>NC_136494.1:76588733-76793478 GCF_053919585.1 Euprymna scolopes
AAATCGATAGATCAAGGATATGTAATTTACAGCACGTATATGAAAGACATTTACCTTCGCGAAGACGGGTAATGTACAACACATATTTGAAATAATTTTACCTACCCTCGAACGGGTAATTTAAACACATATATGAAACAATTAAACATACTCTCGACAGGTATTGTACAACATGGTGCCCGGAAAACTCGTCCCCGGAAAACTCGTACCTGAAAAATTAAACTATTTTTGCTAGGTAGGAAAACTGGTCCATTATTGAATAAATTTCGATTGAAAACACATTTTATGACCGTTCTTGAAGGAGATATTGTTTTTAAAGGCGACTACCCACTCCCATAATATTTTTTTAAAATTATTTTTACTTACTTAAAAAGAATAAACTTGATCACGGAGTCAGGACACGAAAAACGAAACCATGTATTTATTTTTTAAAAATACTTTAGTTTTAACACTTTTTGTGTTATTACCAAACAAAAATAAAAGAATGAAACACTTATGTATTACCAAAGAAAGCAAATATTTTATTCTAAAGAATTAATTTAGTTTAAACAATTCTTGTGTTATTAGGAAACAAAACAAGAAAACATTTCTTGTGTTATCAAATATTAAATTATTATATAAAATAATTTATTTAATTATTACGTTAGTTAAAACTAAATTAAGTATTTGGAATAAAATATTTGTTTTATTATTTGATCATGTAAGAATTTTTTGTTTAAAAGTCATTTGGGGGTACTTCTGCACTATGCAGACGGCGACTATTGTTATAGGGATATAACTCGAATTTCTTCTTGATCAAATAACGCGGCAAATAAGTAACAAACAAGATTTTTTTCCGAACAGAAAATATTTGAAAACAAAACATTTATTGCATAAAAGTGTATCAATATATAATTGTAAATACATTTATTTAAAACTCTGGGTAAAAAATATAATTTTAATAAAACAATTTTGTAATGAAAGCAACATTGGATTTTTATAAAGTGAAATAGCTTTTTTTTTTCGAACAAATAAATAATTTAAATGAAACATTTTTTTTAATTAAAGCAACTTTGAAGGATCAACAAGAAATTAATAATTTAAATGTTTTTTTGACTGAGAAGTGCCACCTGGCAGGACACTATGTACACAAATGTAGGCAAATTTGGGCATATTTTATTGGTTTGGAAATATAGGTTCTTTTTTACCAATTGTCATAAAATGTTGACCATTGAATAGGATTATAATCTTCAAAAAGAGTGCAACAAATTGTTATATAGCTTTAGTAATCAGTAAAGGAAGAAAATGAATGTATAAAATCTCTACAGCAATACATATAGATTTATTCATTTATTTTATAAGAGAATGCATCAATTTATTCATTTGTTTTATAAGACAATACATCAATTTCAGTATCAGATACAACACTTTCCTTCGACACTAGCGCACAAGTGCATGTATTTGGTGATTTCAATGCCTACCAACAGTAACTCGTTTGGATTATGTAATTACACAGACGCAGCTGGTACCACAACACATAGCTTCTCTATATCTCATTCCCTATCACAGACGGTTACGTTTCCAACCCTTTTCCCTGACCAGCAAGAACAATACGCATTACTTTTAGATCTGTTTCTAACCACAGACATTCAGTATTCAACGTAATCACTATTGTTTTTGCCGGCGGCCATCTTGTTTCCCACTTAGAAAAAAATGCTAAAAACAGCCAAACGGAGCCAAAAAGAGGCAAAACATTTTTCGGTTTCAATGCCGAAATGACCCTCCACCCCCACCCTTCCGGACATTTTTTCCGCTTTCCGATATGAAAACGGACAATCTTTTTTTTCACTTTCTTAATTATATTCATTTTTTTTCACTTTCTTACTAAAATGCGCGTAGCCACTTGACGTTTCATAAGGTGCATGAATACATGGCGGACATTTTAAATGACAAGAAATATTTCTCATAAAATAAAGTTTTCACCTCATTTAATAGTAAAAATATTGCTGCCAATATGTTTTCACGGGCTGTTTACAAAAGCATATTTTATGTTTTTCGTTCTTTTTTTTTTTTTGGTGGGGAAGTGGTATTCAATTATAGAACTTGTGTAGTTTAACAGGTGCTTTTGCAGTTTAATTAACCGTTTTTGCATAGGTAACGTGCCGGCATTTACCGAGTAGAATACCGTTTAATATTTCACAGAAATACAAAAGCATATTTTATGTTTTTCGTTCTTTTTTTTTGGGGTGGGGAGGTGGAATTCAATTATAGAACTTGTGTACTTTATCAGGTGCTCCTGCAGTTTAATTAACCGTTTTTCCATGGAGGGGCGGAGGCGGGTGTGTTGTGGCAAAAAACATAAAATATGCTTTTCTAAACAGCTCGTGAAAACATTTTTTTTTTTTAGATCCATTAAAAGGGGTTAATACCATGCAAACCGTAAATTTGCGTCGGATTTGATTATCAGTTTGTGGCCTGCAACATCGAATGTTTCTAAAAAAAAAAATTAGTAGTCGGTGTTCTGTTGTAGCGAAAGGTAATATTTACCTTTTAATTTATTTTAATAAATATTACTCTGAATATTGTTTTTAATTTGTGGTCTTATCTTTACGTTCTTTCCTTTCGCTCAAGATTTCTTGGAATTTACCACATCCCCCTCCAATAAACCTAACTTTCTTTTGTGCCAACGCCGGTGGAGGGGAGGGGGGATTCTAGTTACACGTGGCATATTTAGCTTCTTTTGGCGTTTTTTCGTTATTGAAAAACAAGATGGCCGCCATTAAAAATGATAAGGATTACGTTGGATACTGAATGTCTTCAAATATAGATAACTGCGTGTTGGCGCAAAAAATAAATACGACATTCGTTCTCAGCGTACCCGGAAACCTTTTTAGTCGACAAATTAGAGGTGAATGACGAGGGGTTGGTAAACTAACAAATTACCTTTTGTTGAATTTCGTGAAATCTTTTTTTTAAAGAAAACCGATTTAAAAAAGATTGTATATTTTTCGATAAAATCTTTTATTATTTTAAAGTTTGGTCTTTGCTCCTTTTATTGAAAAAAAAATTAGGGTTTAAATTACATTTTTTATGTTGATATAAGCTTCGAAAGATAGCGAGTCTAACTAATCACTCCTTTTTTAATGGCGACTTCTTACACTCCTATGTTAGCACTGAAATTCGTGGCACACGTATGGTTTATGATAATAAAATTGTGTGTGTGTGTGTGTGTGTGTGTGTGTGTGTGTGTGCGCGCGTGTGCGTGTGTGTGTGTGTGTGTGTGTGTGTGATTTGGACATAGATATTCCGCAAGCATGAAACTAATTAAATGCAACGAATAAGCGGAAGAATAAAACGGATTTTAAAACGTTTAGTTCGTGCAAACGTTTTCTCGTTTACAGAACAAATCTCACCGCGAATAATCCTCTCTATCACCGAATCATTTATTTTCCATCAATAAATTAGTAATTCACCTCGAAACCAATTTCGCTTTCATTCACGCCGTTTATTATTATTATTTTTTTTTAAATAGACATTTTATGCTATAAACCCGTTTCAAAGAGACTCGGTGATTAACACGATAGATGCATTTATTTATTTTACGCTTCCTTTCATCTGTACTAAATGAACTCTACATCGAAACCGCTTTGTCTCCAAGTTTAACTAACAAAATGTAAGTTAAAAAAAATCATTTTTAGAATATGAAGTTATTTTATTTGTCTCTTGTTAACCGACAATAACTTTTGTTGTGGACACTGTCCGTTAGTCTGAACATTTTTTTTTTAATTGATTCAATTATTAATCACAAAGTCTTGAGGAAAATATATCGTGAGAACTCTTCTTCTTTGTTCAATAGGATGAAATGCCCTCGCAATAAGTAAAACTAGGAAATGTTTGCAATATCTAATATTACCATTCATTATGTTTCGGATTTTTTTTTTTTTTAGACTAGCAGGGAGGGGAGTAGCAGGGTCGATCGTAAAATACGCTTAAATTTATTTTAATTCATGCATATTTCGTATTTATTATTACAGAACCAATTCTTCATTGAATATTATATTGCACACACACACACACACACACACACACACACACACACACACACACACACATATATATATATATATATATATATATATATATAAAGCTGAACGTTAGTTTATATATATACAAGAATAAAAAAGCATTGGAAATGCAAAAGGATATAGGGATGGTATGCCAAAAATTATACAAACAAGATAGCTATGAATGGCTAGGCACATGGAAATAGAATTGCATCCAAAGTATAGCCCTATAGCTTTTCTCCAATCTTCATTCCGTGCCATCATTACGGTTGTAAAAAGCTATAGGGCTATATTTTGCATTCAATTCTATTTCCATGTGCCTAGCCATTCATAGCTATCTTGTTTGTATACTTTTTGGCATACCATCCCTATATCCTTTTGCATTTCCAATGCTTTTTTATTCTTGTTAATTAGTATTTTTACTTACAGTCTTATTTTTAAACTTACATTCATGATAGTACTGTCTTTTTTAGGAGGCGGCTCATTGCCGCCTCCATTAGTAGCAGGTCGCTTCCTGCTGGGTTTTAGGTCTTTGGGTTTTGGGCCTTAGGAGTTGCCTCTTGGTCCTCCATCGGTTCTATATTACATAGAGAGTGCTACCACCTCTCTGATAAAACAGAGCATTATAAAGTTCTAAAATGTTCATACCTTCACTATTAAATTTTTCTTGGTTCATTCTTTGGCGTTTTGGCAAAGATTTGGCAGTTTTTGATATTTATATTTATAATAGTTTGTGCATGAGGCAGCTTTTTCCCCCTTGGGATCCCTGTTATACCGTGCTTTTGAGTCAGCACGTGAGGCAGCCTTCTTTTTTTCTGGTTCTTTGTTATAAAGAGCACGTGAGGCAGCTTTTTTCCCTCGGAATCCCTGTTATACCGTGCTTTTGAGTCAGCACGTGAGGCAGCCTTCTTTTTTTCTGGTTCTTTGTTATAAAGAGCACGTGAGGCAGTTTTTTCCCCTCGGAATCCCTGTTATACCGTGCTTTTGAGTCAACACGTGAGGCAGCCTTCTTTTTTTCTGGTTCTTTGTTATAAAGAGCACGTGAGGCAGTCTTCTTTTTTTCTGGTTCTTTGTTATAAAGAGCACGTGAGGCAGTTTTTTCCCCTCGGGATCCCTGTTATACCGTGCTTTTGAGTCAGCACGTGAGGCAACCTTCTTTGCCTCAGGATTTGCATGATACTTAATTTTTATTATTTCAGCATTTTTCTGATAGTTTTCTTTTTGCTCAGATAATACCTTGACTTTGTTTTTTTCATAGTCTATATTTCTCTGAGCTTTTTTACTACGTGCTGACTTTGGCATTTTATATTAAATGTAAACATATAACACTTATGTGTATCTTACTATAATATCACTTATCTTATAGCAAGACAACTCTCGTAGAATTGAGATACTGCCCCGTCACCAATAGTTAAAGTGTGGAACGGTATATACACCAATAGTGTAGTTGTTATCTTTATATGAAGTCCTAATCAGTGACAGTGTGAGGTTACTTGGTTAATTTATTGTAGTTTATTTTAGAAAACTTACTTGTTTTTATTAGTAGATTGTGTATAGTAGCCACAATATCTAGTTATTTTTGTGGCTAGGGCTTGGATTTTTATTCTTTTTTGTCAGCTTCCAGCGAGTTCTTAGAAGATGACTTTCTTGCAGTTTCTTTTGCGGTTAATTTAACTTATTTCCTTTGGCGTTTGGTGAGTTCTTAGAAGAACTGGTCTGATCTACTTTTCTTAGCGAGCGAAGAGATTCAGCTGCATTTAACAATGGTTGCTATAGTGTATTTTTGCGCATGCGTGAGAATTTCAAGTTTCCTCCTTATTTTTCAATAGTTTGACAGTAGTCATGTGTCTTTCTGCCAAGAGCGACGGACGTCAGTGTTACCCGTGATCGTCTAGAGGTTAGGACCCCACGTTGTGGCCGTGCTAACCTAGGTTCGAATCCTGGTCACAGCATTGACATTTTGTACATATTTTACAGGCCAAAATCTGAAGAATTATTTGTTTTTATAACATTGTTTTTTTGACGTCGTACTTGCTGATAGGTTACTCTTATAACAATTTTGATCAACTGAGATAAAGATTTCGTGGTTTCATTAACGCTGGTGGGTTACTGTTTAAAGAAAAAACCTTAACGTTCACCTCAAATATTCAGCGTCCAAGAAATATAGGCCACTGGCAAACTGGAACGTCTGTGAGCATCCGGTGTATCATTTAGAGCTGTCCCTTTTGAGAGAAGTTCCGTGTTCGAAGTGGTCTGTCTACATTGGGTATATAGTGTTTAAAACTTGTTATTACACGTAATCTTATTTAATTATGGAGTTAGCTAAAAAGCGATGGGTCACTGCACTTCTCCGTGTAAAGAGCAGTCGATTGATGCTTGAACTGTTGTCAGAGACCGTTCGTACACCGTGGTCAAGATCAAAGTGTAGTATCTGTTCCGGCAGATGCTGCACTTAAGATAATTTGTACCAGTCAATGGAGGGGAAACCCTCTATACTGGGACAATTATTATTTTTGGTAACCAGAGTGGCCCCTTTTTGCCTATTTTTAGGGGAGCTGGTTTTTACCTCACATTAAAAACGGCCTTGTGCCTAATTTGCTCAGTGGGTGAGCAAATAAATACCATCTGTTCCGGCAGATACTGCAAGCTATGACTGGCTATGACTAGCTATGACTAGCAAAGACCGGATGTGGGGGCAACCCCACATGCCTGACCATTAACCAGCTCCCATTTCCCACCTCTCGGGAGCTGGTCCCCTTTTTCCCTTCCCCCTCCCTTCACTCCTCACATTAAAAATTGGCCTTGTGCCTAATTTTCTCGGTGGGGGAGCAAATAAATACCATCTGTTCCGGCAGATACTGCAAGCTATGACTAGCTATGACTAGCAAAGACCAGATGTGGGGGCAACCCCACATGCCTGACCTTTAACCAGCTCCCATTTCCCATCTCGGGAGCTGGTCCCCTTTTTCCCTTCCCCCCTCCCTTCACTCCTCACATTAAAAATCGGCCTTGTGCCTAATTTGCTCGGTGGGGGAGCAAATAAACACCATCTGTTCCGGCAGATACTGCACTTAAGATAATTTGTACCAGTCAATGGAGGGGAAACCCTCTATACTGGGACAATTATTATTTTTGGTAACCAGAGTGACCCCTTTTAGGGGAGCTGGTTTTTACCTCACATTAAAAACGGCCTTGTGCCTAATTTGCTCAGTGGGGGAGCAAATAAATACCATCTGTTCCGGCAGATGCTGCACTTAAGATGATTTGTACCAGTCAATGGAGGGGAGGCCCTCTATACTGGGACAATTATTATTTTTGGTAACCAGAGTGCCCCCTTTTTGCCTACTTTTGGGGGAGCTGGTTTTTACCTCACATTAAAAACGGTCTTGTGCCTAATTTGCTCTGTGGGGGAGCAAATAAATACCATCTGTTCCGGCAGATGCTGCACTTAAGATAATTTGTACCAGTCAATGGAGGGGAAACTCTCTATACTGGGACAATTATTATTTTTGGTAACCAGAGTGCCCCCTTTTTGCCTACTTTTAGGGGAGCTGGTTTTTACCTCACATTAAAAACGGCCTTGTGCCTAATTTGCTCAGTGGGGGAGCAAATAAATACCATCTGTTCCGGCAGATGCTGCACTTAAGATGGTTTGTGCCAGTCAATGGAGGGGAAGCCCTCTATACTGGGACAATTATTATTTTTGGTAACCAGAGTGCCCCCTTTTTGCCTACTTTTAGGGGAGCTGGTTTTTACCTCACATTAAAAACGGCCTTGTGCCTAATTTGCTCAGTGGGGGAGCAAATAAACATCTGTTCCGGCAGATACTGCACTTAAGATAATTTGTATCAGTCAATGGAGGGGAAACCGTCTATACTGGGACAATTATTATTTTTGGAAATCAGAGTGCCCCCTTTTTGCCTACTTTTAGGGGAGCTGGTTTTTACCTCACATTAAAAACGGCCTTGTGCCTAATTTGCTCAGTGGGGGAGCAAATAAACACCATCTGTTCCGGCAGATGCTGCACTTAAGATAATTTGTACCAGTCAATGGAGGGGAAACCCTCTATACTGGGACAATTATTATTTTTGGTAACCAGAGTGCCCCCTTTTTGCCTACTTTTAGGGGAGCTGGTTTTTACCTCACATTAAAAACGGCCTTGTGCCTAATTTGCTCAGTGGGGGAGAAAATAAATACCATCTGTTCCGGCAGATGCTGCACTTAAGATAATTTGTACCAGTCAATGGAGGGGAAACCCTCTATACTGGGACAATTATTATTTTTGGTAACCAGAGTGGCCCCTTTTTGCCTACTTTTAGGGGAGCTGGTTTTTACCTCACATTAAAAACGGCCTTGTGCCTAATTTTCTCAGTGGGTGAGCAAATAAATACCATCTGTTCCGGCAGATACTGCAAGCTATGACTGGCTATGACTAGCTATGACTAGCAAAGACCGGATGTGGGGGCAACCCCACATGCCTGACCATTAACCAGCTCCCATTTCCCACCTCTCGGGAGCTGGTCCCCTTTTTCCCTTCCCCCTCCCTTCACTCCTCACATTAAAAATTGGCCTTGTGCCTAATTTTCTCGGTGGGGGAGCAAATAAATACCATCTGTTCCGGCAGATACTGCAAGCTATGACTAGCTATGACTAGCAAAGACCAGATGTGGGGGCAACCCCACATGCCTGACCTTTAACCAGCTCCCATTTCCCATCTCGGGAGCTGGTCCCCTTTTTCCCTTCCCCCCTCCCTTCACTCCTCACATTAAAAATCGGCCTTGTGCCTAATTTGCTCGGTGGGGGAGCAAATAAATACCATCTGTTCCGGCAGATACTGCAAGCTATGACTAGCTATGACTAGCAAAGACCAGATGTGGGGGCAACCCCACATGCCTGACCTTTAACCAGCTCCCATTTCACACCTCTCGGGAGCTGGTCCCCTTTTTCCTTTCACTCCTCACATTAAAAATTGGCCTTGTGCCTTATTTGCTCGGTGGGGGAGCAAATAAATACCATCTGTTCCGGCAGATACTGAAAGCAAAGACCATATGTGGGGGCGACCCCACATATAAGACCTTGGTCAATGTAGGGGAAACCCTTCATACCAATTGTCACTATCCAGCTCCCCTACTCCCCGGAGAGTTGGTCCCCATTTCCCCTTCACTCCTCACATTAAAAATCGACCTTGTGCCTAATTTGCTCGGTGGGGAGCAAATAAATACCATCTGTTCCGGCAGATGCTACAAGCTATGACTAGCTATGACTAGCTATGACTAGCAAAGACCAGATGTGGGGGCAACCCCACATGCCTGACCATTAACCAGCTCCCATTTCCCACCTCTCGGGAGCTGGTCCCCTTTTTCCCTTCCCCCTTTCTTCACTGCTCACATTAAAAATCGGGCTTGTGCCTAATTTGCTCGGTGGGGGAGCAAATAAATACCATCTGTTCTGGCAGATACTGCAAGCAAAAATCAGATGTGGGGGCAACCCCACATACCTGACCTTTAACCAGCTCCCATTTCTCACCTCTCGGGAGCTGGTCCCCTTTTTCCCTTCCCCCTCCCTTCACTCCTCACATTAAAAATTGGCCTTGTGCCTAATTTACTCGGTGGGGGAGCAAATAAATACCATCTGTTCCGGCAGATACTGCAAGCAAAGACCAGATGTGGGGGCAACCCCACATACCTGACCTTTAACCAACTCCCATTTCCCACCTCTCGGGGGCTGGTCCCCTTTTTCCCTTCCCCCTCCCTTCACTCCTCACATTAAAAATTGGCCTTGTGCCTAATTTGCTCGGTGGGGGAGCAAATAAATACCATCTGTTCTTCAGATGCTGCACTTCCATTTCTTGTTCTCTTTCGGTGGAGGAGAAATCCTTCACGACTGAGACAATTTTTATTTTTGTACCTTTTCTCCACGTTAAAAAATGACCCTGGTGTCTAACTCTGTCCCGTAGGGAGGCATAGTAAATAAATACATCGTCTCAAAAGAAAGAAGAAAGAAGAAGAAAAAAGAAGAACAATTGGCCATTTTTGTACCTTTTTTTTTTTTTTGCTCTCTTTTGACATTTTAACCGACGTTCTTACACTCGCTGGATTCGTAAGACGCTTCTCTGTAAGAATATGTGCTTTTTGAAACTTATAAGTTGATTTTAGTTGAAATTTGGATAGTTTTTTTCGTAGGCGTATATAGGCGTGTACGGGCCATCCCTATATAGAGAGTGCTACCGCCTCTCTGATATAGTCCTATAAATTCGTGTTTCTTTTGTGTGCATTGATATTCATATTAAAAACCCTCTTTTCTATTTATTAAAAAAGAAAATACAATTTTCTTATACATGGATCACGCCATTGAATTCATCTGCAAAAGATCTAGCTAATTTGCACATTCTTTTAAACATCCATTTTAATTAATTCTCTATTCGGTTTTTCGGTTTTCTTATAGGATGATCATCTTTAGTAAACTATTACATGTAATTATATTCATGCAGATATTCTACATGATTTATACTTGCATAATATTTGCGTAAAAAGTTTACAGGACACACAATATTGTTCCTATATATATCTATGTATACGTATATATTTTTGTTTAATCTATCTATCCATCCATCTATCTATCTATCTATCTATCTATCTATCTATCTGTCTGTCTGTCTGTCTGTCAATTTAAAGTCTACAGACTCGAAATTTGATACACAAGATACTGAGATTTGGGAAAATCGATGTGATCGGTTTCCGACCAGAAATTTGGCGATATAAGGGTCAAAGTTGAACAATTTGACCTTTGAGAACTCTACCAAACTCATCCGACAATTTTGGGGCTAAACACTTGACATTTTAGATATAGGTTTCTTGGACATGGATCTAATTAATAACTTGTTTTGAGCCCAAAACAATAAATGTTAAGGGGTCATCATAGGGATCAAAGTTTAAAAAATTGACCGCTTTTTTTTTTGGCCTCAACATACACCTCCATATACCCGGGCCACGCCGGCCACCCATGCTGGTATATCTATAAAAGTGAAGATGTTTGTGTGTCTGTGTGTCTGTCTGTGTGTCTGTGTATCTGTGTACATTTCCCTACGCAATAATTCTGTCAATTTTTAGTCTACAGACTCGAAATTTGGTATACAGAGTAATGAGATTTGTGAAAATCTAGGTGATCGGTTTTCAACCATAAATTTTCTTGTTAAGGGGTCAAATGTCAATGATTTATACTTTGTGAACTCTACCAAACTCCTCCGACAATTTTTGGTCTAAACACTTGAAATTTTAGACATTGATCTAACATAATAACTTTATTTGAGTCCAAAACAATAAATGTTAAGGGGTTATAAAAGGGGTCAAAGTTAAAAAAATTGACCTTTTTTTTTGTTTTTTTTTTTGTTTTTTGTTTTTTTGCTCAGCATACACCTCCAAACACCCGGGCAACGCCGTGCATCCATGCTAGTCTATATATATCTATAAAAGTGAACGTGTCTCTGTGTGTCTGTCCTTCTGTGTACATTTTCCTTCGCAAAAACTCTGTTAATTTTCAGTCTACAGACTCGAAATTTGATATACAGGGTACTGAGATTTGGGAAAATCGATGTGATCGGTTTTCGACCAGAAATGTGTCTGTTAATGGATCAAAGTTGAACGATTTGACCTTTGAGAACTCTACCAAACTCCTTCGAAAAAATGAGATCTACACAATTGAAATTTTAGATATAGGTACCTTGGACATGGATCTAACTTAATAACTCGATTTGAGCCCAAAAAAATAAATGTTAAGGGGTCATAATAGGGGTCAAATTTAAAAAAAATTACCCTTTTTTTTTGTTCAGCATAAACCTCCAAACACCCGGGCAACGCCGGGTATCCATGCTAGTATATCTATAGAAGTGAACATGCCTGTGTGTCTGTCTCTGTGTCTGTGTATATTTCCCTACGCAATAACTCTGTCAATTTTAAGTCTAGAGACTCGAAATTTGATATACAGGGTACTGAGATTTGGGGAAATCTTTGTGTTCGGTGTTCGGCCAGGAATTTGGCTGTTAACCGATCAAAGTTGAACGATTTGACCTTTGAGAACTCTACCAAACTCCTCCGACAATTTCGGGTCTAAACAATTGAAATTTTAAATATAGGTTCCTTGGACATAGATCTAGCGTAATAACTTGATTTGAGCCCAAAACAATAAATTTTAAGGGTCATAATAGGGATCAAAGTTTAAAAAATTTACCTCTGCGGTCTCTACCAAATTACTCAGCCACTTTCTGGTCTAAACATTTGAAATTTTACATAAAGCGTATTCAAAGATAGGGGAAGCTTTTTAATCGGTTTATTCGAAAACTTTTAGTTACCAATATATAAATATATATATATATATATATATATATATATATATATATATATATATATATATATATATATATATATATATATATATATGTTTGCATGTCTGCCTAAAACTTTCGATACAGGCGACGGATTTTACCAGTATCAGTATCCTTTTGGAGTTCGACCTTTCAGACGACAAATATCGAAAAATTGACTAAAAGTATTTATATCTTCATCTTCAACTGGGCAATTTTCTACAGGCGGGATCGCTTTTTTCGCCGATATTTTTTAAAGTCATCCTCTCCTTTCGATTGTCTAGCCTTAATTTAAACATCAGTCACTTCCGGTTTGGCGGTGATCGTAACAGCAAAGACGTCAGGTGTTTCCTTCCCGTTCTTTTCCTCCTTTGCGATACGGGTTCGAGCCTGCCTTCCTACTACCACTTTTTTTTTGCTGAACATACACATCCAAAGACCCGGTAATGCCGGGTTGAAATGCTATTATATATATATATATATATATATATATATATATATATATATATATATATATATATATAGTACTAATTTCAAAATTAAATTAAAAAAATAAATTCGAAACCAAAACATTTAGCGCTCCAGCTCCGTTCCCTACCGTTTGAGCTACTGACAGACAGATAAGAAAGACATAAAATAAAACCAATTTAAGTTACGAATGAATTTGCGCATGCGTAAAACTAGTAGAAATATATCGGAAAGTTGAAAGGAATATTTTACAGTTCAGCTCGTCGACATATTTCTGTGCGCGTTAGTGATCCATCTAGACAAAGATTTTACTCGTTATAAGCATTCCTTGGTGTATGATTACTATTTCCTAATAATTTTAGTGTCATGTGACCAGTAGTTTAAGAGTTTATCGGTTACATATTGTCGCACAGACACAGAAACACACATATACATAAGGTACAGTTTTATGTATATTGATGAGTACTGATAATTTGTATTATTTGCATTATTCAGACTACTGTTTTCATCTGGAATGTTATTCTTACAATGTTTCGGCCGATGTTACCTCCGACCTTCTTTCTCAAGAGCGCAATAATACAAATAATACATCCTTTATCATTCTGTATTCGCAAACAATGAGACTTTATAGTTTTCTACACGAATCAATTCATGATTAATTCTATAAAACTCGTTTTCCCGCTGGAATGACGGAAACTTAAGTATCAGCAATCACAAGACAATATCTATTTCCTGCTAATATGCTGAAATACGAAAATTGGTTAAATTTACGTTTTTTAATCATGAACGTGTTAGTTTCATCACAACTGCCACTGAGGAACCAGTTTCGGTTGTTTTGTGTGTGTATAAACGATTATACCCCCGTGATGTATCCATTCGGAGCCGATATTTAGCTTTTATAAGTATTATGGAACATTCAAAAACTATGTTAGCCATTTCTGTTTTTAACAAATGTGGATTCCTTTCAGAGAAAGAGCGAGAGAAACAGATATCTTGACCCGTTACATTTAACAACATCGTCCCTGACAGTCCGTTCCAGCCTTAATGAGTCTATTGAGTGAACAGTCACGTAGCATCCGCTTGCTTAAGTTGTCAACTTTAAAGACAAGGATGTGATTTCGTATATAATCCCGTTAGTACGTCATCTTCCGTTAATTAAAGATTAAATTCTTACCTCCTATCCGCCAATCATTCCTCTGTTAAACTAAGGCATTTGGTCACGTAAGACTGGCATTTCTGCCCAATTCTTCAACGGAATTCGTTTTGTTACGTTCTGTGTATTATTTTTTAGAAGGTACCAAATATGAAAGTATGTTTCGTTGTTCTTATTTAGATGACGACTTATATATTTGTTGTTGTTCACGTTAGTAAGAGTCTTAGAGTGATAGAGAGAGTCTTAGGAGTGTTCATGTTGTTGGGTGTTCATATGTCTTAGGAGGTTCATGTGGTTGTGGAGATCATGTTGTGAGATGTTAGATATTATATATATTCATTGTGAGTGTTCATATTGTTGGCAGATGGAGACATTGGTGAGATATAGAGACAGGGTACATATAAAGAGAGAGACAGTTCTAATATATATAACGAGACAGACAGGGTACAGATTTCTACAGGAGCACCAAGCCTTTAATTCAACTAGAAGAGATTTTTGAATATCTTGATAGATAGACTAAGAGATAGTGCGTTTGACATTTACGTTGACAGTTGTACATTTTTATAAACACCAAGTTCATATTTATACAATTTCACTCTACCTTTGTTTTGGTGATGATGATTTTCACAAAGTTCTTATAATATAAATGCACAATACCTTTTCTGTTGAATAACAACACGAAGACGCAGATACAAAACCACATGATGATACGTTTATTTCTTCTTCGACCGGTCGGACATGATTTTGTATTTCAGGGATTCAAAGTTGTTACATGGTTATCTCTAAAACTTCTCGGTCCCAGAGGGTGCCTTGACTCTAACGGAGAATCGGTCTGATCTCCTCTGCTTCTCTGATCTGACTCCATTCTCTGGCTTCTCCTAACTGACTGATTCTGACTTATCTAACTAAATTCATAATTCATGCGTATGAAAACACATGGCACCACATGCCTCCGTGTTTAAGCATGCATTGTTATTTACATGTTTCTTACAAAGCCGACCCTCTAACCTAATTTTCGTAACCCACTTTACAAATAACATTTTCCATTGTCTGTTTTTAAATTCCTTATTTTAATTTTCATTTTTATAACAGAAACAAAATTCATCATTACATTCCTTTTTCAATAAACAGATATCTAACTATTTTGTGTGAGCTAAACAATGGCAATTCCACATTCCTTATTTTCAATAACATTCTGTATTTATTTTAACTTATGATTGGAATTCTTGACTATCCTATTTCATATTTACATTTAACTAATTCCCTATTTTTTACTTACATGAAAAGGGGACAGCTCTTACCATGTAACAGTTTTAACTAAGATAAAGTAATGGTGTGTCCTTATAAAACTAAGAATGCCCTTCAAAATTTACACAAATCAAATCAGTAAGACGATTTCTTTCCTTCTTTTTTATTTGTCTTTTAAACTTGATCGATTGAGACGTCATTTTGTATTAATATTAGCCATGTTTGACGGACGTTTTACAGAGGTTGGTGTGTTCTCCAGTCCACTACGGCTCTAATAAAAGTTTTGCTTGATCTGTCTCAAAAGAGTTTTTTTAGAGCTGCAGTGGAGTAATAAGAGAAAGAAGAACAAGATATACCGGGCATTACTACAGAAGAAAAGATGAGGTCGTCAGTGATGTACTGTGGGATCCTAAACACAAAACCGCTAAAGTAAGAAAACCTGCTACAACGTACACAAAATTATTAACAAAAGACTCTGGCTTACAACTTGAAGATCTTCCTAAGGTCATGGAAGATAGAGACTTATGGCGGGATAGAGTCAATTTGGTCCCGGCAGTCCACCCGATACGATGATGTATTCCGGTTTATTAATAAATGTGTTTCGCATTGATTTATTTTTATTATAAACTCCTGGGAAATGTATTGAAATGTTAGCTGCATCCAGAGTCTAAATAACAATTTCTGCACAAGCAATATGTTTACTGTCATAGTAAGAATTATAAACAACTGAAGTCCCCCGTGAGTGCACAATGAACAAGGTATAAAAAAATGATTAAGTTCAGCATTTGCCCCTCCCCCTCTATTTAGCCCCAAAATCGCCAGGGGACGTGAAATCCTGGTGAAAATGAACAAACGGTGCAGGGTGCAATTTTAGGCCTTAACATATGAAAATTTGAGTTCTGCACCATGCAAAAAAAAGAAATGACTAAGTCCATCATTTGCCCCTCATTTAGCCCCCAAAGTCCCAAAGGCCTTAACATATTTAAATACTAATTCAGTACCATACAAAATTGCTAAATAGACATACACAGAAAACTTTGGACAAATATGGTAAAATAGTCCCCAAAAGTGGAGCCCTAAAATAGTCCCCTGGGGCACACCCAAGAGTCATCACGAAGTATACACAAACAAAATTACATAGAAATCGTTCGTTAAAACTTTTCAGAAAGTTTTATAAAAATCCAAGGCATCAATTTTTTTAATAAGCTTAAAAATGTCAATTGTAGCCATTTTAACCCGAAAGGCACCCCTAGGGGTCGGGGGCAACCGGATTTTTCCCGGAAAATCCATTCTGTTACTTTTTTACTCATATCATGTTTAATGTTTGTGCAAGATTTCAAAAAATTCCGAGGTCTAGTTATTGAGAAAAGTGTGAACAGACGAACGGACGAACGCACGAACGGACAAGGATGAATTTACAATTCCACCCTCCTTTTGTCTGAGGGACCAATAAGAATATTATTCAATACAAAAAAGTGATTTTCCTTAACGTAAGAACAGCAAATTATTTGGTTTTTTTCACTTTCAATCGTTTCAGTTCATAAAAGCAAGATAATATGGACAAAAGTTGGCTGTTTTACATACAATAATTTTATTATAATATGCAGAGGTCGTTTCAAAAGTAATGTTTCTTAGTTTTATTCTGCCCTAAGGGATTGCAAAGTGCATTACTATAATGACTGAACTAATGCAATCAATACTTGAAAGTTTTATCTCTCTGTTGCAGATATTGACAGTGTAAGACTCTAAGAAAGCAGACCATGCTATGGATGTGCGTCAGAAGCAGGGATACGTGATTGAAATTCTCGCAAAAGTGCATTATGAATACCCACAAGAATACGTTAATTTTTATAGCGCTATATTTGATTTCTATTCAATCTTAGCGATACTTCTTAATTGTCGTATTTTTAGTTTGTTTATCTCCATCTATAATAAAATGACCGCAGATATTCCCCTCTGGACAAAAGTATCGCAGGTTTGCAACAACAGATGCCATTTACAAATTCAATACACTTAGGCTAATAGCCAATATCTTATGTAGCTTTTGAACACCATTGCAGACACATTCATCCGTGATATTAAAATTCTACATTGAATCCTACGAGCAACACAATCACAATCGCAACATCTTTAGAGGAAGGTGCCCCTATTTTTCTCTCTGAATATTTAGTCCTACCACTAATACTAGTTGTCACCGGAACGAATTCTACGCGTTCCACACAATCTGTGATTACAGTAACAGGCTATTACATATATAGACCTAACATAATCTTTCCATTTTCTGATTCATAAATAATAAAGGCTTCCTCGCCAAAGTCCGTCTATTCTGATTGGCTAAGCTCTGAAAATTCTCATATATCCGGAATCCAATTATTTCCTTTATAAACGAACGCTTACTAACATTTAAATATAACATCACTAAGGGGCATATTATTGCGCTCAGCGGCAAGTTTATTTAATGCTTATGTAATTACAGCCGCGCATGCGTGTTTGCGATACAAATTAATACGAGGTCCACACTGTCTGTAAATGGGTTACTCACCCACCCCCTCTCTCTTTCTCTCTCCCTCTCTCTCTCACTCACACACACACACACACATTCACTCACTGCGCGTATTTCCCTTCGCTAATGGTTCTTATTATAGTTCGTGCATGAGTTTGGTTGTTTGATTTAGCTGATAAAAGAAAAACAACTTTCCTTGATAAAAAATAACAAAAAAATAGGATAAAAATAAATAAAAAATACAAAATGCAACTTTTTTGAGAATATATATATATATATATATATATATATATATATATATATATATATATTAAACGGTGGTCACCACTTATCAAGGCCCGGAAGCCACTCAGGGATAAGGGTTATTGCAAGTACAGTACGTTAGTGTGGAGATTTGAAAGTGTTTACTTAAGGGGGCAGTTCATTAGGAATTTGTTAACGTTGGGCTTGAAGACATCCAAGTTGTAGTCAGGTGGGAAGCAGGCAGACGGAACAGAGTTCCACAGGCGTGCAGTTCTAAGAAAGAAGCTTTGTTCATGGAATCCACATATTGATTTAGGCACAGATAAAGAGTGGGGGAAATTTTTCACAGTGGATTCAGCTAGACGGGTGTTTTTTGTGAAAGATTGGCGAGGGGGACCAGAGATTGGAGTTCAGACGAGCACTTGCCATGGAAATAACGATAAAACAAGGATAGGCTCGCAACGTCTCTTCAGTTGGAGAGAGGTTGCAGGGTAGAGAAAAGGGTATCTCCCACTAAGCCACGAAGTCTATTTTGTACTCTGTCAAGGCAGCATAGACTGTTTTTAGCAGCTCTTGCCCAGATATGGCAGCAGTATTCCATCCTTGGACGTAGTTGGCTTTTATATAGATAAAGAATTGCATCAGTAGTGAGATATCTTCTGGAGCGGTAGAAGGATCCCACTATCTTTCCAGCGACCTTGGCAACAGACTTGATGTACGTGTTCCATTTCAGATCAGGAGTAAAGGTCAAACCCAGAAGCTTGTCAAAACAGGGGCCTCTCCCAGACAAGAGCCATCCATTTTAACCGATGCCAGATGAGGATCAGAGCGTTGATGATGTAAGGATAGGAGTTTGGTTTTAGATGCATTAAAGGTAACCAGCCACGTCTTTCCCCACTGAACCATGCGCTCGAGATAAGAGGAGAGAGAATCAGAGAGAATTTTGTCATTTACAGCCTTTGATGTGTTGCCGTAGATGGTCGTGTCATCAGCATAGATGTCTACGAATGATTTAAGTATGTGTTTAGGGAGGTCGTTGATGTAGATCAGGAAGGGAGTTGGGCCCAGGATTGACCCTTGAAGGACTTCAGCATTAATACTGCAGGCCTCTGATTTTTGTCCATCGACCACTACTCTTATGAGCCTATCGGGGAAAAATGATTTAATGATTGAGAACACATTTCCAGTTATACCGTAACTGGAAATCTTGAGAAGTAGACCCATATGCCACACCTTGTCGAAGGCCTTTGATATGTCAAAAGCAATTGCCCTAGAAAGGAAGCCTTTGTCAAGATATTCACTAATCCTGTGGGATATAACCGTTAGCACATCTGCGGTAGATCTTGAAGAACGGAAACCATGTTGTTTGTCACTAAGAAGGTTGTTTCTGCTGAGGTGGTTGACTATTTCTCTATTTAATATGGATTCCAGCAACTTACTCATAACACTTAGGAGACTTATTGGTCTGTACTGAGAGGAGGATAACTTATCACCTGAATTCTTAAATACAGGGCAAACTGATGAGGTTTTCCAGGGAGTCGGAAAGCACTTCTCCTTAAGGCAGCGCTTAAACAGTTTCGTAAGTAAGGGAGCAAGTTCTGGTTGAAGCTTTTTTAACACTATAATTGGGATGCCGTCAGGGCCAGTTGCTTTACTGGAATCAAGGTTCTTGATTAGCTTGGCGACCTCATGCACGGATATTCATATGTTACCTAGCGTGTTCTGTGTTATAGGAGTAAATATGGGAAGTTGATGGCCTTTGTCGCATAGGGTAGAATTAGCTGCAAAGTTCTTTGCAAATAGTTTGGCCTTGTCTGATGCTGACGAGATTACCTCTGGTCCATTGATAATGGTTGGGATAGAACGCACACTTCTGTTCAGGATCCTATTTGTTATTTGCCAAAACTGGTGGGAACCTAGCCGCTGATCAGCTACCTTGGAGTTAACAGACTGGGCATATAGCTCTCTTGCATTTTTTATTACTCTTTTACAGTGGTTGCTGGCAGACCTGAAAGCAGCTTTAGTCTCAGTGCATCTATTACGTTGGTAGTTATGGATAAAGTGATTTCTGTGCGCGATAGCAGCAGCACATACTGGGGAGAACCATGGCTGGCTGGTAGGTTTTTGTTGGAATTTTATTATATATATATATATATATATATATATATATATATATATATATATATATATTCAGTTAATTTACAGTAGGTCTTTAACTTGTTATTTATTGTATTTTTTTTATTTTTTTCGATTTGTTTGTTTCGAATTTCGCCTGAGTCTCTTACTTTTCTTGGCTTCATCCTGTGACTACCGATTAAACTCGAACCATAACTGACAGAAAATACCGATGATCCGCATCAAAATCTGCAAGAGTACCAAAATCTATATGTGAGGTGCTGATAGTACAGGTCGCCCTATAAAAAGGGTGCTTCTTCGTTATTTTAGCGAAATCCGAAGGCCTTTATTTTTAATTTAAAAAAAAAAAAAATGAGAACTACTTACATTTGTTGTCAATTTCAAACTAATAGTCATATCACAATTAGTTAAGACATCAATGCTTCAACGAAATAATGATTTCGGCTATGTTTGTTTTCACGCGTGACATGTGACGTTAACACAAGGGAAATAGCTAAAATTTCTAATTTCTCCGAAAAACTAGTTTCTTTCACAATTAATTTCTACCTCATCGTTTTTCGTGAGTTTTGGATATTTACATACATAACAATGCAGTAGATACTATTGGTTTCATTTGAAAATCAATATTTCGATTTCTGAATTTCGTTACAATAACGAAGAATCGCTAAAATGTTTACTAATATTCTCATTAATCAATAGTGGAAAGCAATATTTTTCTCAAAAAAAAAATTGCGAAAATAAGGATATTTATTTGATTAAAAAAAAATTTACTAAACTAGTTCCTTAGGAGAAAAATTGTTTTTGGTAAAGTTGCGGTTTTTATACCCGGCATGGGTACAATTTGATTTTGGTGTTTTTATGTGTGCAGTTTTAAATTTCATGATATTTGTAGATTCGTTTTTTTCTGTGATCACTTTTTCAGTTTCCACGTAACTTCTGAATGCCATCTTGAATTGGCTAAAAGTCATGGGGTTTTCTTTCTGGGTTATGATGGTGGTAAATGGCTTTAAATCACTCGGTAATCCCTTATGGATCACGGAATAATAATTAACAGACTGTCGCTTATAACTTCACCAGACATTTTAAAAGAATTTGCAGTCCTTTGAGCTCTTATAATATAATCAGTAATGGTTTCGGCTTCCATTCGTTTTAGAGAGGTCAGTTCAGTATATAAAGAAATAATTTTTGGTTTTCCTTTCGATAAATAATGCTCTCTATATATGTTCAATGCTTTGCAGCCATCGTCCAGGGCTTCTCTCATTACCAGTGATAGACTTCGGTCATCTAAGCACTGTATTAATTCCGCAAAGACAGTTGCGTTCTTTTCAATGAAGTCTGGGTCGTTTCTGTTTTCAGGTTGTGCCTGAAGTACTTTGTGTTGCTTTAGAATTCGTAAATATCCTAGAAATTTTACTTGCCACAGTTCGAATTTTGATTCGGATCCATAAAAATAAATACGCACGCTGGGTCCATAACCTCTAGAAGTGTAAGCCATGTTTAGTTTCAGAACAGTTTCCGATGGTTCATTGTTCTACACAAGTCCGGAGAGGTGACTGGTTTGCAGTAGAGAGAACAGTTTCCGATGGTTCGTTGTTCTATAAGTCCTGGGCGTTGACTGATTTGCAGTAGACAGCTCTCGAGTTGGAATTCACAGAGCAAAAGATTCTTCCGGTGTTGAGATGGAAAAAGCATATGCGAAGTTGCTACAGAAAGGTTTAATATTTATGAAGCAATTCTGGTTTCTGATTTGTTTGTAGCAGAACGGGTATTAATTCGATTCGTTAGTTACCAGCAGCATCGTTTATAAATAGAATCTCACGACTATGCGGGATCATACCTCCATTATACTCCGGTAGGATGAGATGTGCCTCCTAGCGGCTTTGGCTGCAGGGAGACAGGGTAGAAGTACTCGTCCAGGATCCGATCTTGACACTCAGCTCGACAGGTGAGGGGCCGGAAACCGGCCCAGCACCTGTCGGACTGAGGTAGACCGCCTAGCTACACCTGTTGGACTGAGGTACACTAGCACCTGTCGGACTGAGGTACACTGCCTAGGAGGTCCACCCTCCCAGGCCTTGCCACTGGGCTTTCCGGTGGAGTAAGTTCATCGCTTACTGCCTGAGGCGCCCCGACTGACTAATGCCGACGGGGTTACTCAGGCAATTTTTGCAATTGCAGTAGTGCCCCTCCTTTAGGGGGGGCCTGCTTGGATCTCCACCTTCCGGCCTTGTGCCAAATATTGCTGCCTCCGGGCTTTCTGGTGGGGCAAGTTAATTGCTTGTCGCCTGAGGCACCCCTACCAGGGAATGCCGACGGGGATGCCTAGGCAATTTTTGTTGAGGCGAGAGTGCCTCTTCTTTAGGGGAGCTCGCCTGTTCTCCACCTTCCGGCTTTTTGCTGTGGTGGGCAGCAAATAAATATCTACCCCCATTATACTCCGGTAGGATGGGATGTGTCTCCTAGCAGCTTCGGCTGCAGGGAGACAGGGTAGAAGTACTCGTCAAGGATCCATTCTTGACACTCAACCCGACAGGTGAGAGGCCCGGGAACCAGCCCAGCACCTGTCGGACTGAGGTACACCACTTGGGTACTATCTAGGAGGTTTACCCTCCCAGGCCTTGCCACCGGGCTTTCCAGTGGAGCAAGTTTATTGCTTGTCGCCTTAGGCGCCCCTACCAGGGAATTTTTATTGAGGCGAGAGTGACCCTTCTTTAGGGGAGCTCGCCTGTTCTCCACCTTCCGTCCTTGTGCCACATTTTCCTGTGGTTGGCAGCAAATAAATATCTACCCCTATTATATTCCAAAATATTGTAACAGAGTCAAGACACGAAAAACGAAACCATTTATTTTTAAAAAAATACTTTAGTTTTAACACTTTTTGTGTTATCATTACAAAACAAAAATAAAGGAAAGAACCCCCTCCGTATTATCAAAGAAAGCAATTATTTTATTTAGAAGAATTAATTTAGTTTAAACAATTCTTGTGTTATTACGAAACAACAAAAAAGAAAACTCGGTACTTATGTCATTTTGGTACCGCGCTGAAATGATAACGTTATTATTTCGAAAGCCATTCTTAACATGGGGAAGGGAGGTATCGTTTAAAAGTCATTTCGGGGGCACTTATGCAGGATGTAGACGGCGGCTATTGTTAAGGGGCGATATCTCCAATTTCTTCTTGGTCAAATACAACGACAAATAAGTAAAAAACAAGATTTTTTTCAGAACAGAAAAATATTTGAAAACCAAACATTTATTGTATCAAAATGTATCACTTTATAATTGTAAAAACATTTATTTAAAAGTCTGGGTAAGAAAATATAATTTTAATAAAACAATTTTGTAATAAAAATAACATTGGATTTTTATAAAGTAAAATAGCTTTTTTACGACCAAATAAATAATTTAAATGAAACATCTGTTTTAATTAAAGCAACTTTGAAGAGTCAACAAAAATTTATAATTTAAATGATTTTTGACAGAGACGCGCCACATGGCGACAGTTTAGTGAAACGCACCAAGAAAAGATGGCCGTCGTGCTCATACTACAGAAGTGCCTTTTATTGTTTCATGAGCACAAAAGGTGTTAAAACTAAATTAATTTTTCGGTACTTCACGAGGAACGTGGACTCTGCATAAATGGTGTTTTCAGTTAAGGATTGCTCCCTCAAAGCGTTTTCTTTCACTTTCTTCGTATATACTTGTTATACCGGCATTCTTTGAACAGGGGCATTTACATCGATTAGCACTATAAATAGCGCTAGTAAGTCCAACATCGGTGAGAGAGATGCGACTGCACTCCAACTGCTAGCTGACTGGCCAGCAGATATACACGCTTTCCTATCTTTGTACATTATTGTTAATATACTTGTTCCTTAACCGAACTTCGACTTGATTGTTCTTATTTTCACTGTTGTTCCACGACAAAACAGATTGGTGACAAGGAATCGAAACGACCATCACTACAGAGAATCACCAAAAGTGATTGAAAAAAAGATTCGTAAAATCTTTACGGGTGAACACCTTCGTCATTTCAACAGATATTTGGATACGCAAGGATTAACAGCGGATTAATCACTACAATAGTAATTTGGCGACGGGAAAAAACTTGCTACCAAAGTCTACCGCAAAAAACGCGAATGTTGTCAATTATTTAATAATTGAACACACTTACCAAGTGTTTTAGAAAGGGAAAAAGGGTTCATTTTTTCTTCACCAGAAGCCATTTTTCCTACGGTAAAAATTTTCTTCTGCAAAGTTAAATGTCCAAAACCAACTAGCAAATACCGTGTTAGCTTATCGTTATTTCGATAACATCAGGGATTTGAAAAAAAAAACACGTTTGACTTTGTCAAGAGAAAGAGACAGACCCTGAAAAATAATTATTCGCGTACGTCATTTGTGCTTAGCAAACATGTAAAGAAACAAGTCATTTTTTGCAAAAGGCAAAGAGGGTAAAAAAAAACCCTAAAAGTTTCCCATACGAATTCGTCGGATATTTAAAGCGACGGATTTTATTTTTGCTACGTAAAAACGCGTGCAAATAAAAAAAATGTTAAACAAATGTAATTTCGCTGGATTGTTTCTAGTAGGACTGGAAATATAGCGTTCAAAAAATTAAGTTAGAAAAGGACTGCTAAATTGTTAAACTGTTGTTCTTCAAACAAAAGAATTGGGAAAGAAAACTTGATTGATTTTTTTTTACTAAGTAATATTTCTTTAATACAAGCGTAAATTGTAAACCGAATTCGTATGATGGATGCGAAATTCAAAGATTCGCCGTTGAAATTGTTCCAATTCCAGGCAGAGCAAACTCTCGCGTTTCAAAAGCAGCAAATTCAACTACAAGTAGAAAGAGAAGAGAGATTTAAACAAGCATTTGAGGAAAAATGCTTCAACAACAGAAACGCTTCGAGGAAATATTGATGAAAACACAGGAGAAACAAAGAAAAATTCTGGAGGCGACACAGTTAACTAAAGCGGACGATAATCATAACGCATTTTCTCAAACAGCTGTGTGGGCAGCTATTGAAAATTTCAATTATAATCAAGAAGACGGTGTCACTTTCGTCCAGTACTATAGACGATTGTAGGAAATTTTTATATCGGATTGTAGTACCTGGTCAGACGCGAAAAAAGTTAGGCTTTTGCTAAGGAAATTGGGAACAGCCGAGCATACAAAGTTCGTGAATTTTATTCTCCCCCAAAACCAGTGAGTTGAGCTTCCATGAAACAGTTACGCTACTTACAGAACTGTTTTCTGCAAAAACGTCTCTTTTCCATAGGCGATACAAATGTATGAATGTTACTAGAAGAGAGAAAGACGACTACACTACTTATGCAAGTATAGTGAACAAGCATTGTGACGATTTTAAACTGGAGGAGTTATCAGCAGATAATTTTAAATGCTTAATATTTGTGCAAGGGCTGGTCTTAAATAAAGACGCTGAAATCAGGCGTCGTGTTTTAAATAAACTAAAAAACGAACCGAATTTAAAACTACAAAACTTAGCGGAAGAGTATGAACGGTTTATTGTGTTGAAGCAAGACAGTCGTGACACAGAGGAAAGCGAAGTACCGCATATTAAAAAGATCCATCAAAAGAAAAATTCGACTTCAAAATATAACCAGAGAAAGAAATAGGGAAAAGATCCACCTGGACAATGTTGGAGGTGTGGAAATAAACATTGGTACAATGAGTGTCCCTACAAATTCAATAAATGTGACAACTGCCACCAGAAAGGGCATAAAGCATCGCACCATAGAAAAACATCTGGTAGAAAGACACCCATTAAACTTACGAAAATTGAACGTGAGGAACAAAATATCCGGAAATATGTACAGGCCAAAATGTTTAAATTAGTTGATAGTGGGTCTGACATTTCCGTTATTAATGTACAGACATGGAAGAGGCTTGGGAGACCCACTATGATTAAATCACATAAAACGGCGAGAAGCGTCAGTGGCGAAAAAATTACCTTCGAAGGAGAATTATTGACGAATATTTTTTTCCAGAACAGGGCCGAAAAAGCAAGAATTTTTGTCATGCGAAAATCAAATAACCTCTTTGGAACTGATCTGTTCGAAAAGTTTAGACTATGGGATTTGCCTTTAAGCTCATTTTGCCAAAAGGTTGAGGATTTGAATGTGGAGGCAGAAAAACTTAAGAGGGAGTTAAAAGAGAATTTCCCAGACGTATTTTCAGGCGGTTTGGGAAGGTGTACAAAAGCGGTAGCAAAATTTGACGTAAAAGTAAATGAACAGCCAGTGTTCAGAAAGAACAGAAATGTTCCATGCGCCGCTATAGAACAGATAGACAGTGAATTAGAAAGACTCGAAAACATAGGTGTCATCGGAAAAATTGATCACAGTGAGTGGGCTGCACCAACGGTTTACATCAAAAAGAAGAGTAAGGAGATTCGGGTTTGCGCCGACTTCGCGACAGGCTTAAACAGGGACTTACAAGATCACAATTATCCTCTTCCGAGCCCTGAAGAGATATTTGCGAAACTGAGTGGAGGGAAATATTTTTCTAAAATCGACCTCAGTTACGCGTACTTACAAGTTCCAGTCGATGAGAAGTGTTCAAAGCTGCTATGTATTTATACCAATAAGAGATTGTACAAATTTAAAAGACTTTCTTTTGGGGTCAAAGTCGCCCCTGCGATTTCTCAGAAAATTATGGACATTATGTTAAATGGGTTGGATTTCGCAGTAGGGTACCTGGACGATGTGTTAATGAAAAGCGCTAGCAAAGAACGACACAAAGCTCATGTAAACCAAGTATTCAAAAGGATCCAGGATTATGGATTTAAAATAAAACAGGAAAAATGTACATTTTTCATGGAGAAAATAAAATACTTGGGGCAAATCATCGATACACATGGAAGAAGGCCGGATCCATATAGATCGAGTGCAATAAAGAATATGCTTGCTCCAGAAAATATTGCATCTTTACAAAGTTTCTTAGGTTTGGCAAATTACTACAATGTATTTGTGCCAAATATGCATAAACTAAGGTCGCCTTTAAATGAACTGTTAAGGAAAGACCAAAAATGGGTCTGGACGCAAGAGTGCGAAGAAGCATTTCGGGAAATTAAAGAGACTTTGACGTCTGACTTGTTTCTGGCACATTATAATCCCAAGCGTGAAATTATAGTTACAAGCAATGCCAGCTCCTATGGCATAGGAGCATGCATTTTACACAAAATGGATGATGGAAAAGTGAAACCCATAGCACATTCATCCCGATCACTTTTGCCAGCCGAAAAGAACTACTCACAAATTGAAAAAGAGGCGCTAAGCGTTATATTCGCGGTAAAAAAATTTCATCGTTTCCTGCACGGTACAAACAGACCACAAACCATTATTAACGATTTTCGGATCGAAAAGGGGACTACCACAACATACGGCGAATAGACTCCAAAGATGGGGTACCATACTTCTGAATTACAATTTTCAAATGGAGTATGTACCATCTAAAAAAATTGGTCATGCAGACAGGTTATCGAGGTTAATACCTAAGCAGACAGAACCATTGGAGGATATGGTAATAGCAGCCATTCAAGCGGAAGTTGAAGTAAAAAATACGTTATGTGACACAATAAGAGAACTTCCAGTAACGCTTGATGAGATTAAGAGTAAGGCAGAGATGGACGAATTTATTGTACGCACGAAACAAAGGATCAACAAAAACGAACTGGATGAAGAAATTTATTCAATTTGCGATAACGCCCTGTTATATAGCGACAGGGTCGTAATTCCTGCGACATTACAGAAAAGAATGCCCAAGGAATTCCATGTAGGACATCCAGGTATATCAAGAATGAAAACCTTATGTGCTCTTTCGTTTATTGGTCAAACATGGATAAGGATATAGAAGAAAAAATCAGGGAGTGTAGAGGATGTGCATTAGCTATGAAAGCTCCTCCGACTCAATTCGGATCGTGGGCAAAATCGGACCGACCTTGGTCTGGGATTCATTTAGATTTTGCAGGACCGCTAGATGGGTTCTACTATCTCATTGTTGTAGACAGCCTATCTAAATGGCCGGAAGTATTAAAATGTAAGAATCCCACATCCGAGGTAACTATCAACTTCCTGTATGAATTATTCGCTAGGTTTGGAGTAGTAGACTGCATTGTTATAGACAATGGAACGCAATTTACGTCTACCGAATTTAAACATTTTTGCGAGGATCATCTAATCGAGCATATAACCATTCCGCCATACCACCCAAGAAGTAATGGACAAGCAGAGAAATTCGTTGACACATTCAAGAGAGCTCTGAAAAAGCTAGTGGGTCGCCGACGGATAAGTCAATCCAACAGTTTTTACAAGTGTACAAAGTCACTTCGAATGTAAACATCGAAATGTTGAAGACACCTGCTGAGGTTATCTTAGGGCGCAAGGTTAGATCGAATTTTCACAAGTTGTTACCAAACCAGCATAGGCCAAACCTAAAAAAAAAACAAGAAAAAAACGATAACAAAAAACGGTATAAAGTTAACGAGAGAGGCTTCTACAAGATTCACAAAAATAATAAGACTTTCTGGGAGTCCGGCATTGTTGAGAAACAAATAGGCAACATGGTCTACATGATTAAGGGACCAGACTTCGTGTATAAACGTCACACTAACCAAATTCGGAAAAGATACTCGAACAGTGAGGTGACCAGATCACCCGAGAAGGACATCATGGACACAGTGTTTGATACTTTTCAGGTGCCCATATCAGAGACAGCTTCGGAGAACAGAAGATCAAACAGAAAACGAAAATCTTTTTAATCAGTTTTTGGTCTGAAATTTAGCAGTCAAGGGGTCGGAGTTCAACGATTTGACCTCTGAGAACTCCATCAAACTCATCCGCCAATTTTTGGTCTAAACACTTATAATTTTAAATGTAGGTTACTTGGACATGGATCAAACATTATAATTTGATTTGACCCCAAACAATAAATGTTTAAGGGTCCAAATTTGGGGTTAAAGTTTTAAAAACAATTGACCTCTGTTGTCTCTACCAAATTACTCAGCTAATTTATGGCCTGAACATTTGAAATTTTATATAAATAGTATTCAGAGATAGGCCAAGCTTTTTCATCAGTTTGGATCGAGAATTGGAGCTGCCAAGGCATCAAAGTTCAAAAGATTTGATCTTTGCGGTGTCTAGCAAACTTCTCAGCCAATTTTTAGCTAAACATTTGAAATTTATACGTAACGGGTATTCAGATATGCGGCAAGCATTTTAATCAGTTTTAGGACGGAATTTTGGCTGCCAAAACGTCAAAGTTAACAGAGTTGACCTTTGCAGATTCTACTAAATTTCTCCGCCAATTTTGGGTGTAAAGACTTGAAAGTTTAGATGTCGATAACAAGGACATGGGTAAAACTTTGTCTTTTGTATTTCAGACCGAAATAATATATGTTAATGGGTGAAAATTGGGGTCAAAGTTTTAAAAAATTGATCTCTGCGGTATTTATGAAATTACTCAAAGAAATTTTGGTCTAAACATTTGAAATCTTACATAAAGTGTATTCACACATAGGGAAAGTTATAAACAATACATAGGGCCCGAGCAAAGCCGGGCGGAAATGCTAGTATATCTATAAAGGTAGAAAATGTGTGTGTGTGTGTGTGTGTGTGTGTGTGTGTGTGTGTGTGTGTGTGTGTGTAAACTTCCCTACGAAATAACTCTGTCAATTTTCGATCTAAAGGCTCGAGATTATACATAAGCAGTATTGAGATAAGGGAAAATCTTTTTAATCGGCCAGAAATTTAGCTGCCAACGGGTCAAAGTTCAACGATTTCATCTTGGAAAAGTCTACCAAACTCCTCCGCCGATTTTGGGTCTAAACACTTGTAATTTTAAATGTAGACTATTGGACATGGATCAAACTTTATAACTTGATTTGAGCCCCAAAAAATAAATGTTAAGAGGCCAAAATGACTGGGATATGTTCCGTACATTCATATTTGAAAAGGATGTGTCCTCTATGTTATCAGACCTGACCGAATGGTTAACTGTAGGCATAGAACGATTCATACCATCCAAAAAATTCCAACAAAAACCTAACAGCCAGCCACGGTTCTCCCCAGAATGTGCTGCTGCCATAACGCATAGAAATCACTTTTTCCATAGCTACCAATGTAATAGATGCACTGAGACTAAAGCTGCTTTCAGGACTGCCAGCAACCACTGTAAAAGAGTAATAAAAAATGCTAGAGAGTTATATGTCCAGTCCGTTAAATCCAAAGTAGCTGATCAGCGGCTTGGTTCCCATCAATTTGGGCAAATAACAAATAGGATCCTGAACAGAAGCGTGTGTTCTATCCCAACCATTATCAATGGACCAGAGATCATCTCGTCAGCATCAGACAAGGCCAAACTATTTGCCAAGAATTTTGCAGTACGCGACGATGACCATCAACTTCCCGCATTTCCTCCTATAACACAGAACACGCTAGGTAACATACAAAAATCTGTGCGTGAAGTCGCCAAGCTAATCAAGAACCTTGATTCCAGTAAAACAACTGGCCCTGACGGCATTCCAATTATAGCGTTGAAAAAGCTTCAACCAGAACTTGCTCCCATACTTATAAAATTGTTCAAGCGGTGCCTTAAGGAGAAGTGCTTTCCAACACCCTGGAAAACCTCATCAGTATGCTCTGTATTTAAGAATTCAGGTGATAAGTCGTCGCCCTCTCAGTACAGACCAATAAGTCTCTTGTGTGCCATGAGTAAGTTGCTGAAATCCATATTAAATAGAAAAGTAGTCAACCACCTCAGCAGATACAACCTTCTTAGTGACACGCAATATGGTTTCTGTTCTGCAAGATCTACAGCAGATGTGCTAGGATTAGCGAATCTCTCGACAAAGGCTTCCTTTCTAGAACAATTGCCCTTGACATATCAAAGGCCTTCGACAAGGTATGGCATAAAGGCCTACTTCACAAGATTTCCAGCTACGGTATAACTGGAAATGTTTTCTCAATCATTAATTCATTTCTCTCTGATAGCCTCATAAGAGCAGTGGTTGATGGGCAAAAATCAGAGGCCTGCAGTATTAATGCTGGAGTCCCTCAGGGGTCAATCCTGGACCCAACTCCCTTCCTGATCTACATCAATGATCTCCCAAAACACATACTTAAATCATTTGTTGGCATCTATGCTGATGACACGACTATCTACGGCAACACATCAATGGCTATAAACGACAACGTTCTCTCTGATTCTCTCTCGTCTGATCTCGAGCGCGTGGTACAGTGGGGGAAAAGGTGGCTGGTTACCTTTAATGCATCCAAAACCAAGCTTCTATCTTTATATCATAACGCTCTGATCCCCATCTGGCATCAATTGAAATGGATGGCTCTCGTCTAGGGGAGGCCCCATGTTTTGACACGCTTCTGGGTTTGACCTTTACTCCTGATCTGAAATAGAACACGTCTGTTGCCAAGGTCGCTGGAAAGATGGCGGGATCCTTCTACCGCTCCAGAAGATATCTCACTACTGATGCAATTCTCTATCTATATAAAAGCTAAGTACGTCCATGAATGGAATACTGCTGCCAAATCTGGGCAGGAGCTGCTAAAAACAGCCTATGCTACCTTGACAGAGTACAAAATAGACTTCGTGGTTTAGTTGGGGATGCCCTCTTCTCTACCCTGCAACCTCTCTCCCACAGAAGAGACGTTGCGAGCCTATCTTTGTTTTATCGTTACTTCCATGGCTGGTGCTCGTCTGAGCTTCAATCTCTGGTCCCCCCTCGGCAATCTCTCACGATAAACACCCATCTAGCTGAAACCACTGTCAATATATGTGCCTAAATCAAAACGTAGATTCCATGGACAAAGCTTCTTTCTTAGAACTGCACGCATGTGGAAATCTCTACTGCTTGCCTGTTTCCCTCCTGACTTCAACATGAATGTCTTCAAGTCCAACATGAACAAATTCCTGATGAACCGCTCCCTTAAGTAATGACACTTTATCAAGTCTCCAATACTAATTAATACTGCAATACTATCCCATTGATTACTGTACACAAAATAACCCTTATCCCCGAGTGGCTTCTGGGCTTTGATAAGTGGTTACCTCCATGTAAAAAAAAAAGTACTGGGGTCAAACTTAGAAAAATTGGACCTCTGCGGTCTCTACCAAGTTACTCAGCCATTTTCCGTTATTAACTTTTGAAATTTTACATAAAGGGTATTTAGACATAGGGCAAGCCTTTTAATGAATTTGGGTCGAGAATTGGAGCTGCGAAGGCGTCAAACGTCAAAAGATTTGACCTTTGCTAGCTCTAGCAAACTACTCAGCCAATTTTGGGTCTAAACATTTGAAATTTATATATAAGGGGTATTCAGATATGCGGCAAGCATTTTAATCAGTTTTAGGGCGAAAATTTGGTTGCCAAAAGGTCAAAGTTGAAAGAGTTGACCTTTGCAGAATCTATCAAATTCCTCCACCAATTTTTGGTCGAAAGACTTGAAATTTTAGATGTCGGTAACTTCGACATGGGCAAAACTTCGTATTTTGTATTTGAGACCGAAATAATAAATGTTAAGGGGTCAAAATTGGTGTCAAAGTTTAAAAGAAAATGACCTTTGCGGTCTCTACGAAATTACTCAGACAAATTTTGTTCTAAACATTTGAAATTTTACATAAAGTGTATTCACACGTAGGGCAAGTTATGAACAGTACATAGGGCCCGAGCAATGAACTGCTAGTATAATAATAAATATCTGCTTTAATCAAAATAGCATATTTAAGCGTATTTTACAACCAGGCAATGCCGGGAGGCCGGCTGGTATATTATAGATTCAATCTGCTGATCAGGTTTGATTGTTATTAAATGTAAAGACTTTGTGAACCTTACTTAAAGACATTGGTTGTTTTAGGTACGTGTGTGTATGCGTTTAAGCGTGTGTGTGTGTGTGTGTGTGTGTGTGCGTGCGTGCGTGCAGGCTAGAATAATATGGAGGACCTTAGAAAACTCACATATACTTGAGAAACGCTTAAGCGATAGATGTACTGGCTGCAATCGCACAGACGAGCCAAGAAGATCAAAACAAGATATATTTCTAGAGACGACAAAATGACTGAACTTTTCTTCAAATAAAACTTAAGAGAAACGCCCCCTTCTTTCTCCCAGCCCAGGAAATATATATATATATTTAACCTGGATATGAACCCTTATTTATATTTATATACTTTATTTTATTAATTTATCTATCTATCTATCTATCTATCTATCTATCTATCTATCTATCATCATTATTATTTATTATATATATATATATATATATATATATATATATATATATATATATATATATATATATATATATATATATATATATATATATATATATATATTTTGTATGAAGTGAAATAAAATTGTTCAATTTTTCTCCGGAAGTTTTGTAAATAAATTATAGATTTAGGAAAAGTCGTCCCCGGAAAACAAGTAAAAATATTTAAAAGAAAAATATTATTGGATGCGTAGTTGCCTTTAAAAGCAATACCTCCTTCCTAAACAGTCATAAAATGTGTTTTCTAATCGATATTTATTCAATAATGGACCAGTTTTCCTACCTAGCAAAATGGATGAATTTTCTGGGAACGAGTTTTCACCATAAATTATATATCTTAATGAATATATCTGAAAGTTGGGTCAATTTCTTGTACTGATGGTAAAGTAAAATTTTTTATTGGAGGGAGGGTTACCGCTTGTCTAGTATCTTGGATAATCTTCTGTAATATAAATCCCACCTGTCTGTTTAAATGTATGTATGTACGTATGTATGTATGTGTTATGTATGTCTCGCAAAAACTTTCGACAGATGCAACGGATTTTCACGAAATTGGTATCATTTTGAAGCTTGACCCTTCGGACAACAAATTACGAAAAATTGGTTAAAAACATTAATTCCTTCCCCCTCAACTGGGCACTTTTCTACAAGGAGGGATCGCTTTTTCAACCGATATTTTCGATTGTCTAGCCTCAATTTAAACCTACGTCACTTCTGGTTTGGCGATAGGTACAACAGCAAATACGTCAGAGGGGTGTCACGTTATTTGTCTCCTTCGCGGTTCGGATTCGAGCCTGTCTGCCTACCTACTACCGCATTTTTTTTTTTTGCTCAACACACACCTCGCGGACAACGCCGGGCACACAGGCTATTATATAATAATGTAGAGGCAAACGGATAAATACGGTTAGTCAAATAAAGTTCAACAGCAGACGTCAAAATATTGCTTTACGCTAAGGCCGACAGCTTATTATAACTCTCGAAAATATGGCCCACTCCTAGTGACCGAGGGTTATAATAATACTTTTATAAATATATACTAATTATTTTTACCTAAAGACACTAGTGTTTCGTGCATACACAATCATTAGCATACAAAGTGATAATTTCTGCCCGTCCTGGGTTCGGCGCTGCTAAGCCTCGTCAAAACTCTGTTCAAGTCTAATGCACTTACACAAAACCGTATAAAAGTACATCATAAAAGTAAAATAGTAAATTTAAGGGTCTCTTCAATGCATAACTTCAGTGCTAGAATATCTATTTGTACACAGTAATCAATAAATATGCTTTTCATTTCTGTGAAGTATATTTAGGTCGGATCTTTTCATATTTATTGCTTTAAATAAAGTCAAAGGTTTGTGAGACTATCCTGAAACCGGTATCCTACTAATACAACATTAATACAGAAAAGTAAAGACAAATAACAGAAGAATTGTGTTGGTTAATTCAGGCCGAACCTGACACTCGGCAGGTCGAAAGGGGGCGCTGCTGAGTAATGACATAGAATAGGCGATAGAAGAGCAGGTATAACGCAATGTGGAGAGTGTGATGTCTTTAAGCATTTCGAGGCATGATTTGTCAACATGCAATAATTACTATTTCACGTCAAGAATCCGCTCTGTCTAAGCCGGTGTGTGTGGTCTGGCTTAATGCCGGTCGGTTACAGTGTGTTTTGAGGAGACCAGGTGTGAAAGAAGAGAGACCATAAGGATAGAAGGCGGCTGGTGAGGTCGCGATTGTCACGAAGTGCTAAAACAAAATCTTTGTAAAGGTATGACTCCATCCGCATTGTTTTAGTTTAGTTTTTATACTTATCGCCACATTACACCTTCTCGGATTATTTAATATGGAAACACCAATAGACCGGTGCTTAAATCTGGTTTTATAGCATTAATCAGAGTAGATTATCTAAACTCTACCCGTGACAGGGCGCTAATCTGTTACTAGCTATGCACATATGAGGAGATCATTAGTTTTTAGGGATATGTTCACGACAGTTTTGGGGTTTGTTTTACTATGCACATAGATTCGAAAAAGTTGTAAAAAAATCTGTGCTGTTTCTTATTTTATTTTTCTAAGACACACACATGCATTAAAATTTATAAATTCATTTGCGCGGGAATTTCACGCACACCAAACCTCTTGGGTCAAAAAGCAGGATGCTTGAGAAATGGCCGACGTAGTTGAAAGCACTTTTTTTTTTCGTCAAAAATATGAATTTTTAACCAATCAGGGCTCGATTTAAAAAACTTATTTTTTGCAAGCCTCTGTGAGCCTCTAAAGAAATATAAAGGGCAAGAAGAACTTCTCTCGTCAGAGAGGGACATCAGACACCAGCAGAAAGTCAAGTCGCAAGTCGAACGCTCGCCGAGCGAATTCAATAGCTGAAATGACAGCTTTTCTCACACATCAAAAAACATTGTTTGACTCTCTTTTTCTCTCACTTCGCCACAACACGTAGTCGGACTCTTTCTCTCACGCTCTCAAGTTTTCATCTTCTTCCTCCATTCCTTCTTTCATACAGACTGCCACTTTTGCGCGCACTAAAAAAGTAATTTCTTTTCTTTTAAAGAAAATAAAAAAAAGTATATTTTACATGATTTGGTAGTGCATTTTTTTTTATTTGTTTCGGGGGACTTATTCAACTCCGCAACAAAACAAATATATAACAAATAAATGTTATCAAAGGCAAGATAACTTGCTTTTCTACTTAACTGGATAAGTTTTTAGTGTTTTTATTTGATGTAAAATGTTTAGTCGGTTCGAAAATCATACAGTGTTTATCGATATATTTGAAAACGATAAATGGTGGTGAGGTCTCTATTGAATACGTTAAGTTTGGGAAAATGAATTCAAACTAAAAATAGTTATACAAAATACTGTCAGAAGCTCACCCAACATATGTTACCGTGACATAGGTGGAATAAATAAATAAATGCAAAAAAATATTTAACATTGAACATATTAAAACATTTTTAGCGTAAATTTTACATGTAATATTTCAATACTTTCCTTGCACACATGAACATTTTTCACTGAATTTTTAACACGTAAGTATACGTTTATTTCCTTTTAGAGATTAACTTTGATTTGTTATCTTTTAAACACAATGAAAATTTAGGCGTAAAATATAAAAATAATGATGATAAGACTCAACACACTAAACAAACTAGGGATTCCAATCATACAAACCATATCACAAACTATAAAACAAACATTAAAAACAACAAAACATCTCCAAAACAAACCAGTTTCTAATGTAGGCATATACACTGTTCCTTGCCAAAATTACCATCATACATAACGTTGGTGAAACCTAACACAAAGGCTCAATGAACATAAAGAGATCTCTGAATGCGTTATTCTCTCATTCATTATAGAATAATCATACTTTTGATTTCAAACAAGCAAAATAGTTAAATTTATTTCATATAAGCTGCGATGGAGACTTTTTGTATCAGCGCTTATCAGAAAATTCTAGCACAATTAAACAACGTGGAGGTTTCTATAATGTATCGCCATTAATAAATAAACTTCTATTAAAAGAAAATAATTTAATTTTAGATACAGTTCAACTCTCTCAGACAATCGAAAACACCTCCTATAATAATTAATATAAATATATAACACCTCCTATAATAATTAATATAAATATATAACACCTCCTATAATAATTAATATAAATATATAACACCTCCTATAATAATTAATATAAATATATAACACCTCCGATAATAATTAATATAAATATATAACACTTCCTATAATAATTAATATGGATATATAACACCTCATATAATAATTACTATAAATATATAACACCTTCTATAATAATTAATATAAATTATATAACAAAAATACACTCATTTCATTTCATTTACACATCCATATTTGAATTATAACGGATATATTTGCTCCAAAAGGAATATGAACTGCATCATAGCTTTTTAACTATATTAACGATTATATGACGTTATATAAAAAAAATCTTACTCTCTTTCACGACGCTATGCTCCCCCCATCTTTTTTTTGAATTTCCAACGACTTTTTCCGTTTCTAAAATGGAACAGGCTTATACAGTTCATTACTTTTCATATGTATTTTCAAATATTTGTGCTGGTCTTTTGTTTTCTTAATTTCATTCATCCAGAGGAAGTCTCGAAATAAAGACGAAACGTTCATGAACACATAACTTGGTTTGTTCCTTTTTATTTCTCCACACACACACACACACACACACACACACACACACACACACATATATATATATATATATATATATATATATATATATATATATATATATATTGGGAGTTTTTGAACCTTTAAAATTATATTAAAAATATTGTTTAATTTTTATATTTTTTAGCATTCGTTAGAAAACTATTTAGTCATTAAGTCATTTAATCACCTGCAATAAATGCACTAACTTGCTCTCTCGAATTCACTATAGCCCTAATGTTAATTTAAGGGATCATCAATTGTTTACCAGAAACACTGTTTTGGAGATTTAAAAACAAAACTATATTAAATTATGTCTCACCAACAGTATTGATCAAACACCATCTCCCTTACCTCACAAGAACAAAAAACAATCTTACAGATATTAAATCTAGTAAATATATATATATATATATACTAGCTGTACTCGGCCACGCGTTGCTGTGGCTCAGTTTGTTAAAATGGAACACATGTGAAAGTAGAGAAAAGTTTTATTCTTTTTTTCAAGAGAATGTACAAATTATTTTTTTTAACAGATGCTAAGAAAATAAACAGAAAAATACTTCCATCATTAATTATGCAAAAAAATAAATAAAATGTTGATTTAGTGTTTCAATATGCTTACAAATTACGATAAAACTTGCTGAGTATGCACTGTTTTACGGTTGTTGTAAAAATGGAACGGAAACTTAAATTTCGCTTCGTTTTAATATTTCTTAATTTTTTAATTGTGCCCCCAAAACGAATATAATGAAAACAGTAACATTCAACAATTGTACTTTATGTATATAAAACACAAAATATTTATTAAAAAAAAAATTTAAAAAAAAAAGTTAATAACGAAAGGGAAATAATTTCATTTTTAAACGAAAAAGTCAGTTTACCTAACTTACTGTATTAATGCTATTTTTTTAAGCAAGAAAAAAAAAGGTAAATATCCAGATACGCTACTACAGAACACCGACCACTCTAATTTGTTTTTTTGTAATTGAGGTCGCTGACAACGAATCTGATAGTCAAACTTGGGGAAAATTTACCGTTTGCATGGTATTTACCCCTGAACCCACGAACTTCTTTCCACCATTTTGCAGCTTCCGTTTATGCTACGCGCATGCACGCTGTAGCATAAACGACGGCTTCACCAAGCAAACTACGTTGGGGGGGAGGGGATTTTTTTTTTCCAGGACATAGAATTTTCTAATTTTCAAAACTACATTATAGCGCTCTTTGGGTGGAAAATTTAAAATTAGCTGAAAAAAAAAATAAAATAAGAAAAGGAAAGCACACCAAGTTGGAGTATGAGGGGGATAATTTATCTGGGTTTTTTTTTTTTTACCTGGAACATCGAATTTTCAAATTTTCCGTAAGTAACGCACCGACATTTACCAATTAGAACACCATTTAACATTTTCCGAAGATTTTACTTTGTACATTGGGGGCGCGAGCGGGGGGGGCGGATGTGATGTTGGCGCGCGCGCCCCAACATCACCCCCCCCCAAAAAAAAAAAAACAAATTAGAGTGGTCGGTGTTCTGTAGTAGCGTATCTGGATATTTACCAAAAAAAAATATTTAGGTTTGGCTATAAATTCCTAAACTCATTTCACCCTAAATAATTTAGGTGACTGAAATAGGAATCTAATTGAATCTTTAATTTCCTGAATAGTATGCGAGAATTACGGACTTTAGGGGCTTTTTTCGTAATGTTACTGTAAAAATTATTTTTATTGTTACAAATTACGATGCTTTAAAAGAAGCAAAAATAAATTCTTGCGTTTTTTATTTACTACTGAAAACCATAACTTTAGTAAAGGTATTTTTTGTTTAAACAAAATGAATCATTTTCACTAAGAGTTAAGTAAAAATAATTAGTTCATTATATTCTGCGATCATTATTTGAAAACTACTGCAATTTTCATTAAAATTCGTTAATTTCCTGATTTTTGGTGAATTTTTAAGTAAAGGGAGGAGTCAAAATGTGTATACACTTTGAGCGTCGGCATTCATTTTGCGACCACGTGTGGTTAATTTAAATTAAAGTTCAATCACATGGTTACATTATCAATAATCATGTAATTATATTGTAAACACATTCTGTTTACATTAAGCCTGTAGTGTTTTTTTAGTGATGCAATGTTATCAACTGAAATTTAAAAAAAAACCCCGCGAGATCAGGAGAAAGAAATGTCCAGAAAATCGCTAAATAAATATGTTACATTGAATAAAAACACGAAAAATATATCCAGTTTGGCAGAAAAGTAACTTATCTTGCCTTTGATAACATTTATTTGTTATATATTTGTTTTTTTACAACTTTTTCAAATCTATGTGTACAGTAATACAGACCCACTAAACTTCGGAGGTTGGAATCCCCCCCCCACCTAAAATGTACTTGGAAAAATCGATTTTATAGTGAGATTTAAGAATGGTTAGTCGAAAAAAAGGTGAAAAACAAAACAAATAATCAATAAATAATTGTTACCAAAGGCAATAAATGCTACTTTTTTTTTACTTACATTGAATATTTTCAAGCGCTTTTCTTTATTTTTTAATAATCTAATGCGGGTGTGTGGGTGTGAAATACCTCCATATTTTCTAGAATTTCCCGCTAGATTGTAAACGAAATCTCCAGATATAGCAGGAAAACCGCTGAATTGTAACACTGGTCACATGACAGGAAGCGGTAATAAATAATTGTCCCTAAATAAAAAAAAATGGCCTCTCGGTACAAAGAAATCCACCTATTTATCATAGAAAAATTAAGTATAATGTTATAATTAAAATGAAATATATAAAAACACACATGGATATAGTAAACATATTATACCAAAACGTGGAAGCCATCCGTCCAGTGGTTTTTTAGACAATTAATTCCGAATGAACCAACATTTACATTTTTATATATATATATATATATATATATATATATATATATATATATATATATATATACTAGATTTAATATCTGTAAGATTTTATATATATATTTGTAATCATCGACATACAGTCCTGTTTCGTTTCATCACAACTCATCAGTGCCGCTAGAACCGTTGTGTTGACAGTCGGCGGTTCTCTCACTCGATCACGGAAGCGATGCCCGCAAATAACCTGTCCGAATATCTGTTTAAAGAAATATCCGTCCACCACTTTTACAGTGCTCAAACCGCCTGTTTGTAAACAAACAAACAACGAGCTTGACATTTTTCAGCCAATTAAGTAGTGGGTGAGATTATTTACGACAGTGCTCTACCCAAAGAGAGGGGCTTAATATATATATATATATATATATATATATATATATATATATATATATATATATTCACTGAAAAGTATTCCGTATTTTGATCATTCATCGGTACTTTCGGTTTCCCAACTCCTAATTTTACAATTACCAAATGTGACCTATTCATCAGTAGATATAATAATATACACTATCATTATATCGGTTGATGAATCGATCATATTTGATATCTCTAACAAGGTACTGTTCTAGAAAGCTACTTATGCCTGAAAGTATCCTACATCTCTATAAAGCCATTAATCGCCCATGTATGGAGTACTGTTATCTCATCTGGGCTGGTGCATCTGCTACTAGTCTCTCACTGTTGGACAGAGTTAAAAAGAGAGTTGCCAACCTGATAGATCCTGCACTGTCATCTAATCTTCAGCCTCTGTCCTGTCAACGAGATATTGCATCCCTCTGCCTGTCCTACAAATATTTTAATGGCGAATGCTCTGGCAAACTACAAGCACTTGTACCTCCTCGATGTAAATACACTTGACAAACCCGACAAACAGCTATTTCCCACCCCTGCACAGTAGAGATCCTTAGGTGTAAGAAAGCCTTCTACTCCATTAGTTTCTTACCCAGAACTGCTAGATTTGGAATTCCCTTCTGGGATTCTGTTTTCCCAACTGTACTGACATGCAGAAGTTCAAGTGTAATGTGAACAGACATCTTGCTGTCCAACTCTGTTCATAATATCTCTGCAACTTATGTCCCCGATAGTAGCCTCCTACATTAAACTGGCACTTTGTTTGTGGTGAAAATTGAATTTTCAAAAAAAAAGAAAAAGTTGAGTCAACAGTGTCTCTGTGAAACCGAACATACAGATATGTGATCCAAATGATGTATATTGTCTTTTGAGTAATAGAAAAAAATGTTATTTCTCTTATAACACTAGATTTCAATAAATACATAAGTGTGTTTATGCGTCTGCATTTTAAAAGGATAAAAAAAGAGGGAATAGCTTTTAAAAAGAAGACGGCGTAGCAGGAGGAGGGGTAGATTACGATGATTTGTTATGAGTGGCTAACTGGTAAATGTGGTGCGGAAAAGGCGAGTAATCTGGTTAGATGTGAGTGAACGGGTGGCTGGACTAACAAAGATGAGACATATTTTCGAAAAGACAACCAAACATAAAGTGCATATTGTAGTCCCTCCCGGCTGCAGGATATTCATTGGTTGATTTCATTAGACAAAAATGACACAGGAACGGCAAAATAGCCCCAAAGAAATTAAATTCGTGGCAGATGTGCTAGTCACGATCTGATATAACGCAAGAAAAGATCAACTCTGCATAGTTGCTCATCGCCAGTGTATGCAGTGTTACTATGCACACATTATATAACATTATAGAACATTATATAACATTATATATTCTGTGATGTGTACATAGTAGACATTATATATTGTTCTCAAGCAAAAGTGTCAGGACACAAAATGTTTTCTACTAATTCTACTAATAGGTGTGTTCGCTTTGTGGTGATATAATTGTCCGGCTTTCAAATTTCTCTTGTTTTTGAATGTTTTGCATTTTCATCTCGATTTTTTCTCGTTATCTTACTGAATATTTGTTAATGAAATCTATATAAAACATGTTCCTTATTTCATTCTAAAGACTTTTCGGCTTCCGAGAATGTAAAAAATTTGCATTTGAAGAAAGTTATTGAAACATTTTTATTTTGAAAATTTAAGACTTTTTTTTGTATTTTTAAGATATTGCATATAAGGGTTGTATAGTGGCAGTAGGAGGTGAAGTACAGATGAAAAGAAGAGCGAGAGAAAGTAACACACACGCACACACACACACACACACACACACACACAACACACACACATATATGGCACAATCACAATTACCAGTTCTCGCCAGATCATCGAAGTTAAGCAACGTTGAGCTTGGCCAGTACCAGATGGCTGACCATTTGGGAAGTCTAGCGGCTGTATGTACCATACTGAGTCGTAGAAATTTCCAGGTTTGTATCTGGAGGCGCATTAATTCACTGGGAAAGATGCACCAGACATGTATCTAGGAGAAGGAAACTCTGATGTAAAAACCTGCAGTTTACTGTATACTCTGTCCCATGGCAGTCATCTGCACCGACAAACGTTAGCAGTAATACTAAAAAGTGTGGATGGTTCTATACAAAGCCTTCACCAGTATAAACAAATCATCTATGTGGATTTCTGAGCAAATTAGTTATTGTGGTGGAAGCTCATACGTCGAAATTGACGGGAGAGTCCATCATGTATATATATATATATATATATATATATATATATATATATATATATATATATATATATATATATATATATATATATATATACAGTCCTGGTCAAATTATAAGACCACTTAAGAAAGTAAGTGTTTACGCATATTATCGAATTTTTAATCAAACAAATGGTTGAAACCATTGCCAAAAGGGAAAATATGATGGAAAAAAATGAAATCTGCTTCATTCGAAACCTTAACCCTGATCTAATAATTATTTTTTAAAAAACAAATATTTTCACCTGATCAAAATGATAAGACCACTTTAATAAAATCGGCTAGTTTTGAAAAACTGAATACAAAAAGCTTTCTATGTTACTAAAAGCAACTTGTTCGTGGATAAAAAACATCTTACTACATTATAAATGGCAAAAGAGAAACCATTATCAAAGTTTGAGAGAGGAAGGATCTTTGAGCTTAATAGGGTGGACTCTCCCATAGATCCATTGCAAAACGGTCATCACAAATTTTTGAAGAAATTCAGATCAATATGGGCACAAAAAGAGTCCATGTCGACCCCAAAAAAATAACCCCATCACTGGATCGCTGTATCAGAAGTTTAAATAAAAAACTCCAGTATGAGCTCAAGTCGATTGAAAAGCCAAACAGCAGCAGAATGTAGTCCTAAAACCATCAGAAGGCATCTGAAAATGAAGGGTTTCAATCATTTAAAGCGACTGCAGAAACCACGTCTTCTTGAACAGCACAAAACTAACTGACTTAAATATGTCGCCAAATACCAGACTTGGGATGAAGAGAAGTGGAAAAATGTAATTTTCTCCGATGAGAAACAGTTTAATCTAGATGGTCCAGATGGATTTCAACACTATTGGCATGATAAAAATTTGCTCAAAGAGACTTTTCAACTCACCATAGTGGAGGAGGGTCTTTAATGATATGGGGTGCTTTCTCGTCAGCTGGGACCCTAAAATTGCAAGTAGTGAAAGCCCGGAAAACATCATTGAAGTACATTTCAATGCTTGAAAATGCTTTTATCAGGACCACGTCTGTGTGGAAGAAATTGGATTTTCCAGCAAGACAACACTGCGATACACACTTCTCGACAAGCACGAGATACTTTCCTTCAAATAATATAGGATTGTTAGATCATCCAGCATGTTCTCCAGACCTCAATCCCATTGAAAATCTTTGGGGATGGATGGCAAAAGAAGTGTTTAAGGATGGAACCCAGTATGATTCAATAAACGAACTTTCTGATTCAGTTTTCAGTACATGGCATAAAATTCCTTCGCAACTGCTAAAAAACTTAATCGCAAGTATGCTGAAGAGAATTTTTGAAGTAATTCGTAATAATGGTGGCTATACTGAATACTGAGACCCTTTTTAGTAATTTATAATTGCCTTTTGTTAGATAAATTATCAGTGGTCTTATCATTTTGACCAGGTGAAAATGTTTGTTTTTTAAAAAATAATTATTAGATCAGGGTTAAGGTTTCGAATGAAGCAGATTTCATTTTTTTCCATCACCCTTTTGGCAATGGTTTCAACCATTTGTTTGATTAAAAATTCAAAAGTGCTCAATACGTAGGTAGAACTAGTTAGTAATTTATAAAATATATATGGCGATTAAGCTACACTGAATATTCTGCGTTTCATCCACTGTAGGATTCGTCAGGCTTATGCGCATAAGCCTGACGAATCCTACAGTGGATGAAACGCAGAATATTCAGTGTAGCTTAATCGCCATATATATTTTATAAATTACTATATATATATATATATATATATATATATATATATATATATATATATATATATGTAGAAAAATTAAAAGGTATTTTGTAGCTTCTCTCCCAATTTTCGGATTTTAATCATGTCAAATCACACTTCAATTCCTTCTGATGAGTTAAGCGCATAATAGATTCACTAATTGATATAATAATTAAGTGATTGATTTTGTGTTACGAAACAGATACGGTCAATAATTGTATAAATCAACTGAATTAAAGGAATAAATTATAAAGATGTCAACAACATGAATTTTGGAATATAACTTTTTGTCATTTATTCTCTGTCCTGCTCTGTAATTACATTGAGCTTCTTAAATAAGGATTGATATATATTATAAGAAAATATATTTCTACATCTACAAATATATATATATATATATATATATATATATATATATATATAAATAAGAACAAGTAGTTAATATAACATGTTAAAAAACACTTTTTTTTTTTTTCAAAACTCCACGGATTAAGGACTATCCACTTATTAAGTGTTTCCTTTTTAAAATTAAATATGTTTTTAACTCTTTTTCAAACTGTTTTTAACATGTTTTATTAACTACTTTTTCTTATTATAAGCTCTATCTCCTATTTGGTTTTATCAAGCTTTTACATCTGGTTGAGATTACTTTATAAATATTAATTCTTTAATATTTATAATTTACTTTAGTTTTGCCATCTTGGATCATTTTGGTAAACTTCCAATGTAATTGATATTTCTCAGTTGTCATCGCCACACACACAAACCAACCCCATACAGTTTAACGTCTCTCTTTTTGTCGATAGGTAAAAGTTTAATTGTAAATGAACTTATACATTGATAAATTCGCCTCTGTGTTGATTTTGAGAAACGACAAAGAATTGCCAGGCGTATATATAATTTAACAAGCATTTGAAATGTGCAAACTAGGAAATAATATATACATGCAATAATGCAACACAATTACTAATTGCAAAAAAGTTTAGCAACAATAACAATAACATGTAAATAATAATAATATAAATGATAATATAATAATGTAAATAATAATAATATAAATCTAATAATAATAAATAATGATAATTTTGGTGATGAAATGATAGAATAACACTATCGTCATATACCTTAGCCAAAATTAGTGATTTATTCTGAATCTTCATAGAAAAAAAAATCGACTTTACTTTATTATATAGATTAACAGCACCCATATTTCCATTTATAATAAAGATTTTGGTAACATGTCACAATATTCCTATTTACAATGCCTTCCCACGGCACAGAGTTAGACACCAGGGTCGTTTTTTTAACGTGGAAAAAAGGAACAAAAATAAAAATTGTCTCAGTCGTGAAAGATTGCGCATCCGCTAAAAGAGAACAAGAAAGTGAAGTGCAGCATCCGAAGAACAGATACTACACTTTGATGTTGGTATAAAGGCCAAGAACGTAGGCAAAAGGAATCGCCCCAGAAACTGAAAATTTATTAAAAATAGAGTTAATAAAATAGAGTTTGGTTGAACTTAGAAGTTTCGCCTGATTGTTGACATTTATTATCTGTATTTCTATTTAATTCCTGGTTTTTGAATGATTCTGTAAGTTCAACACCGACACTGTCAATGTGATTTTGCTGTGAAGGTTGTTTAGTGCAAAAAGAGTTCAAAGTTTTAAGTTTGATGTATGTCAAACGTGGTAGCTAGGGTCAGCTGTGTCAACTGGGGTGTCATTCAGTTCGTGTGAAAGAAAACGATGCATGAAAAAGAAAGAGAAAGATATCTTTTCGTTTGCATGCAAGTGCAGTTTGCCTTCCGATTTGGGACAAGACAGACGTTCTGGCAACGCAGATCGGGTTGAAAAAAGAAACACAAGAAAGTTTGAGTGGTCGACAATGTGATTCTCCCCCCCCCCATTCATTCATTAGACGAATAAAGTAATCCATGCCAGAAGATTGGCTTTATGTTTTCCTTTTTAGTATCGACCAGTGACAAGAAGAATTATCAGACCAAGAAACAAAAAAAAAAAGTCTGGTGACTGTATCGCAATACATATGCACACACTAGAGATGACATGATCACATACATGTACATACACATGTATAGACATAGAGAGACACGTAAGAATAATAATAATAATAATAATAATAATAATAATAATAATAATAATAATAATAATAATAGACACCTGCTTAATAATATAACCTAACAGAAAGAAAATCTCCTCCCCTTTGTAACATTATTACAACACACTCTACTAAAGCCTGATTGTCATAGCTGGTGAATTTTAAAATGCAATCTGGACGTGAGGACACTGTAGAAGAACGATATGCAATAAAATTCTATTTTAAACTTGGAAAAAATGCCACAAAAACGTATGGAATGTTTCAGCCTGGTTTTGAACCATTTTACATGAATCGAGTGTCAGCTTTTGAGTGGTAAAAGATATTCAATGAAGGCAGAGAATCTGTGAAGGATGATGAGAGGTGTGAGAGTAGTAAGGAAGTCAGACCACCAGAGTTAATTGGCCAAATAAAGAATTTCATGGATAAGGACCATCGTGTGTCTCTCGAGACAAAAAGTGCACAGTTTGATGTTAGTGTGGGAACTGTACACACAATTATTTGCAAGAAACTGAGGATGGGGAAGATTTGCTCAAAGTTCATCTCAGGGGTGCTCAGAGAAGATCACAGACTATTTGACCAAGATCGGCATCAAGACAGTTCCTTACCGTCTCTATTGTACAGACCTTGCTCCCTGTGACTTTTGGTTATTCCCTAAGCTCAATGAAAACCTTAGAGACTGTCATTATGAGACAATTAGAAGATGAAAGAGGCTGGTACAAGGGTTATTGACACACTCACTCAAGAGGACTTCTATGGGGTCTTCCAGAAGTTGTTTGAATGGTACAAATGCATTGCAGCCAGAGGAGATTACTTCGAAGTGACTAGAGTATGTGTACAATCAATAAAAGTGCTCATACTAAAAAAATCTGGAAACTTATTGAAGGTACCTCATATCTTACACAATCCTTTACATTTCTGTTGTACTCTGCAAGACCTTTCAAGCTGTACTGGTTGGGCGGTAGAAGACAGACATATTAGTGTTGCATCTTATGGTCTTCCTCTTCACATTCTTAGATGGTTGGGTCAGCCTTGTAGTCCCATCTGGCTATAATAACTTTTGATCTCTTTATTACTATTCTCAGGCTGCTGTGTGTTTTCCACTGAACCAAGAGTGCTTCTAAGCCAGGGATAAAGGCATCAAAAGAAAGGATTCCTATGTCGGTAAAAGGGGGGATTCTTTAGCCGTCTGATCAACAGCTGTAGTCTGGTCTCTTCCTGAGATGTTGTTGAGGGTTTGACATCTTCTCTTTTACTTTAGTAGAAAACTTCTCTTTGACTTCAGTGGTTGGACTATTGGTTAACGTTCTTGAAGGAGATGGTGTTCATAACTGGTAACTTTTGTGATGTCTACTCGAGTGGCAATTTCCTCTCTCGCATCTGCAATGAGGTGAAGCAGATTGTTCAAGTTGATAGGTTTCAGGTAGTCAGTGATCAAGCAATAGGTGTTGTTCAATGGTGTGTTTAACTTTTTGGGCATGCGTTGATCGCTCACAAACAAGACATGCACACTTCACAGAAGAATATCACAGAAGAATATCACGGGGCCAAGGCAGTTAATTTTGGTGGGTGTGTTATGGCTCTCCTCTTGGAGTTGATTAGTTTTCGTAGGATGTTTTTGCAAAGCTGACTTTTTCCACCCTTGAATGAGAGGATGAAGTCAAGGTTTATGCCCAGATAGACAGGGTTAGTGTGGTTTTCAAGTTGTATTTGAGCTCATGCATTGTTAAGGAGCATATTGGCCTTCCTGCTCCTGAAATTGAACGAGTAGACTTGACATTTTAGCAAGGTTTGCAGAGCAGCGTTAAGATTTGTTTCTACTATTTCAAACATTATTTTAAGATGTTAAACAAGGTTCATCAGCATAGATAACTCATTCAGTAATCTGGTTCATTGCTTTTTCATTATGTAATAATGGAGCCAGGATCCTATCTTAAGATAAACCATTGTTTTGTTTTGTTTTGTTTATTGTTTAGAGTAAAATATAAGCAGATGTCATTTAAAATTTCTCTGATTAAATCTGCAAGTGCTGTGTATTTTTTTGTATATAAAACAGTAAAGCAGTTTATAGATATCACTATCTATATAAGAGCCAAGTACGTCCAAAGATGGAGTACTGCTGCCACATCTGGGCAGAAGTTGCTAAAAACTGCCTATCCTGCCTTGACAGAGTACAAAATAGACTTCGTGGCTTGGTAGGGGATGCCCCTTTTCTCTACTCTGCAACCTCTTTCCCACAGAAGAGACGTAGCAAGCCTGTCTTTGTTCTATCGTTATTTCCATGGCAAGTGGTCGCCTGAGCTCCATTCTCTGGTCCCCCCTCGCCAATCTTTTTCAAAAAACACCCGACTAGCTGAAACCACCGTCAATAATTTTCCCCACTCCTTATCTGTGCCTAAATCAAAACGTAGATTCCATGAACAAAGCTTCTTTCTTAGAACTGCACACCTGTGGAACTCTGTTCCGCTTGCCTGTTTCCCTCCCGACTTCAACCTGGATGTCTTCAAGTCCAACACAAACAAATTCCTGATGACCCCCCCCCTAAGTAATGACACCTTATCAATTCTCCAATACTATTGCTACACTATCCCATTGATTACTGTACACACAATAACCCTTATCCCCGAGTGGCCATTGGGCCTTGAGAAGTGGTGAACTCCATGTAAAAAAAAAAAAAAAAAAAGATTGTGATCATGTCCCATGCGCAAAATTATTATACAATGACCGTGAGGAGAGAATTTTTTCTAAATAAACAAACGTGCTGATTTTTCTTTTTCAATCATAAAAATTCTGAGTGTTCTAAAAGTTTAATTCATAAGATTTATTAATTAAATTATATATTTTATAAGGAAAACAAAATTTCAAATTTAAAGTCATTAAGATTTTCAAAAGTGTGAAATTTTGATATGGTGTATGCCTTTTTTTAAAAATTTTTGTTGGTCCTCCAACAAAACGAGCATGGGACCTATAAATTCACCCTTGTCTGTTAGTCCATTCATCTATCTGCACTTTTCTCAATAACTACGCCTTGGAATTTTTTGAAATTTTGCACAAACATTAAACATGATATGAGTAAAAAAGTAACGGAATGGATTTCCTGGGAAAACTCCGCTTGCCCCTCCTAGGTGCGCCTTTCAGATTAAAATGGCTAAAACTGACACTTTTGAGCTTATTAAAAAAAATTGATGCCTTGGATTTTTATAAAACTTTCTGAAAAGTTGTAACTAACTTATTTCTATATAATTTTGTTTGCCTATACTTTGTGATAACTCTTGGGTGTGCCCCAGGGATTCTTTTAGGCACTCCATTTTCGGGACTATTTTACCACATTTGTCCAAAATTCTCTGTGTATGTCTATTTAGCAGTTTTGCATGGTGCTGAACTCAAATGTAAATATGCTAAGGCCTTGGGGACTTTGGGGGCTAAATGGACTTAGTCATTTCTTTTTTTTGCATGGTGCAGAACTCAAATTTACATATGTTAAGACCTAAAAGTGCACCGTTTGTTCATTTGCACCAGGATCTGACGTCCCCTGGGGACTTTTAGGGCTAAATGGGGTGGGTTAGGGGGCAAATGCTGAACTTAGTCATTTTTTTATGCCTCGTTTACTGTGGGGGATCAGAAAGTGAATTTTGGTTTTAGTTTCGGCAGGCTCATAATTCTCGCTTCCCTTATTTTATTCTTTAGTCTTCACATTTCATGAGTGATGATTCTGACAAAGAGGGAAGAATTGCTGTTCTCTAGGTCAGAATCTATTCCATCTAACACTTATCGTTTGGGGCGTTTTTGACCTTGCGCGCGCTTGCGCATACAAAATAGCCCCCCGTGATAACATATAGAATTACATGGTTTAATATTTGGAAAACTACTTGTTTTTCGTCTAATTTTAATTGTTTGCCAATACTACACTATAACAAGGCAGTTTGGTACGCGAGTGCACATTTAATAGCCATCGTTTACACTCGCGTGTAGCGTAAACGAAGGCTAGGCTGTGAAACGGAAAAGAGTCCCAGAGTTCAGAGGTTAATACCATGCAAAAGAAATTAAACAAAACTTTTTAGCCAATAAACACACATAATTAGGTGGCCAGAAAGTGGGTGCTCATTTTAAGTTAAATTTACATGGAAAAGTGATCACCCACTTTTCGAAAGAGTAATTTCTTTATACCATGACAAGTATTTTTCTGCGACGGAAATGGTTTGCAGATTCGTTTTTAGCACACTGAAATCTACAAAAAAAATATTTTCTTGTATACGAACGTCGAACGTGAGACCGGCCTTAAAGTAAAATAATACCCACATCTTTCTCTGCCCAGAATTCCTGTTTTTTTTTTGTTTTTTTTTTTAAGCTGGCGCTAGATTTTTCCCATATTATAAACCGACATTTTATTTAACTTTGGGAGGGGGCGGTAAATAAAATGGATATCATTTAGATGAGATTCAACTACAAAATAACTGAAAATTCAATAGAAGGGAGATAACTTTACGTCATTCATGTTAGGAGACGGAAGCCCTATGTCACCGGCGGTACGTCCATGGCGGGATATTGAAATAATTTAAGATCTCAACAAACAAAAAATTCAAACTCGTTTCCCCATGAAGACACTGCGAATTAATGAGAGACAGGTGACTGTAGCTTGCCATCAGCAACGCTGGTTGTATGTTTATTCTGGAATAGAAAGACAGGTATTATTTATTTCCAAGATATTCTCTAGCTTTCATCACTTAAAATTTGTTTTTCAAGCAGGGGAGATAACTCTAAACACTATATTATTTTTCGAAAGTTTTTTTTTAAGTTTATTTTACCTCATCAAAATAATTGTTAGAATTTGCTAAAAAAAAAAAAAAAAAAAAAAAAATTGGTACTCATGCAGAGAGCGACCCGTGCTGAAATAATAACGTTATTATTTAAAAAGCCATTCTTAACATGGGGAAGAAGGGTATTTTGTAACTCTTGTACTTTTACCTAACAATTTAATAAATAGTAAAGTAAGACTTCAATGTAAATTGAAAATACTATTTGAAAAAGATATGGCGTGGTACAATAAGTGCATAAGCACCAAAAAAATAATTATGATAGCAAAAAAATAAAAAAATAAATAAATAAATAAATGAATATAAATAAATAAACTAACTTCATTCGCGATAATTTCTATCTTCTTCATGATCGGAATTGACGTCTGTATTTAAAACGTTCATTCTAAATATTATATTTTACTTTTTCAATCATTTATTAACAAAGTAGTAGCGATTGGATTAGCCAGCATTGCCTGGTTATCAAATGTGTTTAATAAAAATAACGGCGCTTCTACAGAATTGGGACGAGATTTTCGGAAATCGTGAAACTGAATTCCACATGAAAACAATGTATTCCTCGTATTTTTAAGATGAAAAAAAAAAAATTACGAATCGGTTGAAACCATTGTTTTTAGTTTTTTTTTTTTTTAAATCTGAAAACTCCCATTTATCGACTACAAAATCTTGTGCCACTAGTGTAGAAGTACTAAATTAACTTCATTGATTTAAACGCAGTCAGTACGAATGCTTTCATATCCTATGAATGACATGTTAATTAAGTTTAAATAACAGGTTTTTTGTTTCAAATAATCAGCCAGGTTTAAAACCCTGCTTTTAAATTATAAGTAAAGGTACTTGTGCAGTTTATGGATTGTGTTGTTGTTGTTATTATTATTGTATCTTTTTGGTACTTGTACAGTTTAATCAAGACATTAAAAAAATGAAAATATCGAAAAAAGTTTATATTGTACGTATCCGTTATGGAATAAAGTTATCCGAAAAAACAATTCACGGCCGACGTGTGCGAGTGCTACCCCCCTAGCGAAATACTCGTCGGCTCCGATGTTGAACGTTGTTGTTCGATTGAGGGAGAATTCATTATTTTTACAAGGAAAAAATTCTTGCATGTGTGAACTAGTTTTTTTTTTTTTTTTTTTTATATATTTATTTTGACTTGAAATTTACGCATGAGTTTTGTTATGATTTTATCTGTTTGTATTGGGGGGGGGCGGAGTTTATGTAATTATTAACAGGAAAATTGGTGAAAGTCAAAATGGAATCCCCGTCGTTGCAGCTGCGCCAAATTTTTGTTTTGTTTTGCTTTCATTTTGTTTGTTTACCTTCCCCCCCCGCCCCAAGTAAAATCAGGTATCGTAAAACTTTAATTAAACTTGAAAATACTATTTAAAAATAGCGCGGATACTTTCACCTAACAATTTAATAAGAACATGTAACTGTAACATAAGTGTATAAGCAACAAATTTTTGTCTTGCTTTCATTTTGTTTGTTTGTTAAATCCGCCCCCCCCCAAGTAACTTGAAAGTTTTATTTGGTGCTTCTACACTTTATTGCCGAAATTGGAGACGCCATTTTATTTCACACACCATTATTTTAAACTATGGCCGAAGTATGAAATAAATAACAAAAAAATTAAACTTCCGGAAAGAACTATGGAAAAAAGTGAATAAATTACTGAAAACGGGAAATGAAAACAAAAACATTTACTGTATAAAAATTTATCAAAATATAATTGTAAAAACATTTATTGAAATGTTTCCGTAAGAAAATATAATTTTAATATAATATTGTAATGAAAGCAACATTGGATTTTTATGAAATAGTTTTTTTTTTTTTTCGAACAAATAAATAATTTTAAACATGTTATTGAATTAAAGCAAGTTTGAAGCGTTAACAACAAATTAATCAATAACAATAATTTACGGAGGTGTTCGAGTGTGCTGAAAACGAATATCACATTTAAATTTAGCGCAGACGAGTAGTTTTCTGGATATTAAGACCTTTATTATCAAATGTAACCCATATTGTTTTTACTGGAGGCCATGTTTTTCCCAACTGAAAACTACTAATGTGCATGCGTGTTACAAAACATTCCCTTTTCTTCATGTTAAGAATGGTGAACGCTACTGATATTTATTAAGAAATACAGTAGGGGGAAAAATGTCTTAATATCTAGAAAACTGCTTGCCTGTGCCAAATTTAAATGTGATATACGTTTTCAGCAGACATGAGAACCTTTAAAAGTCGTCAATTTAAAGGTGAGATGTTATCGTGGAAAGAGAGTAGAGAAATAATCCTGGTAGGCATTAAAAATGTTGCTGCTTCTACAGAATTGGGACGAGATTTTGTAGTCGATAAATTGAGTTTTCAGATAAAAAACAATAGTTTCAACTGATTTTTTTTTTTTTTGTCAATTCTAATAAATTACAATTGTAGCTTCCAAATTATGCAGTAAAAATAACCTGAATATTACTGAATTATTTAACAAAACAACTTTAATTGTGTTAGCAGGTGAAAAATTTCCGCCATCTTGTTTGAATCAAAATAGAAAATTACCTCCTTTTTGAACTCTCCTGTGTCTTACGATCGTTTTAATCAAATTTATTTTCTTTAAATAATGTTCTACTTTATCAATTTTCGTAATTAAAAATACGAGGAATATGTAGATAACATTGTTTTCATGTGAAATTCAGTTTTATGATTTCTGAAATTTTGTCTCAGTAGTGTAGAAGCACCAAAATGTTTTTTTTTTAATGTAAAATATGAGGAGTCATTTTGAGTTAATATTTATTTTAAGAAGCTAACCACGAGAAATACATGATTAAAATATGCAAAACATTTCAACATGTTTTAATGCCCACATAGACTTTTTTTCTTGCAATCAACTCAATTCTAGATTTGATGACATTATTCTTATTTTTTATGTGGATTTGAAAATCTTAACTCCTTGTTCTAAGGGAGGTAATTCTATTTGACTAAAAAAGTTGAAAAAAAATCTTTTCTTACAATTGCTAGAATGTTTTAAGAAAAATTACAACATTGTCACATTTTACATTTCTTTTATTAATGTTGTAAAACTTTATATTAAATGAAACAGTTGAAAAAAATCATTTTTTTTTTCTTACAATTTTTTATAAAACAGAGTTACATCCCTTAGAACAATGAGTTAAACTTCCGAATTGCTAGCATTGCTATCTATTTGTCATGTCAAAATTAGTAACGTATTACTACATCACTAGCGGGACCTGTGGAAATTCCACAGGGGACTCATTCGTAATATATTGATGTTGGCATTCTGTAGATGTTCAGTGTAAATAGATGCTCTGATATCATTGTAGCTGTTTTTTTTTTTTTTTTAACAGCAAAAGTATTTATCTAAGCTAGCATAAATGCCCGGCATAGTCCGCTCATAAAGTACGCTTAAATAAGATATCTTAATTTTTGCAGATTTTGTATATATTATTACAGAGTTAATGTTTGATCGATTTTTTTATATATTATAAAGTTGCGATTACAAAAATAAAAAAATATATATTCATATGACTTGGGCGCATTAGTTTGAATCGAAACTGAAATAAAAATTTATGAAAAAATATATACATATATAGTAAGTTATAAAATATATATGGTGATTAAGCTACACTGAATATACCGCGTTTCATCCACTCTAGGACTCTTCAGGCTTATGCGCGAATTTGTGGCTGTTTGTTGTTTTTATATACGCATCTTCTATTGAGATTTTAGTTAGCCAATCAGCTTTCTAGTATCCATCGTGCCCTTCCTATCAGCCAATGAGCATGCACTTATCAGACAAAGGCCTATTTGACCTCTGGTTGACCTGTTCCTTTGTGTGTGCTCTATTTAGCCTGGATATCTAGTTTCTTGATCTGTTTTAAATCTAGGTTAGGGTTTTTTTTTTTTTTTTTATATAAAAACTAAAATGAAAAATTTGTTTGATTTGGCGATGGGTGCCAGGGATTCTGCAGAGGCATCAGATCTTCTGGGATTATTCATTCTATATACCCTCACAAGCATGTTTGATACTACGGATATTGGCCTATATAAAGATAACGGACTAGCTATAATAAAAAACTCCAACAAAGTTAAGGGAGATAACTTTAAGAAAATCATACACAAGGAAATGAAAAAATTAGGTCTAAAAGCAGACGTATCAGCTAACATAAAAATAATAAACTTCCTGGACGTCACGTTAAATTTAGATAAAAACACATATGAACCATACTTAAAAGATAATGCTACTCCAATATACGTAAACCCTAAGTCCAATCACCCACCATCAATTATAAAACAGATTCCTAACTCGATCGTAAGTAGACTCAGTAATAACTCAAGCATTGAAAATGCATTTAATAGGTCAACCAATATCTATGAAACAGCCTTAAAAAATAGTGGATACAAAAATATTGATATCAAATATAAGTAACAAAACACCAATAACTATAATAAAATTAAAAATAGAAGAAAAAGAACTATAATTTGGTATACGGCCCCATACAATCAAATGTCAAAAACAAAACTTGGCAAGAAATTTCTAGATCTTATTGAAAAACAGTTTCCCGCAACCAACCCCTTACACAAAAGTTTTGATAAAAATACCTTACAGTTGTTGCGAAAATTTAGAGATGATAATTAAAGCACATAACAAAATATTAAATAAAAACAATGTAAACAACAACAAAATAAACAATAAAAAAAGTAGACACCATAACAAAAATAAAACTAACACTAGCAGAAATAATAATAATAATAATAATAATAATAATAAACCAACCCTGGACAAGAACAACCATACTAGAAATAAAAATACTAATAACGAACAAGATAAATGCAACTGTAGACACCGCACACTTTGCCCACTTCAAAATAAATGTCTAAACAAAAGCGTAGTTTACCAGGCCACAATATTTGTGAGAGAAAACACGAATAACAAGAAATATTACGTAGGTATAACTTCCTTAGATTTCAAAACTAGATATTATGATCACAAAAGTACATTCAATAATAAAAAACACTGTATGAAAACAACACTAGCAAATAAATACTTGGAACTCAAGGAAAGCGGACATTCGCTGGTAGTCGAATGAAAATAATAAGACAAGCTACCACGTGTAGGGATCTAGATGACCCATGTAGATTATGCCTTCATAAAAAATTTGCTATCCTGTACTTTAAAGAACCCCAACATCTATTAAACTGTAGAAGGGAAATAGCAAACAACTGTGTTCACAAGGTAAAATTTACTCTAGGATAGCGATACAAAATAGCTTTAAAACTAACAAAAACAATAGAAAATAAACAAATAAATAAATTAAATAAACATCAATATACATAAACGATCAAACATATATGTATGTATATTTATGTATGTACATATATATATATTTATATATAAACTAACAATAAGAAAAAAATTAAAAAAAAACCCTAACCTAGATTTAAAACAAACAGATCAAGAAACTAGATATCCAGGCTAAATAGAGCACACAGAAAGGAACGGGTCAACCAGAGGTCAAATAGGCCTTTGTCCAATAAGTGCATGCTCATTGGCTGATAGGAAGGGCGCGGTGGATACTAGAAAGCTGATTGGCTAACTAAAATCTCAATAGAAGATGCGTATATAAAAACGACAAACAACCACAAAATTCGCGCATAAGCCTGAAGAGTCCTAGAGTGGATGAAACGCGGAATATTCAGTGTGGCTTAATCGCCATATATATTTTATAACTTACTAACTAGCTCTACCTATGCATTGAGCACTTTTGAAGTAAATACTTAAAGTTTTACACATAAATTTATACTTTCGTATACTAATTTTATGTGAGTAAATTAAGTAGTTAAACTTGAGTTCCTTCAGATATAATTGAAACTGAAACCAAAACTTATGAAGAATTCTCGATAAAATTATATATGAAAAGAAATAAAAGTACATAATTAAACAACTCAGATGTAAGTATGACAAAGAAAATAATACACGCTATCGTATTAATATATAGATTACATATGTTTTCATGATTCATTCATCCGCCATTATTGGGGGGGGGTAACAAAATAAACTGCATTTACCCCCCTTTATTCTTTTTATTATTTAAGTAGAACTTTTAATTACTTCAAAAACTATTTTTATTAATGATTAATTTTCTACATAATAAGTTTTCATAATTTTTAGATATGTTACTAATTTCAACATGACGAGTATATACTATTGGTTTTAATTTAAATTTAGTATTTCGATTTTAGTTCTGATACTGAAGAAATCCATTAAATTTTGGGGGGATTAAATTGTTAGCCGAAAGTACAGAAATATATAAGTTAAAAATAAAAAGACCTGATGTTGACAATGATTTTCTAAAAATAATTTTCAGGTGTCTTAAATAAGTTTCCAGACTTTTTTCATATGGGCACTTTTTTTGATGGCACAAACAAGAAACTCTATTCCCCCTCTAAGAAATCTCCTCTGGCTACAATGCACTTGTTGTGCCATTCCAACAACTTCTAGAAGGTCCCATGAAAGTCCTCTTCTGCGAGCATGCCAATGACCCTTGTCACAGTCTTTTTTCATCTCTTCAATTGTCTCAAATAACAGCCTCCAATGTTTTCCTTGAACTTAAGGAATAATCAAGTCACAAGGAGCAAGGTCTGAACAATAGGGAGGGTAAGAAACTGTCTTAGTGCTCATCTAGGTTAAATAGTCTGATCTTCTCTGAGCACCCTTAGGACAAACTTCACGCAAATCTTCCGCATCTTCAGTTCCTTGCAAATAATTGTATGTACAATTCATGCACTGACACTGCACTTATTGTCTTTATAGACACACAAAAATCATTATCTATGAACTTTTTTATTTAGCCAATCAACTCTGGTGTTCTGACTTCCTTATTTATCCCACACCTTTCACCATCTTTCACAGACTCCGTGCCTTCCTTGAATGTCTTATGCCACTCAAAAACCGATACTTGATTTATGATGGTCCAAAAGCAATCTGAAGCATTCCATACATTTCTGTAACATTTTTTCCAAGTTTAAAACAGAAATTTGCATATCGTACTTCTAAAGTGTCCTCACGTCCAGATTGCGTTTTTGAAATTCACCAGCTGTGATAATCAGACTTTATAGGGTGTCTTCCAATTCTTAGTGTAACTGTTTATATGAACCTGAAATCATTAAAATTGGTCAGTCATCTCATAAAATGCATACGGCATTTTCAAGAGTCTACAACAACTTAAATGCATGTACAAAAACATCTGGAAACTTATTTAAGGCGTTTCATGTATGCGTGTGTGTATATATATATATATATATATATATATATATATATATATATATATATATATATATATATATAGGAGCAAACAGTTAATAAACACTTTGCAAAAGAGTTAAAAACATATTTAATCTGAAAAGGAAACACTTGATAAGTGGATAGTCCTTAATCCGCGGAGTTTTGAAGAAATACTTTCCTTCTCATCAGAGGGTAGGAACTAGTAAAATGCGGGATCGGATCTTGCATAAAAACGTATTTGAAACAACAAGTAAGTCAAAGATCTTACTTGATAACAAAAAAGTGAAGCAGAGGGAATATGGTGAAGAAAAAGGTGATTACACGTGAATGGATAGTCTGGTGAAAGATAAATAATCCAATGACGTTAAAATCCAAAATTATAACTTCAAGAAAGTTTGAATTTCCATTTGCACAAGTAAAATCCAAATTATTTTATTTTATATATATATATATATATATATATATATATATATATATATATATATATATGGTTTACTGATCTGTTTTGCCTTTCTGTTTTTCTTTTTGTTTCTTTTGTACCAGCACATATTCTCATTTAAAGATGCAATAGTTGATTTTTGTTTGGATGAAGGAGAAGAATCTTGCTGGCTGTTATGGGCTGTTAGCCAGGGAGGACGTGTGTATCGAATAACTGAAAAAGACTTTAACAGTAAAAAGTGAGTTCTTTTAGTTTATTTTTTTATTGTTAGTAGTTTCTCCATGGCCTTGTGAAGCTGTTGTTTACATTCTTGTTTGAATATAAATTTTATGAAAAACTAGACCACCCGTGACCCGTTGGGTCAGTACGTTATATTAGCTATGGAATTCATGTATGAGCGTGACACTTGTGGCATAAAGAAAATAGTTTTTTTTACATAACAGAAGCATTTCTATGAAAGTATATTAAAATGAAAAAAGAATATAGATAGATTTCTATGAGTCGTTCTGTTTATTATAATTATTTTTTTTTAAATTACAGTTACTGAATTATAAGTGGTTGGTCATACTTATAGGTAAATATGCACTGAACAGGTATCATAATCCTTATTATAGTTAAATTCAAATTTTGATATATCATCTTTTAAATGAAATTGTTAGTTGAAAGTACAGAATAATAAAAAAAACACTCTCCACATGTTAATAATGGCTTTTTAAATAGAAAATGAAAATAAAATGTAACTTTTTCATTTAATTTAAGCAAACATTCAGTACCCATTGTGTAAAATATTTAATTTGTATGTTAATAATAAGGTCAATAAAATTAAGACAATTCTTTTCTATTTACATTTTTTGTACAATTAATTTTTTTTAAAGAAAACTTTTGTTATCCTTTTGCTTAATTGAGACTTCTTATCAGGTTCTAACTCTCTTATATCCAGATTAATTATATTAATCAATTTATTTTATTGAATATGTATCGCTGAAAAGCACGGGTGCTTAAGCACTTATTGTACAGAAAATAAATATTGTATTCATATGCTAATATAAGGTCACTAAAACTAAGACAATACTTTTCTATTTACAACATTTTTTGTACTATTTGAGTGTTTTAAAAAAACTTTTATGTTTTCCTTTCGCTTAACTATCCAGTTTTACATCGCTCCCTTTTTCTCTCTCTCACACATACACGTAACTGTTTCTCGCGTACGTAACGAAAACAGAGGGAGTAGGAGTGTTGAAATCTATGAGAGTGAAAGTGAGAGGTGTTTTCTTTCACCGCCGCTGTTTCTATTAATAATGAGTGTTGTTTTTTAAAAGGGAGAAGTTTTTTTTGAAACTGCGACAGACTTTACGAAGTTGAATGTTTTTAGCCGTTAAAAAAAAAAAAAAAACTATTTGATCAAATCAAATGAAATTGTTTGTATTAAAAGCGATATAAAAATTCCGGAATTGGAATAACGGATTGAAGACGTTGCTATTTACGCATGCGCAACCGGATGTTGAAAACCGGAAATCTGATTGCAAACATACAAGATCCATAGACTTTTAGTATTATATAGATTGATAGAATAAGAATCTAGGAATTTAGGCTTATTTTTAAGTCATATGACAAGGGAGATAACTGCGTTACAAATTTAATTCTTGGCCTTTTGGTCAAGATCAAAGTGTAGTATCTGTTCTTCAGATGCTGCACTTCTATTTCTTGTTCTCTTTCGGTGGAGGAGAAATCCTTCACGACTGAGACAATTTTTATTTTTGTACCTTTTCTCCACGTTAAAAAACGACCCTGGTGTCTAACTCTGTCCCGTGGGGAGGCATAGTAAATAGGTACACTTAGAGAAAGTAAATATATCTGCGCAATTTTTAAATCGTATTTCCAAGTTTAATTAAAGTTTTATGATATGTTTTTTTATTCAATTGTAAGGTTAAAAATATATATATATATATATATACATATACATATATGTGTATATAATTTAAAAAATAGGGAATTTTTTTTTTTTTTACCCATCTATTAATTAGATAGTTAAATGTTGTAATTTATGATAGTTTAAAGGAGTATGTAAATTTTACTGAACTGAATCAAATACATTGAATGAAAAGTTGGTATGTATTTCAGAGAAAAAAAACCCCAAGAAACTGGTGTGGGTTCAGTTGGGAGTGTTTATACAGATATTTTGGTGATTCTTCAAATTAACCCCTATACATGATGCTTGTAAAATAAAGAAAATAGCACAAAAAACTTAATTATGTAATTGTGAATTTAAGAAAAGGCAATGGTGCATCTTTGTTTTTAAAGCGAAAATCGAAATATTGAATTTCAATTAAAATCAATGGCATCTACTTATTTGTCATGTCGAATTAGAAACATATCCAAAAATTGTGAAAAACAATAAAATAGAAAATGAATTATTAATGAAAAAAGACTTTCAAACAATTACTTCAGGGTTGCCAGATTGACATTTAAAAATTTTATTTGACTGTTTTTAAATTTGGTTTTACATAAAATTTTTGTATAGAATTCTAAATTCTGGAATAATTGCTTTTTTTTTTTTTTTTTTTGACAACGCATAATAGCTTTAAAAAAAAAAGAATCTTATTTGTCTACAAATTTATCAACAATTATTTGAATATAACATTTTTAAATATTCTTAAAAATTCTCTGATATGCTTTAAAATTTATGAAAACGGTAGAATGTATTATTAATGTTCCTTAACACAAATAATTTGATCTAAAAAAAAAAATGTAATTTCTTTCAAAAACATTAAAAAAAAAAATGATTCCAACTTCATCGGAAACATAAATGCTTGGGAGTTGACATTTTTAATATAGCTGTTTTTATTTTATCATTCAAACACTACAGTGTTTGAATATAGGGGATGCCTTTTTCTCTTCCCTGCAACCTCTCTCCCACAGAAGAGACGTTGCAAGCCTGTCTTTGTTTTATCGCTATTTCCATGGTAGGTGCTCGTCTGAGCTCCAATCCCTCGTCCTCCCTCTCCAATCTTTCACGAGAAACATCCGTCTGGCTGAAACTACTGTCAATAATTTTCCCCACTCTTTATCTGTGCCTAAATCCAAACGTAGATTCCATGTGCAAAGCTTCTTTCTTAGAACTGCACGCCAGTGGAACTCTCTGCCGCTTTCCTGTTTCCCACCTGACTACAACTTCAAGTCCAACATAAACAAACTCCTGACAAACCGCCCCCTTAAGTAAGACACTCTATCAAAACCCCCAATACTAATGATTATTACAATACTATCTCATTGATTACTATACACGCAATAACCCTTATCCCTGAGTGGCCTTCGGGCCTTGATGAGTGGTGACCCCCATGTAAAAAAAAAAAAAGTGTTAGTTTTACTCATTAAGCACTGCTTTAAAGCTTCACAGCTGACTCATTTTGCAACCAAATTTCAAACAATACTTTATGTATCTTCTGGGATGGTTGGGCGTGGGCCAAGCATCCTCACCCTGTAAAAACAACTCCTCACTACAAAAACATCTACAAAATGTTGTAGATGGCCTATGCCCCTCCAGGGCTATGGATGGAATGGAACTCTGAGTTACCTCCCTTATGTTTACGTTCAATGTCCAAAACAAATCTAGCAGACGTAATAGTCGCATCTTATGAAAATGTGTTTTATGCAATAAGCAGTAATATTTAACTAATTTTGACATGAGAGTTAAGTAGATAGCTTTGTTTTTAGTTGAAAGTGACGTAAAGGTAAGTAGATAAAAATGTTTTTAATGTAATTGAATTTGGATTTATGCTCTAATAATGAAGAAGCACATTACACAAATTATTGAAATTCAAATGGAATAAACTTTTATTGGTAGAAAATGTCAGCGGCCTTTTTCGGCCTTAATAAGGTCAATGGACAGGGTACATAACTCAAACTTAATTCACGCAAGTTGGCAGTTTACAAAGCAATTCCCCTTCCGAATTACGAACTAGTGAGGATGGAGGGCAGCATGCAGTGTTGCCCAGTCATAAAATCCACTTACACCATTTGCCTATACATGGAGTATTATTGTCATATTTGGGCTGGTGCATCTGCGAATAGTCTCTCTGTCCTAGACAGTGGTCAAAAGAGATTTTAAGTTTGAGGGGCGACACACAGCTGTAAATATTGCTACAGCATATGAGGATGTAGTGACTAAATTTGGAATTCGTGGCAAAGTGAGGAAAGTGGTTGCAGACAATGCTTCGCCTATGGTGAGAGCATTTGATATATGTCTACCAGGATTATATGGAAATGAAGTGAAAAATGAAAGTATCAACGAAAATGGAGACATAGATAACATTGATATTTTGGAAGAAGAACTTGATATTTTGGAAGAAGAACTTGATCTGAATGAAGTCCTTTTTTACACGTATATTAATGTAGGAGCTTTGAACTACAAGATTTTCTTTGATTTGGACATAAAATAATAACAAAATTCAAACTTTGAAAAAATCGACTATTTTCATGTGCGCGGACCTGTGAGATTTTGAGGGTTGTAGTCGTATTTTCCCCATATGCATTTGCAATGTTTCCTTTTTATTAGAAAACTATTTATGTTATTCTTAGTTATTTTTGCCTTATTGCCTTTGATTTGGACATAAAATAAAAACAAAATTCAAACTTTGAAAAAATCGACTATTTTCATGTACGCGGACCTGTGAGATTTTGAGCGTTTTAGTCGTATTTTCCCCATATGCATTTGCAATGTTTCCTTTCTATTAGAAAGCTATTTATGTTATTCTTAGTTATTTTTGCCTTATTGCCTTTGATTTGGACATAAAATAAAAACAAAATTCAAACTTTGAAAAAATCGACTATTTTCATGTACGCGGACCTGTGAGATTTTGAGGGTTGTAGTCGTATTTTCCCCATATGCATTTGCAATGTTTCCTTTTTATTAGAAAGCTATTTATGTTATTCTTAGTTATTTTTGCCTTATTGTCTTTGATTTGGACATAAAATAATAACAAAATTCATAGTTTAAAAACTCGTCAATTTTCATGTACGCGGACCTGTGAGATTTTTAGTGTTTTAGTCGTATTTTTCCCATATGCATTTGCAATGTTTCCTTTCTATTAGAAGGCTTTTTATGTTATTCTTAGTTATTTTTGGCTGATTTTCTTTGATTTGGACATAAAATAATAACAAAATTCAAACTTTGAAAAATCGACTATTTTCATGTACGCGGACCTGTGAGATTTTGAGGGTTTTAGTCGTATTTTTCCCATATGCATTTGAAATGTTTCCTTTCTATTAGAAGGCTTTTTATGTTATTCTTAGTTATTTTTGGCTGATTTTCTTTGATTTGGACATAAAATAATAACAAAATTCAAACTTTGAAAAATCGACTATTTTCATGTACGCAGACCTGTGAGATTTTAAGGGTTTTAGTCATATTCTCCCCATATGCATTTGCAATGTTTCCTTTCTATTAGAAGGCTTTTTATGTTATTCTTAGTTATTTTTGGCTGATTTTCTTTGATTTGGACATAAAATAATAACAAAACTCAAACTTTGAAAAATCGACTATTTTCATGTACGCGGACCTGTGAGATTTTGAGGGTTTTAGTCGTATTTTTCCCATATGCATTTGCAATGTTTCCTTTCTATTAGAAGGCTTTTTATGTTATTCTTAGTTATTTTTGGCTGATTGTCTTTGATTTGGACATAAAATAATAACAAAATTCAAACTTTGAAAAATCGACTATTTTCATGTACGCGGACCTGTGAGATTTTTAGGGTTGTAGTCATATTTTCCCCATATGCATTTGCAATGTTTCCTTTCTATTAGAATGCTTTTTATGTTATTCTTAGTTATTTTTGGCTGATTTTCTTTGATTTGGACATAAAATAATAACAAAATTCAAACTTTGAAAAAATCGACTATTTTCATGTACGCGGACCTGTGAGATTTTAGGGTTTGAGTCGTATTTTCCCCATGTGCATTTGCAATGTTTCCTTTCTATTAGAAAGGCTTTTTATGTTATTCTTAGTTATTTTTGGCTGATTTTCTATGATTTGGACATAAAATAATAACAAAATTCAAACTTTTAAAAAATCGACTATTTTCATGTACGCGGACCTGTGAGATTTTAAGGGTTTTAGTCATATTCTCCCCATATGCATTTGCAATGTTTCCTTTCTATTAGAAGGCTTTTTATGTTATTCTTAGTTATTTTTGGCTGATTTTCTTTGATTTGGACATAAAATAATAACAAAATTCAAACTTTGAAAAATCGACTATTTTCATGTACGCGGACCTGTGAGATTTTGAGGGTTTTAGTCGTATTTTTCCCATATGCATTTGCAATGTTTCCTTTCTATTAGAAGGCTTTTTATGTTATTCTTAGTTATTTTTGGCTGATTGTCTTTGATTTGGACATAAAATAATAACAAAATTCAAACTTTGAAAAATCGACTATTTTCATGAACGCGGACCTGTGAGATTTTTAGGGTTGTAGTCATATTTTCCCCATATGCATTTGCAATGTTTCCTTTCTATTAGAAGGCTTTTTATGTTATTCTTAGTTATTTTTGGCTGATTTTCTTTGATTTGGACATAAAATAATAACAAAATTCAAACTTTGAAAAATCGACTATTTTCATGTACACGGACCTGTGAGATTTAAAGGGTTTTAGTCATATTCTCCCCATATGCATTTGCAATGTTTCCTTTCTATTAGAAGGCTTTTTATGTTATTCTTAGTTATTTTTGGCTGATTTTCTTTGATTTGGACATAAAATAATAACAAAATTCAAACTTTGAAAAATCGACTATTTTCATGTACGCGGACCTGTGAGATTTTAAGGGTTTTAGTGATATTCTCCCCATATGCATTTGCAATGTTTCCTTTCTATTAGAAGGCTTTTTATGTTATTCTTAGTTATTTTTGGCTGATTTTCTTTGATTTGGACATAAAATAATAACAAAATTCAAACTTTGAAAAATCGACTATTTTCATGTACGCGGACCTGTGAGATTTTAAGGGTTTTAGTGATATTCTCCCCATATGCATTTGCAATGTTTCCTTTCTATTAGAAGGCTTTTTATGTTATTCTTAGTTATTTTTGGCTGATTTTCTTTGATTTGGACATAAAATAATAACAAAATTCAAACTTTGAAAAATCGACTATTTTCATGTACGCGGACCTGTGAGATTTTAAGGGTTTTAGTGATATTCTCCCCATATGCATTTGCAATGTTTCCTTTCTATTAGAATGTTTTTTATGTTATTCTTAGTTATTTTTGGCTGATTTTCTTTGATTTGGACATAAAATAATAACAAAATTCAAACTTCGAAAAATCGACTATTTTCATGTACGCGGACCTGTGAGATTTTAAGGGTTTTAGTGATATTCTCCCCATATGCATTTGCAATGTTTCCTTTGTATTAGAAGGCTTTTTATGTTATTCTTAGTTATTTTTGGCTGATTTTCTTTGATTTGGACATAAAATAATAACAAAATTCAAACTTTGAAAAATCGACTATTTTCATGTACGCGGACCTGTGAGATTTTAAGGGTTTTAGTCATATTCTCCCCATATGCATTTGCAATGTTTCCTTTCTATTAGAATGCTTTTTATGTTATTCTTAGTTATTTTTGGCTGATTTTCTTTGATTTGGACATAAAATAATAACAAAATTAAAATTTTGCCAAAAATCGACTATTTTCATGTACGCGGATCTGTGAGATTTTAAGGGTTTTAGTCGTATTTTTCCCATATGCATTTGCAATGTTTCCTTTCTATTAGAAGGCTTTTTATGTTATTCTTAGTTATTTTTGGCTGATTTTCTTTGATTTGGACATAAAATAATAACAAAATTCAAACTTTGAAAAAATCGACTATTTTCATGTACGCGGACCTGTGAGATTTTAGGGTTTGAGTCGTATTTTCCCCATGTGCATTTGCAATGTTTCCTTTCTATTAGAATGTTTTTTATGTTATTCTTAGTTATTTTTGGCTGATTTTCTATGATTTGGACATAAAATAATAACAAAATTCAAACTTTTAAAAAATCGACTATTTTCATGTACGCGGACCTGTGAGATTTTAAGGGTTTTAGTGATATTCTCCCCATATGCATTTGCAATGTTTCATTTCTATTAGAAGGCTTTTTATGTTATTCTTAGTTATTTTTGGCTGATTTTCTTTGATTTGGACATAAAATAATAACAAAATTCAAACTTTGAAAAATCGACTATTTTCATGTACGCGGACCTGTGAGATTTTAAGGGTTTTAGTGATATTCTCCCCATATGCATTTGCAATGTTTCCTTTCTATTAGAATGTTTTTTTTGTTATTCTTAGTTATTTTTGGCTGATTTTCTTTGATTTGGACATAAAATAATAACAAAATTCAAACTTTGAAAAATCGACTATTTTCATGTACGCGGACCTGTGAGATTTTAAGGGTTTTAGTGATATTCTCCCCATATGCATTTGCAATGTTTCCTTTCTATAAGAATGTTTTTTATGTTATTCTTAGTTATTTTTGGCTGATTTTCTTTGATTTGGACATAAAATAATAACAAAATTCAAACTTTGAAAAATCGACTATTTTCATGTACGCGGACCTGTGAGATTTTGAGGGTTTTAGTCGTATTTTTCCCATATGCATTTGCAATGTTTCCTTTCTATTAGAAGGCTTTTTATGTTATTCTTAGTTATTTTTGGCTGATTTTCTTTGATTTGGACATAAAATAATAACAAAATTCAAACTTTGAAAAATCGACTATTTTCATGTACGCGGACCTGTGAGATTTTAAGGGTTTTAGTGATATTCTCCCCATATGCATTTGCAATGTTTCCTTTCTATTAGAAGGCTTTTTATGTTATTCTTAGTTATTTTTGGCTGATTTTCTTTGATTTGTACATAAAATAATAACAAAATTCAAACTTTGAAAAATCGACTATTTTCATGTACACGGACCTGTGAGATTTAAAGGGTTTTAGTCATATTCTCCCCATATGCATTTGCAATGTTTCCTTTCTATTAGAAGGCTTTTTATGTTATTCTTAGTTATTTTTGGCTGATTTTCTTTGATTTGGACATAAAATATTAACAAAATTCAAACTTTGAAAAATCGACTATTTTCATGTACGCGGACCTGTGATATTTTTAGGGTCGTAGTCATATTTTCCCCATATGCATTTGCAATGTTTCCTTTCTATTAGAAGGCTTTTTATGTTATTCTTAGTTATTTTTGGCTGATTTTCTTTGATTTGGACATAAAATAATAACAAAATTCAAACTTTGAAAAATCGACTATTTTCATGTACACGGACCTGTGAGATTTAAAGGGTTTTAGTCATATTCTCCCCATATGCATTTGCAATGTTTCCTTTCTATTAGAAGGCTTTTTATGTTATTCTTAGTTATTTTTGGCTGATTTTCTTTGATTTGGACATAAAATAATAACAAAATTCAAACTTTGAAAAATCGACTATTTTCATGTACGCGGACCTGTGAGATTTTAAGGGTTTTAATGATATTCTCCCCATATGCATTTGCAATGTTTCATTTCTATTAGAAGGCTTTTTATGTTATTCTTAGTTATTTTTGTCTGATTTTCTTTGATTTGGACATAAAATAATAACAAAATTCAAACTTTGAAAAATCGACTATTTTCATGTACGCGGACCTGTGAGATTTTTAGGGTTGTAGTCATATTTTCCCCATATGCATTTGCAATGTTTCCTTTCTATTAGAATGCTTTTTATGTTATTCTTAGTTATTTTTGGCTGATTTTCTTTGATTTGGACATAAAATAATAACAAAATTCAAACTTTGAAAAATCGACTATTTTCATGTACACGGACCTGTGAGATTTAAAGGGTTTTAGTCATATTCTCCCCATATGCATTTGCAATGTTTCCTTTCTATTAGAAGGCTTTTTATGTTATTCTTAGTTATTTTTGTCTGATTTTCTTTGATTTGGACATAAAATAATAACAAAATTCAAACTTTGAAAAATCGACTATTTTCATGTACGCGGACCTGTGAGATTTTAAGGGTTTTAGTGATATTCTCCCCATATGCATTTGCAATGTTTCCTTTCTATTAGAAGGCTTTTTATGTTATTCTTAGTTATTTTTGGCTGATTTTCTTTGATTTGGACATAAAATAATAACAAAATTCCAACTTTTAGAAAATCGACTATTTTCATGTACGCGGACCTGTGAGATTTTGAGGGTTTTAGTGATATTCTCCCCATATGCATTTGCAATGTTTCGTTTCTATTAGAAGGCTTTGTATGTTATTCTTTGTTATTTTTGGCTGATTTTCTTTGATTTGGACATAAAATAATAACAAAATTCAAACTTTGAAAAATCGACTATTTTCATGTACGCGGACCTGTGAGATTTTAAGGGTTTTAGTGATATTCTCCCCATATGCATTTGCAATGTTTCCTTTCTATTAGAATGTTTTTATGTTATTCTTAGTTATTTTTGGCTGATTTTCTTTGATTTGGACATAAAATAATAACAAAATTCAAACTTTGAAAAATCGACTATTTTCATGTACGCGGACCTGTGAGATTTTAAGGGTTTTAGTGATATTCTCCCCATATGCATTTGCAATGTTTCCTTTCTATTAGAAGGCTTTTTATGTTATTCTTAGTTATTTTTGGCTGATTTTCTTTGATTTGGACATAAAATAATAACAAAATTCAAACTTTGAAAAATCGACTATTTTCATGTACGCGGACCTGTGAGATTTTAAGGGTTTTAGTCATATTCTCCCCATATGCATTTGCAATGTTTCCTTTGTATTAGAAGGCTTTTTATGTTATTCTTAGTTATTTTTGGCTGATTTTCTTTGATTTGGACATAAAATAATAACAAAATTCAAACTTTGAAAAATCGACTATTTTCATGTACGCGGACCTGTGATATTTGTAGGGTCGTAGTCATATTTTCCCCATATGCATTTGCAATGTTTCCTTTCTATTAGAAGGCTTTTTATGTTATTCTTAGTTATTTTTGGCTGATTTTCTTTGATTTGGACATAAAATAATAACAAAATTCAAACTTTGAAAAATCGACTATTTTCATGTACGCGGACCTGTGAGATTTTAAGGGTTTTAGTCATATTCTCCCCATATGCATTTGCAATGTTTCCTTTCTATTAGAAGGCTTTTTATGTTATTCTTAGTTATTTTTGGCTGATTTTCTTTGATTTGGACATAAAATATTAACAAAATTCAAACTTTGAAAAATCGACTATTTTCATGTACGCGGACCTGTGATATTTTTAGGGTCGTAGTCATATTTTCCCCATATGCATTTGCAATGTTTCCTTTCTATTAGAAGGCTTTTTATGTTATTCTTAGTTATTTTTGGCTGATTTTCTTTGATTTGGACATAAAATAATAACAAAATTACACTTTGAAAAATCGACTATTTTCATGTACACGGACCTGTGAGATTTAAAGGGTTTTAGTCATATTCTCCCCATATGCATTTGCAATGTTTCCTTTCTATTAGAAGGCTTTTTATGTTATTCTTAGTTATTTTTGGCTGATTTTCTTTGATTTGGACATAAAATAATAACAAAATTCAAACTTTGAAAAATCGACTATTTTCATGTACGCGGACCTGTGAGATTTTAAGGGTTTTAGTGATATTCTCCCCATATGCATTTGCAATGTTTCATTTCTATTAGAAGGCTTTTTATGTTATTCTTAGTTATTTTTGGCTGATTTTCTTTGATTTGGACATAAAATAATAACAAAATTCAAACTTTGAAAAATCGACTATTTTCATGTACGCGGACCTGTGAGATTTTTAGGGTTGTAGTCATATTTTCCCCATATGCATTTGCAATGTTTCCTTTCTATTAGAATGCTTTTTATGTTATTCTTAGTTATTTTTGGCTGATTTTCTTTGATTTGGACATAAAATAATAACAAAATTCAAACTTTGAAAAATCGACTATTTTCATGTACACGGACCTGTGAGATTTAAAGGGTTTTAGTCATATTCTCCCCATATGCATTTGCAATGTTTCCTTTCTATTAGAAGGCTTTTTATGTTATTCTTAGTTATTTTTGTCTGATTTTCTTTGATTTGGACATAAAATAATAACAAAATTCAAACTTTGAAAAATCGACTATTTTCATGTACGCGGACCTGTGAGATTTTAAGGGTTTTAGTGATATTCTCCCCATATGCATTTGCAATGTTTCCTTTCTATTAGAAGGCTTTTTATGTTATTCTTAGTTATTTTTGGCTGATTTTCTTTGATTTGGACATAAAATAATAACAAAATTCAAACTTTGAAAAATCGACTATTTTCATGTACGCGGACCTGTGAGATTTTAAGGGTTTTAGTGATATTCTCCCCATATGCATTTGCAAGGTTTCCTTTCTATTAGAAGGCTTTTTATGTTATTCTTAGTTATTTTTGGCTGATTTTCTTTGATTTGGACATAAAATATTAACAAAATTCAAACTTTGAAAAATCGACTATTTTCATGTACGCGGACCTGTGAGATTTTAAGGGTTTTAGTGATATTCTCCCCATATGCATTTGCAATGTTTCCTTTCTATTAGAAGGCTTTTTATGTTATTCTTAGTTATTTTTGGCTGATTTTCTTTGATTTGGACATAAAATAATAACAAAATTCAAACTTTGAAAAATCGACTATTTTCATGTACGCGGACCTGTGAGATTTTGAGGGTTTTAGTCGTATTTTTCCCATATGCATTTGCAATGTTTCATTTCTATTAGAAGGCTTTTTATGTTATTCTTAGTTATTTTTGGCTGATTTTCTTTGATTTGGACATAAAATAATAACAAAATTCAAACTTTGAAAAATCGACTATTTTCATGTACGCGGACCTGTGAGATTTTAAGGGTTTTAGTGATATTCTCCCCATATGCATTTGCAATGTTTCCTTTCTATTAGAAGGCTTTTTATGTTATTCTTAGTTATTTTTGGCTGATTTTCTTTGATTTGGACATAAAATAATAACAAAATTCAAACTTTGAAAAATCGACTATTTTCATGTACGCGGACCTGTGAGATTTTAAGGGTTTTAGGCGTATTTTTCCCATATGCATTTGCAATGTTTCCTTTCTATTAGAATGCTTTTGGTGTTATTCTTAGTTATTTTTGGCTGATTTTCTTTGATTTGGACATAAAATAATAACAAAATTCCAACTTTTAGAAAATCGACTATTTTCATGTACGCGGACCTGTGAGATTTTGAGGGTTTTAGTGATATTCTCCCCATATGCATTTGCAATGTTTCGTTTCTATTAGAAGGCTTTGTATGTTATTCTTTGTTATTTTTGGCTGATTTTCTTTGATTTGGACATAAAATAATAACAAAATTAAAACTTTGAAAAATCGACTATTTTCATGTACGCGGACCTGTGAGATTTTAAGGGTTTTAGTGATATTCTCCCCATATGCATTTGCAATGTTTCCTTTCTATTAGAATGTTTTTATGTTATTCTTAGTTATTTTTGGCTGATTTTCTTTGATTTGGACATAAAATAATAACAAAATTCAAACTTTGAAAAATCGACTATTTTCATGTACGCGGACCTGTTAGATTTTAAGGGTTTTAGTGATATTCTCCCCATATGCATTTGCAATGTTTCCTTTCTATTAGAAGGCTTTTTATGTTATTCTTAGTTATTTTTGGCTGATTTTCTTTGATTTGGACATAAAATATTAACAAAATTCAAACTTTGAAAAATCGACTATTTTCATGTACGCGGACCTGTGAGATTTTAAGGGTTTTAGTGATATTCTCCCCATATGCATTTGCAATGTTTCCTTTCTATTAGAAGGCTTTTTATGTTATTCTTAGTTATTTTTGGCTGATTTTCTTTGATTTGGACATAAAATAATAACAAAATTCAAACTTTGAAAAATCGACTATTTTCATGTACGCGGACCTGTGAGATTTTGAGGGTTTTAGTCGTATTTTTCCCATATGCATTTGCAATGTTTCCTTTCTATTAGAAGGCTTTTTATGTTATTCTTAGTTATTTTTGGCTGATTTTCTTTGATTTGGACATAAAATAATAACAAAATTCAAACTTTGAAAAATCGACTATTTTCATGTACGCGGACCTGTGAGATTTTGAGGGTTTTAGTGATATTCTCCCCATATGCATTTGCAATGTTCCCTTTCTATAAGAATGTTTTTTGTGTTATTCTTAGTTATTTTTGGCTGATTTTCTTTGATTTGGACATAAAATAATAACAAAATTCAAACTTTGAAAAATCGACTATTTTCATGTACGCGGACCTGTGAGATTTTAAGGGTTTTAGTGATATTCTCCCCATATGCATTTGCAATGTTTCCTTTCTATTAAAAGGCTTTTTATGTTATTCTTAGTTATTTTTGGCTGATTTTCTTTGATTTGGACATAAAATAATAACAAAATTCAAACTTTGAAAAATCGACTATTTTCATGTACGCGGACCTGTGAGATTTTGAGGGTTGTAGTCGTATTTTTCCCATATGCATTTGCAATGTTTCCTTTCTATTAGAAGGCTTTTTATGTTATTCTTAGTTATTTTTGTCTGATTTTCTTTGATTTGGACATAAAATAATAACAAAATTCAAACTTTGAAAAATCGACTATTTTCATGTACGCTGACCTGTGAGATTTTGAGGGTTTAAGTCGTATTTTTCCCATATGCATTTGCAATGTTTCCTTTCTATTAGAAGGCTTTTTATGTTATTCTTAGTTATTTTTGTCTGATTTTCTTTGATTTGGACATAAAATAATAACAAAATTCAAACTTTGAAAAATCGACTATTTTCATGTACGCGGACCTGTGAGATTTTAAGGGTTTTAGTGATATTCTCCCCATATGCATTTGCAATGTTTCCTTTCTATTAGAAGGCTTTTTATGTTATTCTTAGTTATTTTTGGCTGATTTTCTTTGATTTGGACATAAAATAATAACAAAATTCAAACTTTGAAAAATCGACTATTTTCATGTACACGGACCTGTGAGATTTAAAGGGTTTTAGTCATATTCTCTCCATATGCATTTGCAATGTTTCCTTTCTATTAGAAGGCTTTTTATGTTATTCTTAGTTATTTTTGGCTGATTTTCTTTGATTTGGACATAAAATAATAACAAAATTAAAACTTTGAAAAATCGACTATTTTCATGTACGCGGACCTGTGAGATTGTAAGGGTTTTAGTGATATTCTCCCCATATGCATTTGCAATGTTTCATTTCTATTAGAAGGCTTTTTATGTTATTCTTAGTTATTGTTGGCTGATTTTCTTTGATTTGGACATAAAATAATAACAAAATTCAAACTTTGAAAAATCGACTATTTTCATGTACGCGGACCTGTGAGATTTTAAGGGTTTATGTCATATTCTCCTCATATGCATTTGCAATGTTTCATTTCTATTAGAAGGCTTGTAATGTTATTCTTAGTTATTTTTGGCTGATTTTCTTTGATTTGGACATAAAATAATAACAAAATTCAAACTTTGAAAAATCGACTATTTTCATGTACGCGGACCTGTGAGATTTTGAGGGTTTTAGTGATATTCTCCCCATATGCATTTGCAATGTTTCGTTTCTATTAGAAGGCTTTGTATGTTATTCTTTGTTATTTTTGGCTGATTTTCTTTGATTTGGACATAAAATAATAACAAAATTCAAACTTTGAAAAATCGACTATTTTCATGTACGCGGACCTGTGAGATTTTAAGGGTTTTAGTGATATTCTCCCCATATGCATTTGCAATGTTTCCTTTCTATTAGAATGTTTTTATGTTATTCTTAGTTATTTTTGGCTGATTTTCTTTGATTTGGACATAAAATAATAACAAAATTCAAACTTTGAAAAATCGACTATTTTCATGTTCGCGGACCTGTTAGATTTTAAGGGTTTTAGTGATATTCTCCCCATATGCATTTGCAATGTTTCCTTTCTATTAGAAGGCTTTTTATGTTATTCTTAGTTATTTTTGGCTGATTTTCTTTGATGTGGACATAAAATATTAACAAAATTCAAACTTTGAAAAATCGACTATTTTCATGTACGCGGACCTGTTAGATTTTAAGGGTTTTAGTGATATTCTCCCCATATGCATTTGCAATGTTTCCTTTCTATTAGAAGGCTTTTTATGTTATTCTTAGTTATTTTTGGCTGATTTTCTTTGATTTGGACATAAAATAATAACAAAATTAAAACTTTGAAAAATCGACTATTTTCATGTACGCGGACCTGTGAGATGTTGAGGGTTTTAGTCGTATTTTTCCCATATGCATTTGCAATGTTTCCTTTCTATTAGAAGGCTTTTTATGTTATTCTTAGTTATTTTTGTCTGATTTTCTTTGATTTGGACATAAAATAATAACAAAATTCAAACTTTGAAAAATCGACTATTTTCATGTACGCTGACCTGTGAGATTTTGAGGGTTTTAGTCGTATTTTTCCCATATGCATTTGCAATGTTTCGTTTCTATTAGAAGGCTTTTTATGTTATTCTTAGTTATTTTTGGCTGATTTTCTTTGATTTGGACATAAAATAATAACAAAATTAAAACTTTGAAAAATCGACTATTTTCATGTACGCGGACCTGTGAGATTTTAAGGGTTTTAGTGATATTCTCCCCATATGCATTTGCAATGTTTCCTTTCTATTAGAAGGCTTTTTATGTTATTCTTAGTTATTTTTGGCTGATTTTCTTTGATTTGGACATAAAATAATAACAAAATTCAAACTTTGAAAAATCGACTATTTTCATGTACACGGACCTGTGAGATTTTAAGGGTTTTAGTCATATTCTCCCCATATGCATTTGCAATGTTTCCTTTCTATTAGAAGGCTTTTTATGTTATTCTTAGTTATTTTTGGCTGATTTTCTTTGATTTGGACATAAAATAATAACAAAATTAAAACTTTGAAAAATCGACTATTTTCATGTACGCGGACCTGTGAGATTTTAAGGGTTTTAGTGATATTCTCCCCATATGCATTTGCAATGTTTCATTTCTATTAGAAGGCTTTTTATGTTATTCTTAGTTATTTTTGGCTGATTTTCTTTGATTTGGACATAAAATAATAACAAAATTCAAACTTTGAAAAATCGACTATTTTCATGTACGCGGACCTGTGAGATTTTGAGGGTTTTAGTCGTATTTTTCCCATATGCATTTGCAATGTTTCCTTTCTATTAGAAGGCTTTTTATGTTATTCTTAGTTATTTTTGGCTGATTTTCTTTGATTTGGACATAAAATAATAACAAAATTCAAACTTTGAAAAATCGACTATTTTCATGTACGCGGACCTGTGAGATTGTAAGGGTTTTAGTGATATTCTCCCCATATGCATTTGCAATGTTTCATTTCTATTAGAAGGCTTTTTATGTTATTCTTAGTTATTTTTGGCTGATTTTCTTTGATTTGGACATAAAATAATAACAAAATTCAAACTTTGAAAAATCGACTATTTTCATGTACGCGGACCTGTGAGATTTTAAGGGTTTTAGTCACATTCTCCTCATATGCATTTGCAATGTTTCATTTCTATTAGAAGGCTTTTAATGTTATTCTTAGTTATTTTTGGCTGATTTTCTTTGATTTGGACATAAAATAATAACAAAATTCAAACTTTGAAAAATCGACTATTTTCATGTACGCGGATCTGTGAGAGGTTAAGGGTTTTAGTGATATTCTCCCCATATGCATTTGCAATGTTTCCTTTCTATTAGAAGGCTTTTTATGTTATTCTTAGTTATTTTTGGCTGATTTTCTTTGATTTGGACATAAAATAATAACAAAATTCAAACTTTGAAAAATCGACTATTTTCATGTACGCGGACCTGTGAGATTTTAAGGGTTTTAGTGATATTCTCCCCATATGCATTTGCAATGTTTCCTTTCTATAAGAATGTTTTTTATGTTATTCTTAGTTATTTTTGGCTGATTTTCTTTGATTTGGACATAAAATAATAACAAAATTCAAACTTTGAAAAATCGACTATTTTCATGTACGCGGACCTGTGAGATTTTAAGGGTTTTAGTCGTATTTTTCCCATATGCATTTGCAATGTGTCCTTTCTATTAGAAGGCTTTTTATGTTATTCTTAGTTATTTTTGGCTGATTTTCTTTGATTTGGACATAACATAATAACAAAATTCAAACTTTGAAAAATCGACTATTTTCATGTACGCGGACCTGTGAGATTTTAAGGGTTTTAGTGATATTCTCCCCATATGCATTTGCAATGTTTCCTTTCTATTAGAATGTTTTTTATGTTATTCTTAGTTATTTTTGGCTGATTTTCTTTGATTTGGACATAAAATAATAACAAAATTCAAACTTTGAAAAATCGACTATTTTCATGTACGCGGATCTGTGAGAGGTTAAGGGTTTTAGTGATATTCTCCCCATATGCATTTGCAATGTTTCCTTTCTATTAGAAGGCTTTTTATGTTATTCTTAGTTATTTTTGGCTGATTTTCTTTGATTTGGACATAAAATAATAACAAAATTCAAACTTTGAAAAATCGACTATTTTCATGTACGCGGACCTGTGAGATTTTAAGGGTTTTAGTGATATTCTCCCGATATGCATTTGCAATGTTTCCTTTCTATTAGAATGTTTTTTATGTTATTCTTAGTTATTTTTGGCTGATTTTCTTTGATTTGGACATAAAATAATAACAAAATTCAAACTTTGAAAAATCGACTATTTTCATGTACGCGGATCTGTGAGAGGTTAAGGGTTTTAGTGATATTCTCCCCATATGCATTTGCAATGTTTCCTTTCTATTAGAAGGCTTTTTATGTTATTCTTAGTTATTTTTGGCTGATTTTCTTTGATTTGGACATAAAATAATAACAAAATTCAAACTTTGAAAAATCGACTATTTTCATGTACGCGGACCTGTGAGATTTTAAGGGTTTTAGTGATATTCTCCCCATATGCATTTGCAATGTTTCCTTTCTATTAGAATGTTTTTCATGTTATTCTTAGTTATTTTTGGCTGATTTTCTTTGATTTGGACATAAAATAATAACAAAATTCAAACTTTGAAAAATCGACTATTTTCATGTACGCGGACCTGTGAGATTTTAAGGGTTTTAGTGATATTCTCCCCATATGCATTTGCAATGTTTCCTTTCTATAAGAATGTTTTTTATGTTATTCTTAGTTATTTTTGGCTGATTTTCTTTGATTTGGACATAAAATAATAACAAAATTCAAACTTTGAAAAATCGACTATTTTCATGTACGCGGACCTGTGAGATTTTAAGGGTTTTAGTGATATTCTCCCCATATGCATTTGCAATGTTTCCTTTCTATTAGAATGTTTTTTATGTTATTCTTAGTTATTTTTGGCTGATTTTCTTTGATTTGGACATAAAATAATAACAAAATTCAAACTTTGAAAAATCGACTATTTTCATGTACGCGGACCTGTGAGATTTTAAGGGTTTTAGTGATATTCTCCCCATATGCATTTGCAATGTTTCCTTTCTATTAGAAGGCTTTTTATGTTATTCTTAGTTATTTTTGGCTGATTTTCTTTGATTTGGACATAAAATAATAACAAAATTAAAACTTTGAAAAATCGACTATTTTCATGTACGCGGACCTGTGAGATTTTAAGGGTTTTAGTGATATTCTCCCCATATGCATTTGCAATGTTTCCTTTCTATTAGAAGGCTTTTTATGTTATTCTTAGTTATTTTTGGCTGATTTTCTTTGATTTGGACATAAAATAATAACAAAATTCAAACTTTAAAAAATCGACTATTTTCATGTACGCGGACCTGTGAGATTTTAAGGGTTTTAGTGATATTCTCCCCATATGCATTTGCAATGTTTCCTTTCTATTAGAAGGCTTTTTATGTTATTCTTAGTTATTTTTGGCTGATTTTCTTTGATTTGGACATAAAATAATAACAAAATTCAAACTTTGAAAAATCGACTATTTTCATGTACGCGGATCTGTGAGAGGTTAAGGGTTTTAGTGATATTCTCCCCATATGCATTTGCAATGTTTCCTTTCTATTAGAAGGCTTTTTATGTTATTCTTAGTTATTTTTGGCTGATTTTCTTTGATTTGGACATAAAATAATAACAAAATTCAAACTTTGAAAAATCGACTATTTTCATGTACGCGGACCTGTGAGATTTTAAGGGTTTTAGTCATATTCTCCCCATATGCATTTGCAATGTTTTCTTTCTATTAGAATGTTTTTTATGTTATTCTTAGTTATTTTTGGCTGATTTTCTTTGATTTGGACATAAAATAATAACAAAATTCAAACTTTGAAAAATCGACTATTTTCATGTACGCGGACCTGTGAGATTTTAAGGGTTTTAGTGATATTCTCCCCATATGCATTTGCAATGTTTCCTTTCTATTAGAATGTTTTTTATGTTATTCTTAGTTATTTTTGGCTGATTTTCTTTGATTTGGACATAAAATAATAACAAAATTCAAACTTTGAAAAATCGACTATTTTCATGTACGCGGACCTGTGAGATTTTAAGGGTTTTAGTGATATTCTCCCCATATGCATTTGCAATGTTTCCTTTCTATTAGAATGTTTTTTATGTTATTCTTAGTTATTTTTGGCTGATTTTCTTTGATTTGGACATAAAATAATAACAAAATTCAAACTTTGAAAAATCGACTATTTTCATGTACGCGGATCTGTGAGAGGTTAAGGGTTTTAGTGATATTCTCCCCATATGCATTTGCAATGTTTCCTTTCTATTAGAAGGCTTTTTATGTTATTCTTAGTTATTTTTGGCTGATTTTCTTTGATTTGGACATAAAATAATAACAAAATTCAAACTTTGAAAAATCGACTATTTTCATGTACGCGGACCTGTGAGATTTTAAGGGTTTTAGTGATATTCTCCCGATATGCATTTGCAATGTTTCCTTTCTATTAGAATGTTTTTTATGTTATTCTTAGTTATTTTTGGCTGATTTTCTTTGATTTGGACATAAAATAATAACAAAATTCAAACTTTGAAAAATCGACTATTTTCATGTACGCGGATCTGTGAGAGGTTAAGGGTTTTAGTGATATTCTCCCCATATGCATTTGCAATGTTTTCTTTTCTATTAGAAGGCTTTTTATGTTATTCTTAGTTATTTTTGGCTGATTTTCTTTGATTTGGACATAAAATAATAACAAAATTCAAACTTTGAAAAATCGACTATTTTCATGTACGCGGACCTGTGAGATTTTAAGGGTTTTAGTGATATTCTCCCCATATGCATTTGCAATGTTTCCTTTCTATTAGAATGTTTTTTATGTTATTCTTAGTTATTTTTGGCTGATTTTCTTTGATTTGGACATAAAATAATAACAAAATTCAAACTTTGAAAAATCGACTATTTTCATGTACGCGGACCTGTGAGATTTTAAGGGTTTTAGTGATATTCTCCCCATATGCATTTGCAATGTTTCCTTTCTATAAGAATGTTTTTTATGTTATTCTTAGTTATTTTTGGCTGATTTTCTTTGATTTGGACATAAAATAATAACAAAATTCAAACTTTGAAAAATCGACTATTTTCATGTACGCGGACCTGTGAGATTTTAAGGGTTTTAGTGATATTCTCCCCATATGCATTTGCAATGTTTCCTTTCTATTAGAATGTTTTTTATGTTATTCTTAGTTATTTTTGGCTGATTTTCTTTGATTTGGACATAAAATAATAACAAAATTCAAACTTTGAAAAATCGACTATTTTCATGTACGCGGACCTGTGAGATTTTAAGGGTTTTAGTGATATTCTCCCCATATGCATTTGCAATGTTTCCTTTCTATTAGAAGGCTTTTTATGTTATTCTTAGTTATTTTTGGCTGATTTTCTTTGATTTGGACATAAAATAATAACAAAATTAAAACTTTGAAAAATCGACTATTTTCATGTACGCGGACCTGTGAGATTTTAAGGGTTTTAGTGATATTCTCCCCATATGCATTTGCAATGTTTCCTTTCTATTAGAAGGCTTTTTATGTTATTCTTAGTTATTTTTGGCTGATTTTCTTTGATTTGGACATAAAATAATAACAAAATTCAAACTTTAAAAAATCGACTATTTTCATGTACGCGGACCTGTGAGATTTTAAGGGTTTTAGTGATATTCTCCCCATATGCATTTGCAATGTTTCCTTTCTATTAGAAGGCTTTTTATGTTATTCTTAGTTATTTTTGGCTGATTTTCTTTGATTTGGACATAAAATAATAACAAAATTCAAACTTTGAAAAATCGACTATTTTCATGTACGCGGATCTGTGAGAGGTTAAGGGTTTTAGTGATATTCTCCCCATATGCATTTGCAATGTTTCCTTTCTATTAGAAGGCTTTTTATGTTATTCTTAGTTATTTTTGGCTGATTTTCTTTGATTTGGACATAAAATAATAACAAAATTCAAACTTTGAAAAATCGACTATTTTCATGTACGCGGACCTGTGAGATTTTAAGGGTTTTAGTCATATTCTCCCCATATGCATTTGCAATGTTTCCTTTCTATTAGAATGTTTTTTATGTTATTCTTAGTTATTTTTGGCTGATTTTCTTTGATTTGGACATAAAATAATAACAAAATTCAAACTTTGAAAAATCGACTATTTTCATGTACGCGGACCTGTGAGATTTTAAGGGTTTTAGTGATATTCTCCCCATATGCATTTGCAATGTTTCCTTTCTATAAGAATGTTTTTTATGTTATTCTTAGTTATTTTTGGCTGATTTTCTTTGATTTGGACATAAAATAATAACAAAATTCAAACTTTGAAAAATCGACTATTTTCATGTACGCGGACCTGTGAGATTTTAAGGGTTTTAGTGATATTCTCCCCATATGCATTTGCAATGTTTCCTTTCTATTAGAATGTTTTTTATGTTATTCTTAGTTATTTTTGGCTGATTTTCTTTGATTTGGACATAAAATAATAACAAAATTCAAACTTTGAAAAATCGACTATTTTCATGTACGCGGACCTGTGAGATTTTAAGGGTTTTAGTGATATTCTCCCCATATGCATTTGCAATGTTTCCTTTCTATTAGAATGTTTTTTTTGTTATTCTTAGTTATTTTTGGCTGATTTTCTTTGATTTGGACATAAAATAATAACAAAATTCAAACTTTGAAAAATCGACTATTTTCATGTACGCGGACCTGTGAGATTTTAAGGGTTTTAGTGATATTCTCCCCATATGCATTTGCAATGTTTCCTTTCTATAAGAATGTTTTTTATGTTATTCTTAGTTATTTTTGGCTGATTTTCTTTGATTTGGACATAAAATAATAACAAAATTCAAACTTTGAAAAATCGACTATTTTCATGTACGCGGACCTGTGAGATTTTGAGGGTTTTAGTCGTATTTTTCCCATATGCATTTGCAATGTTTCCTTTCTATTAGAAGGCTTTTTATGTTATTCTTAGTTATTTTTGGCTGATTTTCTTTGATTTGGACATAAAATAATAACAAAATTCAAACTTTGAAAAATCGACTATTTTCATGTACGCGGACCTGTGAGATTTTAAGGGTTTTAGTGATATTCTCCCCATATGCATTTGCAATGTTTCCTTTCTATTAGAAGGCTTTTTATGTTATTCTTAGTTATTTTTGGCTGATTTTCTTTGATTTGTACATAAAATAATAACAAAATTCAAACTTTGAAAAATCGACTATTTTCATGTACACGGACCTGTGAGATTTAAAGGGTTTTAGTCATATTCTCCCCATATGCATTTGCAATGTTTCCTTTCTATTAGAAGGCTTTTTATGTTATTCTTAGTTATTTTTGGCTGATTTTCTTTGATTTGGACATAAAATAATAACAAAATTCAAACTTTGAAAAATCGACTATTTTTATGTACGCGGACCTGTGAGATTGTAAGGGTTTTAGTGATATTCTCCCCATATGCATTTGCAATGTTTCATTTCTATTAGAAGGCTTTTTATGTTATTCTTAGTTATTTTTGGCTGATTTTCTTTGATTTGGACATAAAATAATAACAAAATTCAAACTTTGAAAAATCGACTATTTTCATGTACGCGGACCTGTGAGATTTTAAGGGTTTTAGTGATATTCTCCTCATATGCATTTGCAATGTTTCATTTCTATTAGAAGGCTTTTAATGTTATTCTTAGTTATTTTTGGCTGATTTTCTTTGATTTGGACATAAAATAATAACAAAATTCAAACTTTGAAAAATCGACTATTTTCATGTACCCGGACCTGTGAGATTTTAAGGGTTTTAGTGATATTCTCCCCATATGCATTTGCAATGTTTCCTTTCTATTAGAATGTTTTTTATGTTATTCTTAGTTATTTTTGGCTGATTTTCTTTGATTTGGACATAAAATAATAACAAAATTCAAACTTTGAAAAATCGACTATTTTCATGTACGCAGACCTGTGAGATTTTAAGGGTTTTAGTGATATTCTCCCCATATGCATTTGCAATGTTTCCTTTCTATTAGAATGTTTTTTATGTTATTCTTAATTATTTTTGGCTGATTTTCTTTGATTTGGACATAAAATAATAACAAAATTCAAACTTTGAAAAATCGACTATTTTCATGTACGCGGACCTGTGAGATTTTAAGGGTTTTAGTGATATTCTCCCCATATGCATTTGCAATGTTTCCTTTCTATTAGAAGGCTTTTTATGTTCTTCTTAGTTATTTTTGGCTGATTTTCTTTGATTTGGACATAAAATAATAACAAAATTCAAACTTTGAAAAATCGACTATTTTCATGTACGCGGACCTGTGAGATTTTAAGGGTTTTAGTGATATTCTCCCCATATGCATTTGCAATGTTTCCTTTCTATAAGAATGTTTTTTATGTTATTCTTAGTTATTTTTGGCTGATTTTCTTTGATTTGGACATAAAATAATAACAAAATTCAAACTTTGAAAAATCGACTATTTTCATGTACGCGGACCTGTGAGATTTTAAGGGTTTTAGTGGTATTCTCCCCATATGCATTTGCAATGTTTCCTTTCTATTAGAATGTTTTTTATGTTATTCTTAGTTATTTTTGGCTGATTTTCTTTGATTTGGACATAAAATAATAACAAAATTCAAACTTTGAAAAATCGACTATTTTCATGTACGCGGACCTGTGAGATTTTAAGGGTTTTAGTGATATTCTCCCCATATGCATTTGCAATGTTTCCTTTCTATTAGAATGTTTTTTATGTTATTCTTAGTTATTTTTGGCTGATTTTCTTTGATTTGGACATAAAATAATAACAAAATTCAAACTTTGAAAAATCGACTATTTTCATGTACGCGGACCTGTGAGATTTTAAGGGTTTTAGTGATATTCTCCCCATATGCATTTGCAATGTTTCCTTTCTATTAGAATGTTTTTTATGTTATTCTTAGTTATTTTTGGCTGATTTTCTTTGATTTGGACATAAAATAATAACAAAATTCAAACTTTGAAAAATCGACTATTTTCATGTACGCGGATCTGTGAGAGGTTAAGGGTTTTAGTGATATTCTCCCCATATGCATTTGCAATGTTTCCTTTCTATTAGAAGGCTTTTTATGTTATTCTTAGTTATTTTTGGCTGATTTTCTTTGATTTGGACATAAAATAATAACAAAATTCAAACTTTGAAAAATCGACTATTTTCATGTACGCGGACCTGTGAGATTTTAAGGGTTTTAGTGATATTCTCCCCATATGCATTTGCAATGTTTCTTTTCTATTAGAATGTTTTTTATGTTATTCTTAGTTATTTTTGGCTGATTTTCTTTGATTTGGACATAAAATAATAACAAAATTCAAACTTTGAAAAATCGACTATTTTCATGTACGCGGACCTGTGAGGTTTTAAGGGTTTTAGTGATATTCTCCCCATATGCATTTGCAATGTTTCCTTTCTATTAGAAGGCTTTTTATGTTATTCTTAGTTATTTTTGGCTGATTTTCTTTGATTTGGACATAAAATAATAACAAAATTCAAACTTTGAAAAATCGACTATTTTCATGTACGCGGACCTGTGAGATTTTGAGGGTTTTAGTCGTATTTTTCCCATATTCATTTGCAATGTTTCCTTTCTATTAGAAGGCTTTTTATGTTATTCTTAGTTATTTTTGGCTGATTTTCTTTGATTTGGACATAAAATAATAACAAAATTCAAACTTTGAAAAATCGACTATTTTCATGTACGCGGACCTGTGAGATTTTAAGGGTTTAAGTGATATTCTCCCCATATGCATTTGCAATGTTTCCTTTCTATTAGAATGTTTTTTATGTTATTCTTAGTTATTTTTGGCTGATTTTCTTTGATTTGGACATAAAATAATAACAAAATTCAAACTTTGAAAAATCGACTATTTTCATGTACGCGGACCTGTGAGATTTTAAGGGTTTTAGTGATATTCTCCCCATATGCATTTGCAATGTTTCCTTTCTATTAGAAGGCTTTTTATGTTATTCTTAGTTATTTTTGGCTGATTTTCTTTGATTTGGACATAAAATAATAACAAAATTCAAACTTTGAAAAATCGACTATTTTCATGTACGCGGACCTGTGAGATTTTAAGGGTTTTAGTGATATTCTCCCCATATGCATTTGCAATGTTTCCTTTCTATTAGAAGGCTTTTTATGTTCTTCTTAGTTATTTTTGGCTGATTTTCTTTGATTTGGACATAAAATAATAACAAAATTCAAACTTTGAAAAATCGACTATTTTCATGTACGCGGACCTGTGAGATTTTAAGGGTTTTAGTGATATTCTCCCCATATGCATTTGCAATGTTTCCTTTCTATTAGAATGTTTTTTATGTTATTCTTAGTTATTTTTGGCTGATTTTCTTTGATTTGGACATAAAATAATAACAAAATTCAAACTTTGAAAAATCGACTATTTTCATGTACGCGGATCTGTGAGAGGTTAAGGGTTTTAGTGATATTCTCCCCATATGCATTTGCAATGTTTCCTTTCTATTAGAAGGCTTTTTATGTTATTCTTAGTTATTTTTGGCTGATTTTCTTTGATTTGGACATAAAATAATAACAAAATTCAAACTTTGAAAAATCGACTATTTTCATGTACGCGGACCTGTGAGATTTTAAGGGTTTTAGTGATATTCTCCCCATATGCATTTGCAATGTTTCCTTTCTATTAGAATGTTTTTTATGTTATTCTTAGTTATTTTTGGCTGATTTTCTTTGATTTGGACATAAAATAATAACAAAATTCAAACTTTGAAAAATCGACTATTTTCATGTACGCAGACCTGTGAGATTTTAAGGGTTTTAGTGATATTCTCCCCATATGCATTTGCAATGTTTCCTTTCTATTAGAATGTTTTTTATGTTATTCTTAATTATTTTTGGCTGATTTTCTTTGATTTGGACATAAAATAATAACAAAATTCAAACTTTGAAAAATCGACTATTTTCATGTACGCGGACCTGTGAGATTTTAAGGGTTTTAGTGATATTCTCCCCATATGCATTTGCAATGTTTCCTTTCTATTAGAAGGCTTTTTATGTTCTTCTTAGTTATTTTTGGCTGATTTTCTTTGATTTGGACATAAAATAATAACAAAATTCAAACTTTGAAAAATCGACTATTTTCATGTACGCGGACCTGTGAGATTTTAAGGGTTTTAGTGATATTCTCCCCATATGCATTTGCAATGTTTCCTTTCTATAAGAATGTTTTTTATGTTATTCTTAGTTATTTTTGGCTGATTTTCTTTGATTTGGACATAAAATAATAACAAAATTCAAACTTTGAAAAATCGACTATTTTCATGTACGCGGACCTGTGAGATTTTAAGGGTTTTAGTGATATTCTCCCCATATGCATTTGCAATGTTTCCTTTCTATTAGAATGTTTTTTATGTTATTCTTAGTTATTTTTGGCTGATTTTCTTTGATTTGGACATAAAATAATAACAAAATTCAAACTTTGAAAAATCGACTATTTTCATGTACGCGGACCTGTGAGATTTTAAGGGTTTTAGTGATATTCTCCCCATATGCATTTGCAATGTTTCCTTTCTATTAGAATGTTTTTTATGTTATTCTTAGTTATTTTTGGCTGATTTTCTTTGATTTGGACATAAAATAATAACAAAATTCAAACTTTGAAAAATCGACTATTTTCATGTACGCGGACCTGTGAGATTTTAAGGGTTTTAGTGATATTCTCCCCATATGCATTTGCAATGTTTCCTTTCTATTAGAAGGCTTTTTATGTTATTCTTAGTTATTTTTGGCTGATTTTCTTTGATTTGGACATAAAATAATAACAAAATTCAAACTTTGAAAAATCGACTATTTTCATGTACGCGGACCTGTGAGATTTTAAGGGTTTTAGTGATATTCTCCCCATATGCATTTGCAATGTTTCCTTTCTATTAGAAGGCTTTTTATGTTATTCTTAGTTATTTTTGGTTGATTTTCTTTGATTTGGACATACAATAATAACAAAATTCAAACTTTGAAAAATCGACTATTTTCATGTACGCGGACCTGTGAGATTTTAAGGGTTTTAGTCATATTCTCCCCATATGCATTTGCAATGTTTCCTTTCTATTAGAATGTTTTTTATGTTATTCTTAGTTATTTTTGGCTGATTTTCTTTGATTTGGACATAAAATAATAACAAAATTCAAACTTTGAAAAATCGACTATTTTCATGTACGCGGATCTGTGAGAGGTTAAGGGTTTTAGTGATATTCTCCCCATATGCATTTGCAATGTTTCCTTTCTATTAGAATGTTTTTTATGTTATTCTTAGTTATTTTTGGCTGATTTTCTTTGATTTGGACATAAAATAATAACAAAATTCAAACTTTGAAAAATCGACTATTTTCATGTACGCGGACCTGTGAGATTTTAAGGGTTTTAGTGATATTCTCCCCATATGCATTTGCAATGTTTCCTTTGTATTAGAAGGCTTTTTATGTTATTCTTAGTTATTTTTGGCTGATTTTCTTTGATTTGGACATAAAATAATAACAAAATTCAAACCTTGAAAAATCGACTATTTTCATGTACGCGGACCTGTGAGATTTTAAGGGTTTTAGTGATATTCTCCCCATATGCATTTGCAATGTTTCCTTTCTATTAGAATGTTTTTTATGTTATTCTTAGTTATTTTTGGCTGATTTTCTTTGATTTGGACATAAAATAATAACAAAATTCAAACTTTGAAAAATCGACTATTTTCATGTACGCGGACCTGTGAGATTTTAAGGGTTTTAGTGATATTCTCCCCATATGCATTTGCAATGTTTCCTTTCTATAAGAATGTTTTTTATGTTATTCTTAGTTATTTTTGGCTGATTTTCTTTTATTTGGACATAAAATAATAACAAAATTCAAACTTTGAAAAATCGACTATTTTCATGTACGCGGACCTGTGAGATTTTAAGGGTTTTAGTGATATTCTCCCCATATGCATTTGCAATGTTTCCTTTGTATTAGAAGGCTTTTTATGTTATTCTTAGTTATTTTTGGCTGATTGTCTTTGATTTGGACATAAAATAATAACAAAATTCAAACTTTGAAAAATCGACTATTTTCATGTACGCGGATCTGTGAGAGGTTAAGGGTTTTAGTGATATTCTCCCCATATGCATTTGCAATGTTTCCTTTCTATTAGAAGGCTTTTTATGTTATTCTTAGTTATTTTTGGCTGATTTTCTTTGATTTGGACATAAAATAATAACAAAATTCAAACTTTGAAAAATCGACTATTTTCATGTACGCGGACCTGTGAGATTTTAAGGGTTTTAGTGATATTCTCCCCATATGCATTTGCAATGTTTCTTTTCTATTAGAATGTTTTTTATGTTATTCTTAGTTATTTTTGGCTGATTTTCTTTGATTTGGACATAAAATAATAACAAAATTCAAACTTTGAAAAATCGACTATTTTCATGTACGCGGACCTGTGAGATTTTAAGGGTTTTAGTGATATTCTCCCCATATGCATTTGCAATGTTTCCTTTCTATTAGAAGGCTTTTTATGTTATTCTTAGTTATTTTTGGCTGATTTTCTTTGATTTGGACATAAAATAATAACAAAATTCAAACTTTGAAAAATCGACTATTTTCATGTACGCGGACCTGTGAGATTTTGAGGGTTTTAGTCGTATTTTTCCCATATTCATTTGCAATGTTTCCTTTCTATTAGAAGGCTTTTTATGTTATTCTTAGTTATTTTTGGCTGATTTTCTTTGATTTGGACATAAAATAATAACAAAATTCAAACTTTGAAGAATCGACTATTTTCATGTACGCGGACCTGTGAGATTTTAAGGGTTTTAGTGATATTCTCCCCATATGCATTTGCAATGTTTCCTTTCTATTAGAAGGCTTTTTATGTTATTCTTAGTTATTTTTGGCTGATTTTCTTTGATTTGGACATAAAATAATAACAAAATTCAAACTTTGAAAAATCGACTATTTTCATGTACGCGGACCTGTGAGATTTTAAGGGTTTTAGTGATATTCTCCCCATATGCATTTGCAATGTTTCCTTTCTATTAGAATGTTTTTTATGTTATTCTTAGTTATTTTTGGCTGATTTTCTTTGATTTGGACATAAAATAATAACAAAATTCAAACTTTGAAAAATCGACTATTTTCATGTACGCGGATCTGTGAGAGGTTAAGGGTTTTAGTGATATTCTCCCCATATGCATTTGCAATGTTTCCTTTCTATTAGAAGGCTTTTTATGTTATTCTTAGTTATTTTTGGCTGATTTTCTTTGATTTGGACATAAAATAATAACAAAATTGAAACTTTGAAAAATCGACTATTTTCATGTACGCGGACCTGTGAGATTTTAAGGGTTTTAGTGATATTCTCCCCATATGCATTTGCAATGTTTCCTTTCTATTAGAATGTTTTTTATGTTATTCTTAGTTATTTTTGGCTGATTTTCTTTGATTTGGACATAAAATAATAACAAAATTCAAACTTTGAAAAATCGACTATTTTCATGTACGCAGACCTGTGAGATTTTAAGGGTTTTAGTGATATTCTCCCCATATGCATTTGCAATGTTTCCTTTCTATTAGAATGTTTTTTATGTTATTCTTAATTATTTTTGGCTGATTTTCTTTGATTTGGACATAAAATAATAACAAAATTCAAACTTTGAAAAATCGACTATTTTCATGTACGCGGACCTGTGAGATTTTAAGGGTTTTAGTGATATTCTCCCCATATGCATTTGCAATGTTTCCTTTCTATTAGAAGGCTTTTTATGTTCTTCTTAGTTATTTTTGGCTGATTTTCTTTGATTTGGACATAAAATAATAACAAAATTCAAACTTTGAAAAATCGACTATTTTCATGTACGCGGACCTGTGAGATTTTAAGGGTTTTAGTGATATTCTCCCCATATGCATTTGCAATGTTTCCTTTCTATAAGAATGTTTTTTATGTTATTCTTAGTTATTTTTGGCTGATTTTCTTTGATTTGGACATAAAATAATAACAAAATTCAAACTTTGAAAAATCGACTATTTTCATGTACGCGGACCTGTGAGATTTTAAGGGTTTTAGTGATATTCTCCCGATATGCATTTGCAATGTTTCCTTTCTATTAGAATGTTTTTTATGTTATTCTTAGTTATTTTTGGCTGATTTTCTTTGATTTGGACATAAAATAATAACAAAATTCAAACTTTGAAAAATCGACTATTTTCATGTACGCGGACCTGTGAGATTTTAAGGGTTTTAGTGATATTCTCCCGATATGCATTTGCAATGTTTCCTTTCTATTAGAATGTTTTTTATGTTATTCTTAGTTATTTTTGGCTGATTTTCTTTGATTTGGACATAAAATAATAACAAAATTCAAACTTTGAAAAATCGACTATTTTCATGTACGCGGATCTGTGAGAGGTTAAGGGTTTTAGTGATATTCTCCCCATATGCATTTGCAATGTTTCCTTTCTATTAGAAGGCTTTTTATGTTATTCTTAGTTATTTTTGGCTGATTTTCTTTGATTTGGACATAAAATAATAACAAAATTCAAACTTTGAAAAATCGACTATTTTCATGTACGCGGACCTGTGAGATTTTAAGGGTTTTAGTGATATTCTCCCCATATGCATTTGCAATGTTTCCTTTCTATAAGAATGTTTTTTATGTTATTCTTAGTTATTTTTGGCTGATTTTCTTTGATTTGGACATAAAATAATAACAAAATTCAAACTTTGAAAAATCGACTATTTTCATGTACGCGGACCTGTGAGATTTTAAGGGTTTTAGTGATATTCTCCCCATATGCATTTGCAATGTTTCCTTTGTATTAGAAGGCTTTTTATGTTATTCTTAGTTATTTTTGGCTGATTGTCTTTGATTTGGACATAAAATAATAACAAAATTCAAACTTTGAAAAATCGACTATTTTCATGTACGCGGATCTGTGAGAGGTTAAGGGTTTTAGTGATATTCTCCCCATATGCATTTGCAATGTTTCCTTTCTATTAGAAGGCTTTTTATGTTATTCTTAGTTATTTTTGGCTGATTTTCTTTGATTTGGACATAAAATAATAACAAAATTCAAACTTTGAAAAATCGACTATTTTCATGTACGCGGACCTGTGAGATTTTAAGGGTTTTAGTGATATTCTCCCCATATGCATTTGCAATGTTTCTTTTCTATTAGAATGTTTTTTATGTTATTCTTAGTTATTTTTGGCTGATTTTCTTTGATTTGGACATAAAATAATAACAAAATTCAAACTTTGAAAAATCGACTATTTTCATGTACGCGGACCTGTGAGATTTTAAGGGTTTTAGTGATATTCTCCCCATATGCATTTGCAATGTTTCCTTTCTATTAGAAGGCTTTTTATGTTATTCTTAGTTATTTTTGGCTGATTTTCTTTGATTTGGACATAAAATAATAACAAAATTCAAACTTTGAAAAATCGACTATTTTCATGTACGCGGACCTGTGAGATTTTGAGGGTTTTAGTCGTATTTTTCCCATATTCATTTGCAATGTTTCCTTTCTATTAGAAGGCTTTTTATGTTATTCTTAGTTATTTTTGGCTGATTTTCTTTGATTTTGACATAAAATAATAACAAAATTCAAACTTTGAAGAATCGACTATTTTCATGTACGCGGACCTGTGAGATTTTAAGGGTTTTAGTGATATTCTCCCCATATGCATTTGCAATGTTTCCTTTCTATTAGAAGGCTTTTTATGTTATTCTTAGTTATTTTTGGCTGATTTTCTTTGATTTGGACATAAAATAATAACAAAATTCAAACTTTGAAAAATCGACTATTTTCATGTACGCGGACCTGTGAGATTTTAAGGGTTTTAGTGATATTCTCCCCATATGCATTTGCAATGTTTCCTTTCTATTAGAAGGCTTTTTATGTTATTCTTAGTTATTTTTGGCTGATTTTCTTTGATTTGGACATAAAATAATAACAAAATTCAAACTTTGAAAAATCGACTATTTTCATGTACGCGGACCTGTGAGATTTTAAGGGTTTTAGTGATATTCTCCCCATATGCATTTGCAATGTTTCCTTTCTATTAGAATGTTTTTTATGTTATTCTTAGTTATTTTTGGCTGATTTTCTTTGATTTGGACATAAAATAATAACAAAATTCAAACTTTGAAAAATCGACTATTTTCATGTACGCGGATCTGTGAGAGGTTAAGGGTTTTAGTGATATTCTCCCCATATGCATTTGCAATGTTTCCTTTCTATTAGAAGGCTTTTTATGTTATTCTTAGTTATTTTTGGCTGATTTTCTTTGATTTGGACATAAAATAATAACAAAATTGAAACTTTGAAAAATCGACTATTTTCATGTACGCGGACCTGTGAGATTTTAAGGGTTTTAGTGATATTCTCCCCATATGCATTTGCAATGTTTCCTTTCTATTAGAATGTTTTTTATGTTATTCTTAGTTATTTTTGGCTGATTTTCTTTGATTTGGACATAAAATAATAACAAAATTCAAACTTTGAAAAATCGACTATTTTCATGTACGCAGACCTGTGAGATTTTAAGGGTTTTAGTGATATTCTCCCCATATGCATTTGCAATGTTTCCTTTCTATTAGAATGTTTTTTATGTTATTCTTAATTATTTTTGGCTGATTTTCTTTGATTTGGACATAAAATAATAACAAAATTCAAACTTTGAAAAATCGACTATTTTCATGTACGCGGACCTGTGAGATTTTAAGGGTTTTAGTGATATTCTCCCCATATGCATTTGCAATGTTTCCTTTCTATTAGAAGGCTTTTTATGTTCTTCTTAGTTATTTTTGGCTGATTTTCTTTGATTTGGACATAAAATAATAACAAAATTCAAACTTTGAAAAATCGACTATTTTCATGTACGCGGACCTGTGAGATTTTAAGGGTTTTAGTGATATTCTCCCCATATGCATTTGCAATGTTTCCTTTCTATAAGAATGTTTTTTATGTTATTCTTAGTTATTTTTGGCTGATTTTCTTTGATTTGGACATAAAATAATAACAAAATTCAAACTTTGAAAAATCGACTATTTTCATGTACGCGGACCTGTGAGATTTTAAGGGTTTTAGTGATATTCTCCCCATATGCATTTGCAATGTTTCCTTTCTATAAGAATGTTTTTTATGTTATTCTTAGTTATTTTTTGCTGATTTTCTTTGATTTGGACATAAAATAATAACAAAATTCAAACTTTGAAAAATCGACTATTTTCATGTACGCGGACCTGTGAGATTTTAAGGGTTTTAGTGATATTCTCCCCATATGCATTTGCAATGTTTCCTTTCTATTAGAAGGCTTTTTATGTTATTCTTAGTTATTTTTGGCTGATTTTCTTTGATTTGGACATAAAATAATAACAAAATTCAAACCTTGAAAAATCGACTATTTTCATGTACGCGGACCTGTGAGATTTTAAGGGTTTTAGTGATATTCTCCCCATATGCATTTGCAATGTTTCCTTTCTATTAGAATGTTTTTTATGTTATTCTTAGTTATTTTTGGCTGATTTTCTTTGATTTGGACATAAAATAATAACAAAATTCAAACTTTGAAAAATCGACTATTTTCATGTACGCGGACCTGTGAGATTTTAAGGGTTTTAGTGATATTCTCCCCATATGCATTTGCAATGTTTCCTTTCTATAAGAATGTTTTTTATGTTATTCTTAGTTATTTTTGGCTGATTTTCTTTGATTTGGACATAAAATAATAACAAAATTCAAACTTTGAAAAATCGACTATTTTCATGTACGCGGACCTGTGAGATTTTAAGGGTTTTAGTGATATTCTCCCCATATGCATTTGCAATGTTTCCTTTGTATTAGAAGGCTTTTTATGTTATTCTTAGTTATTTTTGGCTGATTGTCTTTGATTTGGACATAAAATAATAACAAAATTCAAACTTTGAAAAATCGACTATTTTCATGTACGCGGATCTGTGAGAGGTTAAGGGTTTTAGTGATATTCTCCCCATATGCATTTGCAATGTTTCCTTTCTATTAGAAGGCTTTTTATGTTATTCTTAGTTATTTTTGGCTGATTTTCTTTGATTTGGACATAAAATAATAACAAAATTCAAACTTTGAAAAATCGACTATTTTCATGTACGCGGACCTGTGAGATTTTAAGGGTTTTAGTGATATTCTCCCCATATGCATTTGCAATGTTTCTTTTCTATTAGAATGTTTTTTATGTTATTCTTAGTTATTTTTGGCTGATTTTCTTTGATTTGGACATAAAATAATAACAAAATTCAAACTTTGAAAAATCGACTATTTTCATGTACGCGGACCTGTGAGATTTTAAGGGTTTTAGTGATATTCTCCCCATATGCATTTGCAATGTTTCCTTTCTATTAGAAGGCTTTTTATGTTATTCTTAGTTATTTTTGGCTGATTTTCTTTGATTTGGACATAAAATAATAACAAAATTCAAACTTTGAAAAATCGACTATTTTCATGTACGCGGACCTGTGAGATTTTGAGGGTTTTAGTCGTATTTTTCCCATATTCATTTGCAATGTTTCCTTTCTATTAGAAGGCTTTTTATGTTATTCTTAGTTATTTTTGGCTGATTTTCTTTGATTTGGACATAAAATAATAACAAAATTCAAACTTTGAAGAATCGACTATTTTCATGTACGCGGACCTGTGAGATTTTAAGGGTTTTAGTGATATTCTCCCCATATGCATTTGCAATGTTTCCTTTCTATTAGAATGTTTTTTATGTTATTCTTAGTTATTTTTGGCTGATTTTCTTTGATTTGGACATAAAATAATAACAAAATTCAAACTTTGAAAAATCGACTATTTTCATGTACGCGGACCTGTGAGATTTTAAGGGTTTTAGTGATATTCTCCCCATATGCATTTGCAATGTTTCCTTTCTATTAGAAGGCTTTTTATGTTATTCTTAGTTATTTTTGGCTGATTTTCTTTGATTTGGACATAAAATAATAACAAAATTCAAACTTTGAAAAATCGACTATTTTCATGTACGCGGACCTGTGAGATTTTAAGGGTTTTAGTGATATTCTCCCCATATGCATTTGCAATGTTTCCTTTCTATTAGAAGGCTTTTTATGTTATTCTTAGTTATTTTTGGCTGATTTTCTTTGATTTGGACATAAAATAATAACAAAATTCAAACTTTGAAAAATCGACTATTTTCATGTACGCGGACCTGTGAGATTTTAAGGGTTTTAGTGATATTCTCCCCATATGCATTTGCAATGTTTCCTTTCTATTAGAATGTTTTTTATGTTATTCTTAGTTATTTTTGGCTGATTTTCTTTGATTTGGACATAAAATAATAACAAAATTCAAACTTTGAAAAATCGACTATTTTCATGTACGCGGATCTGTGAGAGGTTAAGGGTTTTAGTGATATTCTCCCCATATGCATTTGCAATGTTTCCTTTCTATTAGAAGGCTTTTTATGTTATTCTTTGTTATTTTTGGCTGATTTTCTTTGATTTGGACATAAAATAATAACAAAATTCAAACTTTGAAAAATCGACTATTTTCATGTACGCGGACCTGTGAGATTTTAAGGGTTTTAGTGATATTCTCCCGATATGCATTTGCAATGTTTCCTTTCTATTAGAATGTTTTTTATGTTATTCTTAGTTATTTTTGGCTGATTTTCTTTGATTTGGACATAAAATAATAACAAAATTCAAACTTTGAAAAATCGACTATTTTCATGTACGCAGACCTGTGAGATTTTAAGGGTTTTAGTGATATTCTCCCCATATGCATTTGCAATGTTTCCTTTCTATTAGAATGTTTTTTATGTTATTCTTAATTATTTTTGGCTGATTTTCTTTGATTTGGACATAAAATAATAACAAAATTCAAACTTTGAAAAATCGACTATTTTCATGTACGCGGACCTGTGAGATTTTAAGGGTTTTAGTGATATTCTCCCCATATGCATTTGCAATGTTTCCTTTCTATTAGAAGGCTTTTTATGTTCTTCTTAGTTATTTTTGGCTGATTTTCTTTGATTTGGACATAAAATAATAACAAAATTCAAACTTTGAAAAATCGACTATTTTCATGTACGCGGACCTGTGAGATTTTAAGGGTTTTAGTGATATTCTCCCCATATGCATTTGCAATGTTTCCTTTCTATAAGAATGTTTTTTATGTTATTCTTAGTTATTTTTGGCTGATTTTCTTTGATTTGGACATAAAATAATAACAAAATTCAAACTTTGAAAAATCGACTATTTTCATGTACGCGGACCTGTGAGATTTTAAGGGTTTTAGTGATATTCTCCCCATATGCATTTGCAATGTTTCCTTTCTATTAGAATGTTTTTTATGTTATTCTTAGTTATTTTTGGCTGATTTTCTTTGATTTGGACATAAAATAATAACAAAATTCAAACTTTGAAAAATCGACTATTTTCATGTACGCGGACCTGTGAGATTTTAAGGGTTTTAGTGATATTCTCCCCATATGCATTTGCAATGTTTCCTTTCTATTAGAATGTTTTTTATGTTATTCTTAGTTATTTTTGGCTGATTTTCTTTGATTTGGACATAAAATAATAACAAAATTCAAACTTTGAAAAATCGACTATTTTCATGTACGCGGACCTGTGAGATTTTAAGGGTTTTAGTGATATTCTCCCCATATGCATTTGCAATGTTTCCTTTCTATTAGAATGTTTTTTATGTTATTCTTAGTTATTTTTGGCTGATTTTCTTTGATTTGGACATAAAATAATAACAAAATTCAAACTTTGAAAAATCGACTATTTTCATGTACGCGGATCTGTGAGAGGTTAAGGGTTTTAGTGATATTCTCCCCATATGCATTTGCAATGTTTCCTTTCTATTAGAAGGCTTTTTATGTTATTCTTAGTTATTTTTGGCTGATTTTCTTTGATTTGGACATAAAATAATAACAAAATTCAAACTTTGAAAAATCGACTATTTTCATGTACGCGGACCTGTGAGATTTTAAGGGTTTTAGTGATATTCTCCCCATATGCATTTGCAATGTTTCTTTTCTATTAGAATGTTTTTTATGTTATTCTTAGTTATTTTTGGCTGATTTTCTTTGATTTGGACATAAAATAATAACAAAATTCAAACTTTGAAAAATCGACTATTTTCATGTACGCGGACCTGTGAGATTTTAAGGGTTTTAGTGATATTCTCCCCATATGCATTTGCAATGTTTCCTTTCTATTAGAAGGCTTTTTATGTTATTCTTAGTTATTTTTGGCTGATTTTCTTTGATTTGGACATAAAATAATAACAAAATTCAAACTTTGAAAAATCGACTATTTTCATGTACGCGGACCTGTGAGATTTTGAGGGTTTTAGTCGTATTTTTCCCATATTCATTTGCAATGTTTCCTTTCTATTAGAAGGCTTTTTATGTTATTCTTAGTTATTTTTGGCTGATTTTCTTTGATTTGGACATAAAATAATAACAAAATTCAAACTTTGAAAAATCGACTATTTTCATGTACGCGGACCTGTGAGATTTTAAGGGTTTTAGTGATATTCTCCCCATATGCATTTGCAATGTTTCCTTTCTATTAGAATGTTTTTTATGTTATTCTTAGTTATTTTTGGCTGATTTTCTTTGATTTGGACATAAAATAATAACAAAATTCAAACTTTGAAAAATCGACTATTTTCATGTACGCGGATCTGTGAGAGGTTAAGGGTTTTAGTGATATTCTCCCCATATGCATTTGCAATGTTTCCTTTCTATTAGAAGGCTTTTTATGTTATTCTTAGTTATTTTTGGCTGATTTTCTTTGATTTGGACATAAAATAATAACAAAATTCAAACTTTGAAAAATCGACTATTTTCATGTACGCGGACCTGTGAGATTTTAAGGGTTTTAGTGATATTCTCCCCATATGCATTTGCAATGTTTCCTTTCTATTAGAATGTTTTTTATGTTATTCTTAGTTATTTTTGGCTGATTTTCTTTGATTTGGACATAAAATAATAACAAAATTCAAACTTTGAAAAATCGACTATTTTCATGTACGCAGACCTGTGAGATTTTAAGGGTTTTAGTGATATTCTCCCCATATGCATTTGCAATGTTTCCTTTCTATTAGAATGTTTTTTATGTTATTCTTAATTATTTTTGGCTGATTTTCTTTGATTTGGACATAAAATAATAACAAAATTCAAACTTTGAAAAATCGACTATTTTCATGTACGCGGACCTGTGAGATTTTAAGGGTTTTAGTGATATTCTCCCCATATGCATTTGCAATGTTTCCTTTCTATTAGAAGGCTTTTTATGTTCTTCTTAGTTATTTTTGGCTGATTTTCTTTGATTTGGACATAAAATAATAACAAAATTCAAACTTTGAAAAATCGACTATTTTCATGTACGCGGACCTGTGAGATTTTAAGGGTTTTAGTGATATTCTCCCCATATGCATTTGCAATGTTTCCTTTCTATAAGAATGTTTTTTATGTTATTCTTAGTTATTTTTGGCTGATTTTCTTTGATTTGGACATAAAATAATAACAAAATTCAAACTTTGAAAAATCGACTATTTTCATGTACGCGGACCTGTGAGATTTTAAGGGTTTTAGTGATATTCTCCCCATATGCATTTGCAATGTTTCCTTTCTATTAGAATGTTTTTTATGTTATTCTTAGTTATTTTTGGCTGATTTTCTTTGATTTGGACATAAAATAATAACAAAATTCAAACTTTGAAAAATCGACTATTTTCATGTACGCGGACCTGTGAGATTTTAAGGGTTTTAGTGATATTCTCCCCATATGCATTTGCAATGTTTCCTTTCTATTAGAATGTTTTTTATGTTATTCTTAGTTATTTTTGGCTGATTTTCTTTGATTTGGACATAAAATAATAACAAAATTCAAACTTTGAAAAATCGACTATTTTCATGTACGCGGACCTGTGAGATTTTAAGGGTTTTAGTGATATTCTCCCCATATGCATTTGCAATGTTTCCTTTCTATTAGAAGGCTTTTTATGTTATTCTTAGTTATTTTTGGCTGATTTTCTTTGATTTGGACATAAAATAATAACAAAATTCAAACTTTGAAAAATCGACTATTTTCATGTACGCGGACCTGTGAGATTTTAAGGGTTTTAGTGATATTCTCCCCATATGCATTTGCAATGTTTCCTTTCTATTAGAAGGCTTTTTATGTTATTCTTAGTTATTTTTGGCTGATTTTCTTTGATTTGGACATAAAATAATAACAAAATTCAAACTTTGAAAAATCGACTATTTTCATGTACGCGGACCTGTGAGATTTTAAGGGTTTTAGTCATATTCTCCCCATATGCATTTGCAATGTTTCCTTTCTATTAGAATGTTTTTTATGTTATTCTTAGTTATTTTTGGCTGATTTTCTTTGATTTGGACATAAAATAATAACAAAATTCAAACTTTGAAAAATCGACTATTTTCATGTACGCGGATCTGTGAGAGGTTAAGGGTTTTAGTGATATTCTCCCCATATGCATTTGCAATGTTTCCTTTCTATTAGAAGGCTTTTTATGTTATTCTTAGTTATTTTTGGCTGATTTTCTTTGATTTGGACATAAAATAATAACAAAATTCAAACTTTGAAAAATCGACTATTTTCATGTACGCGGACCTGTGAGATTTTAAGGGTTTTAGTGATATTCTCCCCATATGCATTTGCAATGTTTCCTTTCTATTAGAATGTTTTTTATGTTATTCTTAGTTATTTTTGGCTGATTTTCTTTGATTTGGACATAAAATAATAACAAAATTCAAACTTTGAAAAATCGACTATTTTCATGTACGCGGACCTGTGAGATTTTAAGGGTTTTAGTGATATTCTCCCCATATGCATTTGCAATGTTTCCTTTGTATTAGAAGGCTTTTTATGTTATTCTTAGTTATTTTTGGCTGATTTTCTTTGATTTGGACATAAAATAATAACAAAATTCAAACTTTGAAAAATCGACTATTTTCATGTACGCGGATCTGTGAGAGGTTAAGGGTTTTAGTGATATTCTCCCCATATGCATTTGCAATGTTTCCTTTCTATTAGAAGGCTTTTTATGTTATTCTTAGTTATTTTTGGCTGATTTTCTTTGATTTGGACATAAAATAATAACAAAATTGAAACTTTGAAAAATCGACTATTTTCATGTACGCGGACCTGTGAGATTTTAAGGGTTTTAGTGATATTCTCCCCATATGCATTTGCAATGTTTCCTTTCTATTAGAATGTTTTTTTTGTTATTCTTAGTTATTTTTGGCTGATTTTCTTTGATTTGGACATAAAATAATAACAAAATTCAAACTTTGAAAAATCGACTATTTTCATGTACGCGGACCTGTGAGATTTTGAGGGTTTTAGTCGTATTTTTCCCATATTCATTTGCAATGTTTCCTTTCTATTAGAAGGCTTTTTATGTTATTCTTAGTTATTTTTGGCTGATTTTCTTTGATTTGGACATAAAATAATAACAAAATTCAAACTTTGAAAAATCGACTATTTTCATGTACGCGGACCTGTGAGATTTTAAGGGTTTTAGTGATATTCTCCCCATATGCATTTGCAATGTTTCCTTTCTATTAGAATGTTTTTTATGTTATTCTTAGTTATTTTTGGCTGATTTTCTTTGATTTGGACATAAAATAATAACAAAATTCAAACTTTGAAAAATCGACTATTTTCATGTACGCGGACCTGTGAGAGGTTAAGGGTTTTAGTGATATTCTCCCCATATGCATTTGCAATGTTTCCTTTCTATTAGAAGGCTTTTTATGTTATTCTTAGTTATTTTTGGCTGATTTTCTTTTATTTGGACATAAAATAATAACAAAATTCAAACTTTGAAAAATCGACTATTTTCATGTACGCGGACCTGTGAGATTTTAAGGGTTTTAGTGATATTCTCCCCATATGCATTTGCAATGTTTCCTTTCTATTAGAATGTTTTTTATGTTATTCTTAGTTATTTTTGGCTGATTTTCTTTGATTTGGACATAAAATAATAACAAAATTCAAACTTTGAAAAATCGACTATTTTCATGTACGCGGACCTGTGAGATTTTAAGGGTTTTAGTGATATTCTCCCCATATGCATTTGCAATGTTTCCTTTCTATAAGAATGTTTTTTATGTTATTCTTAGTTATTTTTGGCTGATTTTCTTTGATTTGGACATAAAATAATAACAAAATTCAAACTTTGAAAAATCGACTATTTTCATGTACGCGGACCTGTGAGATTTTAAGGGTTTTAGTGATATTCTCCCCATATGCATTTGCAATGTTTCCTTTGTATTAGAAGGCTTTTTATGTTATTCTTAGTTATTTTTGGCTGATTTTCTTTGATTTGGACATAAAATAATAACAAAATTCAAACTTTGAAAAATCGACTATTTTCATGTACGCGGATCTGTGAGAGGTTAAGGGTTTTAGTGATATTCTCCCCATATGCATTTGCAATGTTTCCTTTCTATTAGAAGGCTTTTTATGTTATTCTTAGTTATTTTTGGCTGATTTTCTTTGATTTGGACATAAAATAATAACAAAATTCAAACTTTGAAAAATCGACTATTTTCATGTACGCGGACCTGTGAGATTTTAAGGGTTTTAGTGATATTCTCCCCATATGCATTTGCAATGTTTCCTTTCTATTAGAATGTTTTTTTTGTTATTCTTAGTTATTTTTGGCTGATTTTCTTTGATTTGGACATAAAATAATAACAAAATTCAAACTTTGAAAAATCGACTATTTTCATGTACGCGGACCTGTGAGATTTTAAGGGTTTTAGTGATATTCTCCCCATATGCATTTGCAATGTTTCCTTTCTATAAGAATGTTTTTTATGTTATTCTTAGTTATTTTTTGCTGATTTTCTTTGATTTGGACATAAAATAATAACAAAATTCAAACTTTGAAAAATCGACTATTTTCATGTACGCGGACCTGTGAGATTTTAAGGGTTTTAGTGATATTCTCCCCATATGCATTTGCAATGTTTCCTTTCTATTAGAATGTTTTTTTATGTTATTCTTAGTTATTTTTGGCTGATTTTCTTTGATTTGGACATAAAATAATAACAAAATTCAAACTTTGAAAAATCGACTATTTTCATGTACGCGGACCTGTGAGATTTTAAGGGTTTTAGTGATATTCTCCCCATATGCATTTGCAATGTTTCCTTTCTATTAGAAGGCTTTTTATGTTATTCTTAGTTATTTTTGGCTGATTTTCTTTGATTTGGACATAAAATAATAACAAAATTCAAACTTTGAAAAATCGACTATTTTCATGTACGCAGACCTGTGAGATTTTAAGGGTTTTAGTGATATTCTCCCCATATGCATTTGCAAGGTTTCCTTTCTATTAGAATGTTTTTTATGTTATTCTTAGTTATTTTTGGCTGATTTTCTTTGATTTGGACATAAAATAATAACAAAATTCAAACTTTGAAAAATCGACTATTTTCATGTACGCGGACCTGTGAGATTTTAAGGGTTTTAGTGATATTCTCCCCATATGCATTTGCAATGTTTCCTTTCTATAAGAATGTTTTTTATGTTATTCTTAGTTATTTTTGGCTGATTTTCTTTGATTTGGACATAAAATAATAACAAAATTCAAACTTTGAAAAATCGACTATTTTCATGTACGCGGACCTGTGAGATTTTAAGGGTTTTAGTGATATTCTCCCCATATGCATTTGCAATGTTTCCTTTGTATTAGAAGGCTTTTTATGTTATTCTTAGTTATTTTTGGCTGATTGTCTTTGATTTGGACATAAAATAATAACAAAATTCAAACTTTGAAAAATCGACTATTTTCATGTACGCGGATCTGTGAGAGGTTAAGGGTTTTAGTGATATTCTCCCCATATGCATTTGCAATGTTTCCTTTCTATTAGAAGGCTTTTTATGTTATTCTTAGTTATTTTTGGCTGATTTTCTTTGATTTGGACATAAAATAATAACAAAATTCAAACTTTGAAAAATCGACTATTTTCATGTACGCGGACCTGTGAGATTTTAAGGGTTTTAGTCGTATTTTTCCCATATGCATTTGCAATGTGTCCTTTCTATTAGAAGGCTTTTTATGTTATTCTTAGTTATTTTTGGCTGATTTTCTTTGATTTGGACATAACATAATAACAAAATTCAAACTTTGAAAAATCGACTATTTTCATGTACGCGGACCTGTGAGATTTTAAGGGTTTTAGTGATATTCTCCTGATATGCATTTGCAATGTTTCCTTTCTATTAGAATGTTTTTTATCTTATTCTTAGTTATTTTTGGCTGATTTTCTTTGATTTGGACATAAAATAATAACAAAATTCAAACTTTGAAAAATCGACTATTTTCATGTACGCGGACCTGTGAGATTTTGAGGGTTTTAGTCGTATTTTTCCCATATTCATTTGCAATGTTTCCTTTCTATTAGAAGGCTTTTTATGTTATTCTTAGTTATTTTTGGCTGATTTTCTTTGATTTGGACATAAAATAATAACAAAATTCAAACTTTGAAAAATCGACTATTTTCATGTACGCGGACCTGTGAGATTTTAAGGGTTTTAGTGATATTCTCCCCATATGCATTTGCAATGTTTCCTTTCTATTAGAATGTTTTTTATGTTATTCTTAGTTATTTTTGGCTGATTTTCTTTGATTTGGACATAAAATAATAACAAAATTCAAACTTTGAAAAATCGACTATTTTCATGTACGCGGACCTGTGAGATTTTAAGGGTTTTAGTGATATTCTCCCCATATGCATTTGCAATGTTTCCTTTCTATTAGAATGTTTTTTTTGTTATTCTTAGTTATTTTTGGCTGATTTTCTTTGATTTTAACATAAAATAATAACAAAATTCAAACTTTGAAAAATCGACTATTTTCATGTACGCGGACCTGTGAGATTTTAAGGGTTTTAGTGATATTCTCCCCATATGCATTTGCAATGTTTCCTTTCTATAAGAATGTTTTTTATGTTATTCTTAGTTATTTTTGGCTGATTTTCTTTGATTTGGACATAAAATAATAACAAAATTCAAACTTTGAAAAATCGACTATTTTCATGTACGCGGACCTGTGAGATTTTAAGGGTTTTAGTGATATTCTCCCCATATGCATTTGCAATGTTTCCTTTGTATTAGAAGGCTTTTTATGTTATTCTTAGTTATTTTTGGCTGATTTTCTTTGATTTGGACATAAAATAATAACAAAATTCAAACTTTGAAAAATCGACTATTTTCATGTACGCGGACCTGTGAGATTTTAAGGGTTTTAGTCGTATTTTTCCCATATGCATTTGCAATGTATCCTTTCTATTAGAAGGCTTTTTATGTTATTCTTAGTTATTTTTGGCTGATTTTCTTTGATTTGGACATAACATAATAACAAAATTCAAACTTTGAAAAATCGACTATTTTCATGTACGCGGACCTGTGAGATTTTAAGGGTTTTAGTGATATTCTCCCCATATGCATTTGCAATGTTTCCTTTCTATTAGAAGGCTTTTTATGTTATTCTTAGTTATTTTTGGCTGATTTTCTTTGATTTGGACATAAAATAATAACAAAATTCAAACTTTGAAAAATCGACTATTTTCATGTACGCGGACCTGTGAGATTTTGAGGGTTTTAGTCGTATTTTTCCCATATTCATTTGCAATGTTTCCTTTCTATTAGAAGGCTTTTTATGTTATTCTTAGTTATTTTTGGCTGATTTTCTTTGATTTGGACATAAAATAATAACAAAATTCAAACTTTGAAAAATCGACTATTTTCATGTACGCGGACCTGTGAGATTTTAAGGGTTTTAGTCATATTCTCCCCATATGCATTTGCAATGTTTCCTTTCTATTAGAATGTTTTTTATGTTATTCTTAGTTATTTTTGGCTGATTTTCTTTGATTTGGACATAAAATAATAACAAAATTCAAACTTTGAAAAATCGACTATTTTCATGTACGCGGACCTGTGAGATTTTAAGGGTTTTAGTGATATTCTCCCCATATGCATTTGCAATGTTTCCTTTCTATTAGAATGTTTTTTTTGTTATTCTTAGTTATTTTTGGCTGATTTTCTTTGATTTTAACATAAAATAATAACAAAATTCAAACTTTGAAAAATCGACTATTTTCATGTACGCGGACCTGTGAGATTTTAAGGGTTTTAGTGATATTCTCCCCATATGCATTTGCAATGTTTCCTTTCTATAAGAATATTTTTTATGTTATTCTTAGTTATTTTTGGCTGATTTTCTTTGATTTGGACATAAAATAATAACAAAATTCAAACTTTGAAAAATCGACTATTTTCATGTACGCGGACCTGTGAGATTTTAAGGGTTTTAGTGATATTCTCCCCATATGCATTTGCAATGTTTCCTTTGTATTAGAAGGCTTTTTATGTTATTCTTAGTTATTTTTGGCTGATTTTCTTTGATTTGGACATAAAATAATAACAAAATTCAAACTTTGAAAAATCGACTATTTTCATGTACGCGGACCTGTGAGATTTTAAGGGTTTTAGTCGTATTTTTCCCATATGCATTTGCAATGTGTCCTTTCTATTAGAAGGCTTTTTATGTTATTCTTAGTTATTTTTGGCTGATTTTCTTTGATTTGGACATAACATAATAACAAAATTCAAACTTTGAAAAATCGACTATTTTCATGTACGCGGACCTGTGAGATTTTAAGGGTTTTAGTGATATTCTCCCCATATGCATTTGCAATGTTTCCTTTCTATTAGAAGGCTTTTTATGTTATTCTTAGTTATTTTTGGCTGATTTTCTTTGATTTGGACATAAAATAATAACAAAATTCAAACTTTGAAAAATCGACTATTTTCATGTACGCGGACCTGTGAGATTTTGAGGGTTTTAGTCGTATTTTTCCCATATTCATTTGCAATGTTTCCTTTCTATTAGAAGGCTTTTTATGTTATTCTTAGTTATTTTTGGCTGATTTTCTTTGATTTGGACATAAAATAATAACAAAATTCAAACTTTGAAAAATCGACTATTTTCATGTACGCGGACCTGTGAGATTTTAAGGGTTTTAGTGATATTCTCCCCATATGCATTTGCAATGTTTCCTTTCTATTAGAATGTTTTTTATGTTATTCTTAGTTATTTTTGACTGATTTTCTTTGATTTGGACATAAAATAATAACAAAATTCAAACTTTGAAAAATCGACTATTTTCATGTACGCGGACCTGTGAGATTTTAAGGGTTTTAGTGATATTCTCCCCATATGCATTTGCAATGTTTCCTTTCTATTAGAAGGCTTTTTATGTTATTCTTAGTTATTTTTGGCTGATTTTCTTTGATTTGGACATAAAATAATAACAAAATTCAAACTTTGAAAAATCGACTATTTTCATGTACGCGGACCTGTGAGATTTTAAGGGTTTTAGTGATATTCTCCCCATATGCATTTGCAATGTTTCCTTTCTATTAGAATGTTTTTTATGTTATTCTTAGTTATTTTTGGCTGATTTTCTTTGATTTGGACATAAAATAATAACAAAATTCAAACTTTGAAAAATCGACTATTTTCATGTACGCGGACCTGTGAGATTTTAAGGGTTTTAGTGATATTCTCCCCATATGCATTTGCAATGTTTCCTTTCTATTAGAATGTTTTTTTTGTTATTCTTAGTTATTTTTGGCTGATTTTCTTTGATTTTAACATAAAATAATAACAAAATTCAAACTTTGAAAAATCGACTATTTTCATGTACGCGGACCTGTGAGATTTTAAGGGTTTTAGTGATATTCTCCCCATATGCATTTGCAATGTTTCCTTTCTATAAGAATATTTTTTATGTTATTCTTAGTTATTTTTGGCTGATTTTCTTTGATTTGGACATAAAATAATAACAAAATTCAAACTTTGAAAAATCGACTATTTTCATGTACGCGGACCTGTGAGATTTTAAGGGTTTTAGTGATATTCTCCCCATATGCATTTGCAATGTTTCCTTTGTATTAGAAGGCTTTTTATGTTATTCTTAGTTATTTTTGGCTGATTTTCTTTGATTTGGACATAAAATAATAACAAAATTCAAACTTTGAAAAATCGACTATTTTCATGTACGCGGACCTGTGAGATTTTAAGGGTTTTAGTCGTATTTTTCCCATATGCATTTGCAATGTGTCCTTTCTATTAGAAGGCTTTTTATGTTATTCTTAGTTATTTTTGGCTGATTTTCTTTGATTTGGACATAACATAATAACAAAATTCAAACTTTGAAAAATCGACTATTTTCATGTACGCGGACCTGTGAGATTTTAAGGGTTTTAGTGATATTCTCCCCATATGCATTTGCAATGTTTCCTTTCTATTAGAAGGCTTTTTATGTTATTCTTAGTTATTTTTGGCTGATTTTCTTTGATTTGGACATAAAATAATAACAAAATTCAAACTTTGAAAAATCGACTATTTTCATGTACGCGGACCTGTGAGATTTTGAGGGTTTTAGTCGTATTTTTCCCATATTCATTTGCAATGTTTCCTTTCTATTAGAAGGCTTTTTATGTTATTCTTAGTTATTTTTGGCTGATTTTCTTTGATTTGGACATAAAATAATAACAAAATTCAAACTTTGAAAAATCGACTATTTTCATGTACGCGGACCTGTGAGATTTTAAGGGTTTTAGTGATATTCTCCCCATATGCATTTGCAATGTTTCCTTTCTATTAGAATGTTTTTTATGTTATTCTTAGTTATTTTTGGCTGATTTTCTTTGATTTGGACATAAAATAATAACAAAATTCAAACTTTGAAAAATCGACTATTTTCATGTACGCGGACCTGTGAGATTTTAAGGGTTTTAGTGATATTCTCCCCATATGCATTTGCAATGTTTCCTTTCTATTAGAAGGCTTTTTATGTTATTCTTAGTTATTTTTAGCTGATTTTCTTTGATTTGGACATAAAATAATAACAAAATTCAAACTTTGAAAAATCGACTATTTTCATGTACGCGGACCTGTGAGATTTTAAGGGTTTTAGTGATATTCTCCCCATATGCATTTGCAATGTTTCCTTTCTATTAGGATGTTTTTTATGTTATTCTTAGTTATTATTGGCTGATTTTCTTTGATTTGGACATAAAATAATAACAAAATTCAAACTTTGAAAAATCGACTATTTTCATGTACGCAGACCTGTGAGATTTTAAGGGTTTTAGTGATATTCTCCCCATATGCATTTGCAATGTTTCCTTTCTATTAGAAGGCTTTTTATGTTATTCTTAGTTATTTTTGGCTGATTTTCTTTGATTTGGACATAAAATAATAACAAAATTCAAACTTTGAAAAATCGACTATTTTCATGTACGCGGACCTGTGAGATTTTAAGGGTTTTAGTGATATTCTCCCCATATGCATTTGCAATGTTTCCTTTCTATTAGAATGTTTTTTATGTTATTCTTAGTTATTTTTGGTTGATTTTCTTTGATTTGGACATAAAATAATAACAAAATTCAAACTTTGAAAAATCGACTATTTTCATGTACGCGGACCTGTGAGATTTTAAGGGTTTTAGTGATATTCTCCCCATATGCATTTGCAATGTTTCCTTTGTATTAGAATGTTTTTTATGTTATTCTTAGTTATTTTTGGCTGATTTTCTTTGATTTGGACATAAAATAATAACAAAATTCAAACTTTGAAAAATCGACTATTTTCATGTACGCGGACCTGTGAGATTTTAAGGGTTTTAGTGATATTCTCCCCATATGCATTTGCAATGTTTCCTTTCTATTAGAAGGCTTTTTATGTTATTCTTAGTTATTTTTGGCTGATTTTCTTTGATTTGGACATAAAATAATAACAAAATTCAAACTTTGAAAAATCGACTATTTTCATGTACGCGGACCTGTGAGATTTTAAGGGTTTTAGTGATATTCTCCCCATATGCATTTGCAATGTTTCCTTTCTATTAGAAGGCTTTTTATGTTATTCTTAGTTATTTTTGGCTGATTTTCTTTGATTTGGACATAAAATAATAAAAAAATTCAAACTTTGAAAAATCGACTATTTTCATGTACGCAGACCTGTGAGATTTTAAGGGATTTAGTGATATTCTCCCCATATGCATTTGCAATGTTTCCTTTCTATTAGAATGTTTTTTATGTTATTCTTAATTATTTTTGGCTGATTTTCTTTGATTTGGACATAAAATAATAACAAAATTCAAACTTTGAAAAATCGACTATTTTCATGTACGCGGACCTGTGAGATTTTAAGGGTTTTAGTGATATGCTCCCCATATGCATTTGCAATGTTTCCTTTGTATTAGAATGTTTTTTATGTTATTCTTAGTTATTTTTGGCTGATTTTCTTTGATTTGGACATAAAATAATAACAAAATTCAAACTTTGAAAAATCGACTATTTTCATGTACGCTGTGAGATTTTAAGGGTTTTAGTGATATTCTCCCCATATGCATTTGCAATGTTTCCTTTCTATAAGAATGTTTTTTATGTTATTCTTAGTTATTTTTGGCTGATTTTCTTTGATTTGGACATAAAATAATAACAAAATTCAAACTTTGAAAAATCGATTATTTTCATGTACGCGGACCTGTGAGATTTTAAGGCTTTTAGTGATATTCTCCCCATATGCATTTGCAATGTTTCCTTTGTATTAGAAGTCTTTTTATGTTATTCTTAGTTATTTTTGGCTGATTTTCTTTGATTTGGACATAAAATAATAACAAAATTCAAACTTTGAAAAATCGACTATTTTCATGTACGCAGACCTGTGAGATTTTAAGGGATTTAGTGATAGTCTCCCCATATGCATTTGCAATGTTTCCTTTCTATTAGAATGTTTTTTATGTTATTCTTAATTATTTTTGGCTGATTTTCTTTGATTTGGACATAAAATAATAACAAAATTCAAACTTTGAAAAATCGACTATTTTCATGTACGCGGACCTGTGAGATTTTAAGGGTTTTAGTGATATTCTCCCCATATGCATTTGCAATGTTTCCTTTCTATTAGAAGGCTTTTTATGTTCTTCTTAGTTATTTTTGGCTGATTTTCTTTGATTTGGACATAAAATAATAACAAAATTCAAACTTTGAAAAATCGACTATTTTCATGTACGCGGACCTGTGAGATTTTAAGGGTTTTAGTCGTATTTTTCCCATATGCATTTGCAATGTGTCCTTTCTATTAGAAGGCTTTTTATGTTATTCTTAGTTATTTTAGGCTGATTTTCTTTGATTTGGACATAACAGAATAACAAAATTCAAACTTTGAAAAATCGACTATTTTCATGTACGCGGACCTGTGAGATTTTAAGGGTTTTAGTGATATTCTCCCCATATGCATTTGCAATGTTTCCTTTCTATTAGAATGTTTTTTATGTTATTCTTAGTTATTTTTGGCTGATTTTCTTTGATTTGGACATAAAATAATAACAAAATTCAAACTTTGAAAAATCGACTATTTTCATGTACGCGGACCTGTGAGATTTTAAGGGTTTTAGTGATATTCTCCCCATATGCATTTGCAATGTTTCCTTTCTATAAGAATGTTTTTTATGTTATTCTTAGTTATTTTTGGCTGATTTTCTTTGATTTGGACATAAAATAATAACAAAATTCAAACTTTGAAAAATCGACTATTTTCATGTACGCGGACCTGTGAGATTTTAAGGGTTTTAGTGATATTCTCCCCATATGCATTTGCAATGTTTCCTTTCTATTAGAATGTTTTTTATGTCATTCTTAGTTATTTTTGGCTGATTTTCTTTGATTTGGACATAAAATAATAACAAAATTCAAACTTTGAAAAATCGACTATTTTCATGTACGCGGACCTGTGAGATTTTAAGGGTTTTAGTGATATTCTCCCCATATGCATTTGCAATGTTTCCTTTCTATTAGAAGGCTTTTTATGTTATTCTTAGTTATTTTTGGCTGATTTTCTTTGATTTGGACATAAAATAATAACAAAATTCAAACTTTGAAAAATCGACTATTTTCATATACGCGGACCTGTGAGATTTTAAGGGTTTTAGTGATATTCTCCCCATATGCATTTGCAATGTTTCCTTTCTATTAGAAGGCTTTTTATGTTATTCTTAGTTATTTTTGGCTGATTTTCTTTGATTTGGACATAAAATAATAACAAAATTCAAACTTTGAAAAATCGACTATTTTCATGTACGCGGACCTGTGAGATTTTAAGGGTTTTAGTGATATTCTCTCCATATGCATTTGCAATGTTTCCTTTCTATTAGAAGGCTTTTTATGTTATTCTTAGTTATTTTTGGCTGATTTTCTTTGATTTGGACATAAAATAATAACAAAATTCAAACTTTGAAAAATCGACTATTTTCATGTACGCGGACCTGTGAGATTTTAAGGGTTTTAGTGATATTCTCCCCATATGCATTTGCAATGTTTCCTTTCTATTAGAAGGCTTTTTATGTTATTCTTAGTTATTTTTGGCTGATTTTCTTTGATTTGGACATAAAATAATAACAAAATTCAAACTTTGAAAAATCGACTATTTTCATGTACGCAGACCTGTGAGATTTTAAGGGATTTAGTGATATTCTCCCCATATGCATTTGCAATGTTTCCTTTCTATTAGAATGTTTTTTATGTTATTCTTAATTATTTTTGGCTGATTTTCTTTGATTTGGACATAAAATAATAACAAAATTCAAACTTTGAAAAATCGACTATTTTCATGTACGCGGACCTGTGAGATTTTAAGGGTTTTAGTGATATTCTCCCCATATGCATTTGCAATGTTTCCTTTCTATTAGAATGTTTTTTATGTTATTCTTAGTTATTTTTGGCTGATTTTCTTTGATTTGGACATAAAATAATAACAAAATTCAAACTTTGAAAAATCGACTATTTTCATGTACGCGGACCTGTGAGATTTTAAGGGTTTTAGTGATATTCTCCCCATATGCATTTGCAATGTTTCCTTTCTATTAGAATGTTTTTTATGTTATTCTTAGTTATTTTTGGCTGATTTTCTTTGATTTGGACATAAAATAATAACAAAATTCAAACTTTGAAAAATCGACTATTTTCATGTACGCGGACCTGTGAGATTTTAAGGGTTTTAGTGATATTCTCCCCATATGCATTTGCAATGTTTCCTTTCTATTAGAATGTTTTTTATGTTATTCTTAGTTATTTTTGGCTGATTTTCTTTGATTTGGACATAAAATAATAACAAAATTCAAACTTTGAAAAATCGACTATTTTCATGTACGCGGATCTGTGAGAGGTTAAGGGTTTTAGTGATATTCTCCCCATATGCATTTGCAATGTTTCCTTTCTATTAGAAGGCTTTTTATGTTATTCTTAGTTATTTTTGGCTGATTTTCTTTGATTTGGACATAAAATAATAACAAAATTCAAACTTTGAAAAATCGACTATTTTCATGTACGCGGACCTGTGAGATTTTAAGGGTTTTAGTGATATTCTCCCCATATGCATTTGCAATGTTTCCTTTCTATTAGAATGTTTTTTATGTTATTCTTAGTTATTTTTGGCTGATTTTCTTTGATTTGGACATAAAATAATAACAAAATTCAAACTTTGAAAAATCGACTATTTTCATGTACGCGGACCTGTGAGATTTTAAGGGTTTTAGTGATATTCTCCCCATATGCATTTGCAATGTTTCCTTTCTATTAGAAGGCTTTTTATGTTATTCTTAGTTATTTTTGGCTGATTTTCTTTGATTTGGACATAAAATAATAACAAAATTCAAACTTTGAAAAATCGACTATTTTCATGTACGCGGACCTGTGAGATTTTGAGGGTTTTAGTCGTATTTTTCCCATATTCATTTGCAATGTTTCCTTTCTATTAGAAGGCTTTTTATGTTATTCTTAGTTATTTTTGGCTGATTTTCTTTGATTTGGACATAAAATAATAACAAAATTCAAACTTTGAAAAATCGACTATTTTCATGTACGCGGACCTGTGAGATTTTAAGGGTTTTAGTGATATTCTCCCCATATGCATTTGCAATGTTTCCTTTCTATTAGAATGTTTTTTATGTTATTCTTAGTTATTTTTGGCTGATTTTCTTTGATTTGGACATAAAATAATAACAAAATTCAAACTTTGAAAAATCGACTATTTTCATGTACGCGGATCTGTGAGAGGTTAAGGGTTTTAGTGATATTCTCCCCATATGCATTTGCAATGTTTCCTTTCTATTAGAAGGCTTTTTATGTTATTCTTAGTTATTTTTGGCTGATTTTCTTTGATTTGGACATAAAATAATAACAAAATTCAAACTTTGAAAAATCGACTATTTTCATGTACGCGGACCTGTGAGATTTTAAGGGTTTTAGTGATATTCTCCCCATATGCATTTGCAATGTTTCCTTTCTATTAGAATGTTTTTTATGTTATTCTTAGTTATTTTTGGCTGATTTTCTTTGATTTGGACATAAAATAATAACAAAATTCAAACTTTGAAAAATCGACTATTTTCATGTACGCAGACCTGTGAGATTTTAAGGGTTTTAGTGATATTCTCCCCATATGCATTTGCAATGTTTCCTTTCTATTAGAATGTTTTTTATGTTATTCTTAATTATTTTTGGCTGATTTTCTTTGATTTGGACATAAAATAATAACAAAATTCAAACTTTGAAAAATCGACTATTTTCATGTACGCGGACCTGTGAGATTTTAAGGGTTTTAGTGATATTCTCCCCATATGCATTTGCAATGTTTCCTTTCTATTAGAAGGCTTTTTATGTTCTTCTTAGTTATTTTTGGCTGATTTTCTTTGATTTGGACATAAAATAATAACAAAATTCAAACTTTGAAAAATCGACTATTTTCATGTACGCGGACCTGTGAGATTTTAAGGGTTTTAGTGATATTCTCCCCATATGCATTTGCAATGTTTCCTTTCTATAAGAATGTTTTTTATGTTATTCTTAGTTATTTTTGGCTGATTTTCTTTGATTTGGACATAAAATAATAACAAAATTCAAACTTTGAAAAATCGACTATTTTCATGTACGCGGACCTGTGAGATTTTAAGGGTTTTAGTGATATTCTCCCCATATGCATTTGCAATGTTTCCTTTCTATTAGAATGTTTTTTATGTTATTCTTAGTTATTTTTGGCTGATTTTCTTTGATTTGGACATAAAATAATAACAAAATTCAAACTTTGAAAAATCGACTATTTTCATGTACGCGGACCTGTGAGATTTTAAGGGTTTTAGTGATATTCTCCCCATATGCATTTGCAATGTTTCCTTTCTATTAGAATGTTTTTTATGTTATTCTTAGTTATTTTTGGCTGATTTTCTTTGATTTGGACATAAAATAATAACAAAATTCAAACTTTGAAAAATCGACTATTTTCATGTACGCGGACCTGTGAGATTTTAAGGGTTTTAGTGATATTCTCCCCATATGCATTTGCAATGTTTCCTTTCTATTAGAAGGCTTTTTATGTTATTCTTAGTTATTTTTGGCTGATTTTCTTTGATTTGGACATAAAATAATAACAAAATTCAAACTTTGAAAAATCGACTATTTTCATATACGCGGACCTGTGAGATTTTAAGGGTTTTAGTGATATTCTCCCCATATGCATTTGCAATGTTTCCTTTCTATTAGAAGGCTTTTTATGTTATTCTTAGTTATTTTTGGCTGATTTTCTTTGATTTGGACATAACATAATAACAAAATTCAAACTTTGAAAAATCGACTATTTTCATGTACGCGGATCTGTGAGATTTTAAGGGTTTTAGTGATATTCTCCCCATATGCATTTGCAATGTTTCCTTTCTATTAGAATGTTTTTTATGTTATTCTTAGTTATTTTTGGCTGATTTTCTTTGATTTGGACATAAAATAATAACAAAATTCAAACTTTGAAAAATCGACTATTTTCATGTACGCGGACCTGTGAGATTTTAAGGGTTTTAATGATATTCTCCCCATATGCATTTGCAATGTTTCCTTTCTATTAGAAGGCTTTTTATGTTATTCTTAGTTATTTTTGGCTGATTTTCTTTGATTTGGACATAAAATAATAACAAAATTCAAACTTTGAAAAATCGACTATTTTCATGTACGCGGACCTGTGAGATTTTAAGGGTTTTAGTGATATTCTCCCCATATGCATTTGCAATGTTTCCTTTCTATTAGAATGTTTTTTATGTTATTCTTAGTTATTTTTGGCTGATTTTCTTTGATTTGGACATAATATAATAACAAAATTCAAACTTTGAAAAATCGACTATTTTCATGTACGCGGACCTGTGAGATTTTAAGGGTTTTAGTGATATTCTCCCCATATGCATTTGCAATGTTTCCTTTCTATTAGAAGGCTTTTTATGTTATTCTTAGTTATTTTTAGCTGATTTTCTTTGATTTGGACATAAAATAATAACAAAATTCAAACTTTGAAAAATCGACTATTTTCATGTACGCGGACCTGTGAGATTTTAAGGGTTTTAGTGATATTCTCCCCATATGCATTTGCAATGTTTCCTTTCTATTAGAATGTTTTTCATGTTATTCTTAGTTATTTTTGGCTGATTTTCTTTGATTTGGACATAAAATAATAACAAAAGTCAAACTTTGAAAAATCGACTATTTTCATGTACGCAGACCTGTGAGATTTTAAGGGTTTTAGTGATATTCTCCCCATATGCATTTGCAATGTTTCCTTTCTATTAGAAGGCTTTTTATGTTATTCTTAGTTATTTTTGGCTGATTTTCTTTGATTTGGACATAAAATAATAACAAAATTCAAACTTTGAAAAATCGACTATTTTCATGTACGCGGACCTGTGAGATTTTAAGGGTTTTAGTGATATTCTCCCCATATGCATTTGCAATGTTTCCTTTCTATTAGAAGGCTTTTTATGTTATTCTTAGTTATTTTTGGCTGATTTTCTTTGATTTGGACATAAAATAATAACAAAATTCAAACTTTGAAAAATCGACTATTTTCATGTACGCGGACCTGTGAGATTTTAAGGGTTTTAGTGATATTCTCCCCATATGCATTTGCAATGTTTCCTTTCTATTAGAAGGCTTTTTATGTTATTCTTAGTTATTTTTGGCTGATTTTCTTTGATTTGGACATAAAATAATAACAAAATTCAAACTTTGAAAAATCGACTATTTTCATGTACGCGGACCTGTGAGATTTTAAGGGTTTTAGTGATATTCTCCCCATATGCATTTGCAATGTTTCCTTTCTATTAGAATGTTTTTTATGTTATTCTTAGTTATTTTTGGCTGATTTTCTTTGATTTGGACATAAAATAATAACAAAATTCAAACTTTGAAAAATCGACTATTTTCATGTACGCGGATCTGTGAGAGGTTAAGGGTTTTAGTGATATTCTCCCCATATGCATTTGCAATGTTTCCTTTCTATTAGAAGGCTTTTTATGTTATTCTTAGTTATTTTTGGCTGATTTTCTTTGATTTGGACATAAAATAATAACAAAATCCAAACTTTGAAAAATCGACTATTTTCATGTACGCGGACCTGTGAGATTTTAAGGGTTTTAGTGATATTCTCCCCATATGCATTTGCAATGTTTCCTTTCTATTAGAAGGCTTTTTATGTTCTTCTTAGTTATTTTTGGCTGATTTTCTTTGATTTGGACATAAAATAATAACAAAATTCAAACTTTGAAAAATCGACTACTTTCATGTACGCGGACCTGTGAGATTTTAAGGGTTTTAGTCGTATTTTTCCCATATGCATTTGCAATGTGTCCTTTCTATTAGAAGGCTTTTTATGTTATTCTTAGTTATTTTTGGCTGATTTTCTTTGATTTGGACATAACATAATAACAAAATTCAAACTTTGAAAAATCGACTATTTTCATGTACGCGGACCTGTGAGATTTTAAGGGTTTTAGTGATATTCTCCCCATATGCATTTGCAATGTTTCCTTTCTATTAGAATGTTTTTTATGTTATTCTTAGTTATTTTTGGCTGATTTTCTTTGATTTGGACATAAAATAATAACAAAATTCAAACTTTGAAAAATCGACTATTTTCATGTACGCGGACCTGTGAGATTTTAAGGGTTTTAGTGATATTCTCCCCATATGCATTTGCAATGTTTCCTTTCTATTAGAATGTTTTTTATGTTATTCTTAGTTATTTTTGGCTGATTTTCTTTGATTTGGACATAAAATAATAACAAAATTCAAACTTTGAAAAATCGACTATTTTCATGTACGTGGACCTGTGAGATTTTAAGGGTTTTAGTGATATTCTCCCCATATGCATTTGCAATGTTTCCTTTCTATTAGAAGGCTTTTTATGTTATTCTTAGTTATTTTTGGCTGATTTTCTTTGATTTGGACATAAAATAATAACAAAATTCAAACCTTGTAAAAATCGACTATTTTCATGTACGCGGACCTGTGAGATTTTAAGGGTTTTAGTGATATTCTCCCCATATGCATTTGCAATGTTTCCTTTCTATTAGAAGGCTTTTTATGTTATTCTTAGTTATTTTTAGCTGATTTTCTTTGATTTGGACATAAAATAATAACAAAATTCAAACTTTGAAAAATCGACTATTTTTATGTACGCGGACCTGTGAGATTTTAAGGGTTTTAGTGATATTCTCCCCATATGCATTTGCAATGTTTCCTTTCTATTAGAAGGCTTTTTATGTTATTCTTAGTTATTTTTGGCTGATTTTCTTTGATTTGGACATAAAATAATAACAAAATTCAAACTTTGAAAAATCGACTATTTTCATGTACGCGGACCTGTGAGATTTTAAGGGTTTTAGTCGTATTTTTCCCATATGCATTTGCAATGTGTCCTTTCTATTAGAAGGCTTTTTATGTTATTCTTAGTTATTTTTGGCTGATTTTCTTTGATTTGGACATAACATAATAACAAAATTCAAACTTTGAAAAATCGACTATTTTCATGTACGCGGACCTGTGAGATTTTAAGGGTTTTAGTGATATTCTCCCCATATGCATTTGCAATGTTTCCTTTGTATTAGAATGTTTTTTATGTTATTCTTAGTTATTTTTGGCTGATTTTCTTTGATTTGGACATAAAATAATAACAAAATTCAAACTTTGAAAAATCGACTATTTTCATGTACGCGGACCTGTGAGATTTTAAGGGTTTTAGTGATATTCTCCCCATATGCATTTGCAATGTTTCCTTTCTATAAGAATGTTTTTTATGTTATTCTTAGTTATTTTTGGCTGATTTTCTTTGATTTGGACATAAAATAATAACAAAATTCAAACTTTGAAAAATCGACTATTTTCATGTACGCGGACCTGTGAGATTTTAAGGGTTTTAGTGATATTCTCCCCATATGCATTTGCAATGTTTCCTTTGTATTAGAAGGCTTTTTATGTTATTCTTAGTTATTTTTGGCTGATTTTCTTTGATTTGGACATAAAATAATAACAAAATTCAAACTTTGAAAAATCGACTATTTTCATGTACGCAGACCTGTGAGATTTTAAGGGATTTAGTGATATTCTCCCCATATGCATTTGCAATGTTTCCTTTCTATTAGAATGTTTTTTATGTTATTCTTAATTATTTTTGGCTGATTTTCTTTGATTTGGACATAAAATAATAACAAAATTCAAACTTTGAAAAATCGACTATTTTCATGTACGCGGACCTGTGAGATTTTAAGGGTTTTAGTGATATTCTCCCCATATGCATTTGCAATGTTTCCTTTCTATTAGAATGTTTTTTATGTTATTCTTAGTTATTTTTGGCTGATTTTCTTTGATTTGGACATAAAATAATAACAAAATTCAAACTTTGAAAAATCGACTATTTTCATGTACGCGGACCTGTGAGATTTTAAGGGTTTTAGTGATATTCTCCCCATATGCATTTGCAATGTTTCCTTTCTATTAGAAGGCTTTTTATGTTATTCTTAGTTATTTTTGGCTGATTTTCTTTGATTTGGACATAAAATAATAACAAAATTCAAACTTTGAAAAATCGACTATTTTCATGTACGCGGACCTGTGAGATTTTAAGGGTTTTAGTGATATTCTCCCCATATGCATTTGCAATGTTTCCTTTCTATTAGAATGTTTTTTATGTTATTCTTAGTTATTTTTGGCTGATTTTCTTTGATTTGGACATAAAATAATAACAAAATTCAAACTTTGAAAAATCGACTATTTTCATGTACGCGGACCTGTGAGATTTTAAGGGTTTTAGTGATATTCTCCCCATATGCATTTGCAATGTTTCCTTTCTATTAGAAGGCTTTTTATGTTATTCTTAGTTATTTTTGGCTGATTTTCTTTGATTTGGACATAAAATAATAACAAAATTCAAACTTTGAAAAATCGACTATTTTCATGTACGCGGACCTGTGAGATTTTGAGGGTTTTAGTCGTATTTTTCCCATATTCATTTGCAATGTTTCCTTTCTATTAGAAGGCTTTTTATGTTATTCTTAGTTATTTTTGGCTGATTTTCTTTGATTTGGACATAACATAATAACAAAATTCAAACTTTGAAAAATCGACTATTTTCATGTACGCGGACCTGTGAGATTTTAAGGGTTTTAGTGATATTCTCCCCATATGCATTTGCAATGTTTCCTTTCTATTAGAATGTTTTTTATGTTATTCTTAGTTATTTTTGGCTGATTTTCTTTGATTTGGACATAACATAATAACAAAATTCAAACTTTGAAAAATCGACTATTTTCATGTACGCGGACCTGTGAGATTTTAAGGCTTTTAGTGATATTCTCCCCATATGCATTTGCAATGTTTCCTTTCTATTAGAATGTTTTTTATGTTATTCTTAGTTATTTTTGGCTGATTTTCTTTGATTTGGACATAAAATAATAACAAAATTCAAACTTTGAAAAATCGACTATTTTCATGTACGCGGACCTGTGAGATTTTAAGGGTTTTAGTGATATTCTCCCCATATGCATTTGCAATGTTTCCTTTCTATTAGAAGGTATTCTTAGTTATTTTTGGCTGATTTTCTTTGATTTGGACATAAAATAATAACAAAATTCAAACTTTGAAAAATCGACTATTTTCATGTACGCGGACCTGTGAGATTTTAAGGGTTTTAGTGATATTCTCCCCATATGCATTTGCAATGTTTCCTTTCTATTAGAATGTTTTTTATGTTATTCTTAGTTATTTTTGGCTGATTTTCTTTGATTTGGACATAAAATAATAACAAAATTCAAACTTTGAAAAATCGACTATTTTCATGTACGCGGACCTGTGAGATTTTAAGGGTTTTAGTGATATTCTCCCCATATGCATTTGCAATGTTTCCTTTCTATTAGAAGGCTTTTTATGTTATTCTTAGTTATTTTTGGCTGATTTTCTTTGATTTGGACATAAAATAATAACAAAATTCAAACTTTGAAAAATCGACTATTTTCATGTACGCGGACCTGTGAGATTTTAAGGGTTTTAGTGATATTCTCCCCATATGCATTTGCAATGTTTCCTTTCTTTTAGAAGGCTTTTTATGTTATTCTTAGTTATTCTTGGCTGATTTTCTTTGATGTGGACATAAAATAATAACAAAATTCAAACTTTGAAAAATCGACTATTTTCATGTACGCGGACCTGTGAGATTTTAAGGGTTTTAGTGATATTCTCCCCATATGCATTTGCAATGTTTCCTTTCTATTAGAAGGCTTTTTATGTTATTCTTAGTTATTTTTGGCTGATTTTCTTTGATTTGGACATAAAATAATAACAAAATTCAAACTTTGAAAAATCGACTATTTTCATGTACGCGGACCTGTGAGATTTTAAGGGTTTTAGTGATATTCTCCCCATATGCATTTGCAATGTTTCCTTTGTATTAGAATGTTTTTTATGTTATTCTTAGTTATTTTTGGCTGATTTTCTTTGATTTGGACATAAAATAATAACAAAATTCAAACTTTGAAAAATCAACTATTTTCATGTACGCGGACCTGTGAGATTTTAAGGGTTTTAGTGATATTCTCCCCATATGCATTTGCAATGTTTCCTTTGTATTAGAATGTTTTTTATGTTATTCTTAGTTATTTTAAGCTGATTTTCTTTGATTTGGACATAAAATAATAACAAAATTCAAACTTTGAAAAATCGACTATTTTCATGTACGCGGACCTGTGAGATTTTAAGGGTTTTAGTGATATTCTCCCCATATGCATTTGCAATGTTTCCTTTCTATTAGAAGGCTTTTTATGTTATTCTTAGTTATTTTTGGCTGATTTTCTTTGATTTGGACATAAAATAATAACAAAATTCAAACTTTGAAAAATCGACTATTTTCATGTACGCGGACCTGTGAGATTTTAAGGGTTTTAGTGATATTCTCCCCATATGCATTTGCAATGTTTCCTTTGTATTAGAATGTTTTTTAAGTTATTCTTAGTTATTTTTGGCTGATTTTCTTTGATTTGGACATAAAATAATAACAAAATTCAAACTTTGAAAAATCGACTATTTTCATGTACGCGGACCTGTGAGATTTTAAGGGTTTTAGTGATATTCTCCCCATATGCATTTGCAATGTTTCCTTTCTATTAGAAGGCTTTTTATGTCATTCTTAGTTATGTTTGGCTGATTTTCTTTGATGTGGACATAAAATAATAACAAAATTCAAACTTTGAAAAATCGACTATTTTCATGTACGCGGACCTGTGAGATTTTAAGGGTTTTAGTGATATTCTCCCCATATGCATTTGCAATGTTTCCTTTCTATTAGAAGGCTTTTTATGTTATTCTTAGTTATTTTTGGCTGATTTTCTTTGATTTGGACATAAAATAATAACAACATTCAAACTTTGAAAAATCGACTATTTTCATGTACGCGGACCTGTGAGATTTAAAGGGTTTTAGTGATATTCTCCCCATATGCATTTGCAATGTTTCCTTTCTATTAGAAGGCTTTTTATGTTATTCTTAGTTATTTTGGCTTATTTTCTTTGATTTGGACATAAAATAATAACAAAATTCAAACTTTGAAAAATCGACTATTTTCATGTACGCGGACCTGTGAGATTTTAAGGGTTTTAGTGATATTCTCCCCATATGCATTTGCAATGTTTCCTTTCTCTTAGAATGTTTTTTATGTTATTCTTAGTTATTTTTGGCTGATTTTCTTTGATGTGGACATAAAATAATAACAAAATTCAAACTTTTAAAAATCGACTATTTTCATGTACGCGGACCTGTGAGATTTTAAGGGTTTTAGTGATATTCTCCCCATATGCATTTGCAATGTTTCCTTTCTATTAGAAGGCTTTTTATGTTATTCTTAGTTATTTTTGGCTGATTTTCTTTGATTTGGACATAAAATAATAACAAAATTCAAACTTTGAAAAATCGACTATTTTCATGTACGCGGACCTGTGAGATTTTAAGAGTTTTTGTGATATTCTCCCCATATGCATTTGCAATGTTTCCTTTCTATTAGAAGGCTTTTTATGTTATTCTTAGTTATTTTTGGCTGATTTTCTTTGATTTGGACATAAAATAATAACAAAATTCAAACTTTGAAAAATCGACTATTTTCATGTACGCGGACCTGTGAGATTTTAAGGGTTTTAGTGATATTCTCCCCATATGCATTTGCAATGTTTCCTTTGTATTAGAATGTTTTTTATGTTATTCGTAGTTATTTTTGGCTTATTTTCTTTGATTTGGACATAAAATAATAACAAAATTCAAACTTTGAAAAATCAACTATTTTCATGTACGCGGACCTGTGAGATTTTAAGGGTTTTAGTGATATTCTCCCCATATGCATTTGCAATGTTTCCTTTCTATTAAAAGGCTTTTTATGTTATTCTTAGTTATTTTTGGCTGATTTTCTTTGATTTGGACATAAAATAATAACAAAATTCAAACTTTGAAAAATCGACTATTTTCATGTACGCGGACCTGTGAGATTTTAAGGGTTTTAGTGATATTCTCCCCATATGCATTTGCAATGTTTCCTTAGTATTAGAATGTTTTTTATGTTATTCTTAGTTATTTTTGGCTGATTTTCTTTGATTTGGACATAAAATAATAACAAAATTCAAACTTTGAAAAATCGACTATTTTCATGTACGCGGACCTGTGAGATTTAAAGGGTTTTAGTGATATTCTCCCCATATGCATTTGCAATGTTTCCTTTGTATTAGAATGTTTTTATGTTATTCTTAGTTATTTTTGGCTGATTTTCTTTGATGTGGACATAAAATAATAACAAAATTCAAACTTTGAAAAATCGACTATTTTCATGTACGCGGACCTGTGAGATTTTAAGGTTTTTAGTGATATTCTCCCCATATGCATTTGCAATGTTTCCTTTCTATTAGAAGGCTTTTTATGTTATTCTTAGTTATTTTGGCTTATTTTCTTTGATTTGGACATAAAATAATAACAAAATTCAAACTTTGAAAAATCGACTATTTTCATGTACGCGGACCTGTAAGATTTTAAGGGTTTTAGTGATATTCTCCCCATATGCATTTGCAATGTTTCATTTCTATTAGAAGGCTTTTTATGTTATTCTTAGTTATTTTTGGCTGATTTTCTTTGATTTGGACATAAAATAATAACAAAATTCAAACTTTGAAAAATCGACTATTTTCATGTACGCGGACCTGTGAGATTTTAAGGGTTTTAGTGATATTCTCCCCATATGCATTTGCAATGTTTCCTTTCTATTAGAAGGCTTTTTATGTTATTCTTAGTTATTTTTGGCTGATTTTCTTTGATGTGGACATAAAATAATAACAAAATTCAAACTTTGAAAAATCGACTATTTTCATGTACGCGGACCTGTGTTATTTTAAGGGTTTTAGTGATATTCTCCCCATATGCATTTGCAATGTTTCCTTTCTATTAGAAGGCTTTTTATGTTATTCTTAGTTATTTTTGGCTGATTTTCTTTGATGTGGACATAAAATAATAACAAAATTCAAACTTTGAAAAATCGACTATTTTCATGTACGCGGACCTGTGAGATTTTAAGGGTTTTAGTGATATTCTCCCCATATGCATTTGCAATGTTTCCTTTCTATTAGAAGGCTTTTTATGTTATTCTTAGTTATTTTTGGCTGATTTTCTTTGATTTGGACATAAAATAATAACAAAATTTAAACTTTGAAAAATCGACTATTTTCATGTACGCGGACCTGTGAGATTTTAAGGGTTTTAGTGATATTCTCCCCATATGCAATTGCAATGTTTTCTTTTCTATTAGAAGGCTTTTTATGTCATTCTTAGTTATTTTTGGCTGATTTTCTTTGATTTGGACATAAAATAATAACAAAATTCAAACTTTGAAAAATCGACTATTTTCATGTACGCGGACCTGTGAGATTTTAAGGGTTTTAGTGATATTCTCCCCATATGCATTTGCAATGTTTCCTTTCTATTAGAAGGCTTTTTATGTTATTCTTAGTTATTTTTTGCTAATTTTCTTTGATTTGGACATAAAATAATAACAAAATTCAAACTTTGAAAAATCGACTATTTTCATGTACGCGGACCTGTGAGATTTTAGGTTTTTAGTCGTATTTTTCCCATATGCATTTGCAATGTTTCCTTTCTATTAGAAGGCTTTCTATGTTATTCTTAGTTATTTTTGGCTGATTTTCTTTGATTTGGACATAAAATAATAACAAAATTCAAACTTTGAAAAATCGACTATTTTCATGTACGCGGACCTGTGAGATTTTAAGGGTTTTAGTGATATTTTCCCCATATGCATTTGCAATGTTTCCTTTCTATTAGAAGGCTTTTTATGTTATTCTTAGTTATTTTTGGCTGATTTTCTTTGATGTGGACATAAAATAATAACAAAATTCAAACTTTGAAAAATCGACTATTTTCATGTACGCGGACCTGTGAGATTTTAAGGGTTTTAGTGATATTCTCCCCATATGCATTTGCAATGTTTCCTTTCTATTAGAAGGCTTTTTATGTTATTCTTAGTTATTTTTGGCTGATTTTCTTTGATTTGGACATAAAATAATAACAAAATTTAAACTTTGAAAAATCGACTATTTTCATGTACGCGGACCTGTGAGATTTTAAGGGTTTTAGTGATATTCTCCCCATATGCATTTGCAATGTTTCCTTTCTATTAGAATGTTTTTTATGTTATTCTTAGTTATTTTTGGCTGATTTTCTTTGATTTGGACATAAAATAATAACAAAATTCAAACTTTGAAAAATCGACTATTTTCATGTACGCGGACCTGTGAGATTTTAAGGGTTTTAGTGATATTCTCCCCATATGCATTTGCAATGTTTCCTTTCTTTTAGAAGGCTTTTTATGTTATTCTTAGTTATTCTTGGCTGATTTTCTTTGATGTGGACATAAAATAATAACAAAATTCAAACTTTGAAAAATCGACTATTTTCATGTACGCGGACCTGTGAGATTTTAAGGGTTTTAGTGATATTCTCCCCATATGCATTTGCAATGTTTCCTTTCTATTAGAAGGCTTTTTATGTTATTCTTAGTTATTTTTGGCTGATTTTCTTTGATTTGGACATAAAATAATAACAAAATTCAAACTTTGAAAAATCGACTATTTTCATGTACGCGGACCTGTGAGATTTTAAGGGTTTTAGTGATATTCTCCCCATATGCATTTGCAATGTTTCCTTTGTATTAGAATGTTTTTTATGTTATTCTTAGTTATTTTTGGCTGATTTTCTTTGATTTGGACATAAAATAATAACAAAATTCAAACTTTGAAAAATCAACTATTTTCATGTACGCGGACCTGTGAGATTTTAAGGGTTTTAGTGATATTCTCCCCATATGCATTTGCAATGTTTCCTTTGTATTAGAATGTTTTTTATGTTATTCTTAGTTATTTTAAGCTGATTTTCTTTGATTTGGACATAAAATAATAACAAAATTCAAACTTTGAAAAATCGACTATTTTCATATACGCGGACCTGTGAGATTTTAAGGGTTTTAGTGATATTCTCCCCATATGCATTTGCAATGTTTCCTTTCTATTAGAAGGCTTTTTATGTTATTCTTAGTTATTTTTGGCTGATTTTCTTTGATTTGGACATAAAATAATAACAAAATTCAAACTTTGAAAAATCGACTATTTTCATGTACGCGGACCTGTGAGATTTTAAGGGTTTTAGTGATATTCTCCCCATATGCATTTGCAATGTTTCCTTTGTATTAGAATGTTTTTTATGTTATTCTTAGTTATTTTTGGCTGATTTTCTTTGATTTGGACATAAAATAATAACAAAATTCAAACTTTGAAAAATCGACTATTTTCATGTACGCGGACCTGTGAGATTTTAAGGGTTTTAGTGATATTCTCCCCATATGCATTTGCAATGTTTCCTTTCTATTAGAAGGCTTTTTATGTCATTCTTAGTTATGTTTGGCTGATTTTCTTTGATGTGGACATAAAATAATAACAAAATTCAAACTTTGAAAAATCGACTATTTTCATGTACGCGGACCTGTGAGATTTTAAGGGTTTTAGTGATATTCTCCCCATATGCATTTGCAATGTTTCCTTTCTATTAGAAGGCTTTTTATGTTATTCTTAGTTATTTTTGGCTGATTTTCTTTGATTTGGACATAAAATAATAACAACATTATACCTTTGAAAAATCGACTATTTTCATGTACGCGGACCTGTGAGATTTAAAGGGTTTTAGTGATATTCTCCCCATATGCATTTGCAATGTTTCCTTTCTATTAGAAGGCTTTTTATGTTATTCTTAGTTATTTTGGCTTATTTTCTTTGATTTGGACATAAAATAATAACAAAATTCAAACTTTGAAAAATCGACTATTTTCATGTACGCGGACCTGTGAGATTTTAAGGGTTTTAGTGATATTCTCCCCATATGCATTTGCAATGTTTCCTTTCTCTTAGAATGTTTTTTATGTTATTCTTAGTTATTTTTGGCTGATTTTCTTTGATGTGGACATAAAATAATAACAAAATTCAAACTTTTAAAAATCGACTATTTTCATGTACGCGGACCTGTGAGATTTTAAGGGTTTTAGTGATATTCTCCCCATATGCATTTGCAATGTTTCCTTTCTATTAGAAGGCTTTTTATGTTATTCTTAGTTATTTTTGGCTGATTTTCTTTGATTTGGACATAAAATAATAACAAAATTCAAACTTTGAAAAATCGACTATTTTCATGTACGCGGACCTGTGAGATTTTAAGGGTTTTAGTGATATTCTCCCCATATGCATTTGCAATGTTTCCTTTCTATTAGAATGTTTTTTATGTTATTCTTAGTTATTTTTGGCTGATTTTCTTTGATTTGGACATAAAATAATAACAAAATTCAAACTTTGAAAAATCGACTATTTTCATGTACGCGGACCTGTGAGATTTTAAGGGTTTTAGTGATATTCTCCCCATATGCATTTGCAATGTTTCCTTAGTATTAGAATGTTTTTTATGTTATTCTTAGTTATTTTTGGCTGATTTTCTTTGATTTGGACATAAAATAATAACAAAATTCAAACTTTGAAAAATCGACTATTTTCATGTACGCGGACCTGTGAGATTTAAAGGGTTTTAGTGATATTCTCCCCATATGCATTTGCAATGTTTCCTTTGTATTAGAATGTTTTTATGTTATTCTTAGTTATTTTTGGCTGATTTTCTTTGATGTGGACATAAAATAATAACAAAATTCAAACTTTGAAAAATCGACTATTTTCATGTACGCGGACCTGTGAGATTTTAAGGTTTTTAGTGATATTCTCCCCATATGCATTTGCAATGTTTCCTTTCTATTAGAAGGCTTTTTATGTTATTCTTAGTTATTTTGGCTTATTTTCTTTGATTTGGACATAAAATAATAACAAAATTCAAACTTTGAAAAATCGACTATTTTCATGTACGCGGACCTGTAAGATTTTAAGGGTTTTAGTGATATTCTCCCCATATGCATTTGCAATGTTTCATTTCTATTAGAAGGCTTTTTATGTTATTCTTAGTTATTTTTGGCTGATTTTCTTTGATTTGGACATAAAATAATAACAAAATTCAAACTTTGAAAAATCGACTATTTTCATGTACGCGGACCTGTGAGATTTTAAGGGTTTTAGTGATATTCTCCCCATATGCATTTGCAATGTTTCCTTTCTATTAGAAGGCTTTTTATGTTATTCTTAGTTATTTTTGGCTGATTTTCTTTGATGTGGACATAAAATAATAACAAAATTCAAACTTTGAAAAATCGACTATTTTCATGTACGCGGACCTGTGAGATTTTAAGGGTTTTAGTGATATTCTCCCCATATGCATTTGCAATGTTTCCTTTCTCTTAGAATGTTTTTTATGTTATTCTTAGTTATTTTTGGCTGATTTTCTTTGATGTGGACATAAAATAATAACAAAATTCAAACTTTTAAAAATCGACTATTTTCATGTACGCGGACCTGTGAGATTTTAAGGGTTTTAGTGATATTCTCCCCATATGCATTTGCAATGTTTCCTTTCTATTAGAAGGCTTTTTATGTTATTCTTAGTTATTTTTGGCTGATTTTCTTTGATTTGGACATAAAATAATAACAAAATTCAAACTTTGAAAAATCGACTATTTTCATGTACGCGGACCTGTGAGATTTTAAGGGTTTTAGTGATATTCTCCCCATATGCATTTGCAATGTTTCCTTTCTATTAGAATGTTTTTTATGTTATTCTTAGTTATTTTTGGCTGATTTTCTTTGATTTGGACATAAAATAATAACAAAATTCAAACTTTGAAAAATCGACTATTTTCATGTACGCGGACCTGTGAGATTTTAAGGGTTTTAGTGATATTCTCCCCATATGCATTTGCAATGTTTCCTTAGTATTAGAATGTTTTTTATGTTATTCTTAGTTATTTTTGGCTGATTTTCTTTGATTTGGACATAAAATAATAACAAAATTCAAACTTTGAAAAATCGACTATTTTCATGTACGCGGACCTGTGAGATTTAAAGGGTTTTAGTGATATTCTCCCCATATGCATTTGCAATGTTTCCTTTGTATTAGAATGTTTTTATGTTATTCTTAGTTATTTTTGGCTGATTTTCTTTGATGTGGACATAAAATAATAACAAAATTCAAACTTTGAAAAATCGACTATTTTCATGTACGCGGACCTGTGAGATTTTAAGGTTTTTAGTGATATTCTCCCCATATGCATTTGCAATGTTTCCTTTCTATTAGAAGGCTTTTTATGTTATTCTTAGTTATTTTGGCTTATTTTCTTTGATTTGGACATAAAATAATAACAAAATTCAAACTTTGAAAAATCGACTATTTTCATGTACGCGGACCTGTAAGATTTTAAGGGTTTTAGTGATATTCTCCCCATATGCATTTGCAATGTTTCATTTCTATTAGAAGGCTTTTTATGTTATTCTTAGTTATTTTTGGCTGATTTTCTTTGATTTGGACATAAAATAATAACAAAATTCAAACTTTGAAAAATCGACTATTTTCATGTACGCGGACCTGTGAGATTTTAAGGGTTTTAGTGATATTCTCCCCATATGCATTTGCAATGTTTCCTTTCTATTAGAAGGCTTTTTATGTTATTCTTAGTTATTTTTGGCTGATTTTCTTTGATGTGGACATAAAATAATAACAAAATTCAAACTTTGAAAAATCGACTATTTTCATGTACGCGGACCTGTGAGATTTTAAGGGTTTTAGTGATATTCTCCCCATATGCATTTGCAATGTTTCCTTTCTATTAGAAGGCTTTTTATGTTATTCTTAGTTATTTTTGGCTGATTTTCTTTGATGTGGACATAAAATAATAACAAAATTCAAACTTTGAAAAATCGACTATTTTCATGTACGCGGACCTGTGAGATTTTAAGGGTTTTAGTGATATTCTCCCCATATGCATTTGCAATGTTTCCTTTCTATTAGAAGGCTTTTTATGTTATTCTTAGTTATTTTTGGCTGATTTTCTTTGATTTGGACATAAAATAATAACAAAATTCAAACTTTGAAAAATCGACTATTTTCATGTACGCGGACCTGTGAGATTTTAAGGGTTTTAGTGATATTCTCCCCATATGCAATTGCAATGTTTTCTTTTCTATTAGAAGGCTTTTTATGTCATTCTTAGTTATTTTTGGCTGATTTTCTTTGATTTGGACATAAAATAATAACAAAATTCAAACTTTGAAAAATCGACTATTTTCATGTACGCGGACCTGTGAGATTTTAAGGGTTTTAGTGATATTCTCCCCATAGGCATTTGCAATGTTTCCTTTCTATTAGAAGGCTTTTTATGTTATTCTTAGTTATTTTTGACTGATTTTCTTTGATTTGGACATAAAATAATAACAAAAGTCAAACTTTGAAAAATCGACTATTTTCATGTACGCGGACCTGTGAGATTTTAAGGGTTTTAGTGATATTCTCCCCATATGCATTTGCAATGTTTCCTTTCTATTAGAATGTTTTTATGTTATTCTTAGTTATTTTTGGCTGATTTTCTTTGATTTGGACATAAAATAATAACAAAATGCAAACTTTGAAAAATCGACTATTTTCATGTACGCGGACCTGTGAGATTTTAAGGGTTTTAGTGATATTCTCCCCATATGCATTTGCAATGTTTCCTTTGTATTAGAATGTTTTTATGTTATTCTTAGTTATTTTGGCTTATTTTCTTTGATTTGGACATAAAATAATAACAAAATTCAAACTTTGAAAAATCGACTATTTTCATGTACGCGGACCTGTAAGATTTTAAGGGTTTTAGTGATATTCTCCCCATATGCATTTGCAATGTTTCATTTCTATTAGAAGGCTTTTTATGTTATTCTTAGTTATTTTTGGCGGATTTTCTTTGATTTGGACATAAAATAATAACAAAATTCAAACTTTGAAAAATCGACTATTTTCATGTACGCGGACCTGTGAGATTTTAAGGGTTTTAGTGATATTCTCCCCATATGCATTTGCAATGTTTCCTTTCTATTAGAAGGCTTTTTATGTTATTCTTAGTTATTTTTGGCTGATTTTCTTTGATTTGGACATAAAATAATAACAAAATTCAAACTTTGAAAAATCGACTATTTTCATGTACGCGGACCTGTGAGATTTTAAGGGTTTTAGTGATATTCTCCCCATATGCATTTGCAATGTTTCCTTTCTATTAGAAGGCTTTTTATGTTATTCTTAGTTATTTTTGGCTGATTTTCTTTGATGTGGACATAAAATAATAACAAAATTCAAACTTTTAAAAATCGACTATTTTCATGTACGCGGACCTGTGAGATTTAAAGGGTTTTAGTGATATTCTCCCCATATGCATTTGCAATGTTTCCTTTCTATTAGAAGGCTTTTTATGTTATTCTTAGTTATTTTTGGCTGATTTTCTTTGATGTGGACATAAAATAATAACAAAATTCAAACTTTGAAAAATCGACTATTTTAATGTACGCGGACCTGTGAGATTTTAAGGGTTTTAGTGATATTCTCCCCATATGCATTTGCAATGTTTCCTTTCTATTAGAAGGCTTTTTATGTTATTCTTAGTTATTTTTGGCTCATTTTCTTTGATTTGGACATAAAATAATAACAAAATTCAAACTTTGAAAAATCGACTATTTTCATGTACGCGGACCTGTGAGATTTTAAGGGTTTTAGTGATATTCTCCCCATATGCATTTGCAATGTTTCCTTTCTATTAGAATGTTTTTTATGTTATTCTTAGTTATTTTTGGCTGATTTTCTTTGATTTGGACATAAAATAATAACAAAATTCAAACTTTGAAAAATCGACTATTTTCATGTACGCGGACCTGTGAGATTTTAAGGGTTTTAGTGATATTCTCCCCATATGCATTTGCAATGTTTCCTTTCTATTAGAAGGCTTTTTATGTCATTCTTAGTTATGTTTGGCTGATTTTCTTTGATGTGGACATAAAATAATAACAAAATTCAAACTTTGAAAAATCGACTATTTTCATGTACGCGGACCTGTGAGATTTTAAGGGTTTTAGTGATATTCTCCCCATATGCATTTGCAATGTTTCCTTTCTATTAGAAGGCTTTTTATGTTATTCTTAGTTATTTTTGGCTGATTTTCTTTGATTTGGACATAAAATAATAACAAAATTCAAACTTTGAAAAATCGACTATTTTCATGTACGCGGACCTGTGAGATTTTAAGGGTTTTAGTGATATTCTCCCCATATGCATTTGCAATGTTTCCTTTCTATTAGAAGGCTTTTTATGTTATTCTTAGTTATTTTGGCTTATTTTCTTTGATTTGGACATAAAATAATAACAAAATTCAAACTTTGAAAAATCGACTATTTTCATGTACGCGGACCTGTGAGATTTTAAGGGTTTTAGTGATATTCTCCCCATATGCATTTGCAATGTTTCCTTTCTCTTAGAATGTTTTTTATGTTATTCTTAGTTATTTTTGGCTGATTTTCTTTGATTTGGACATAAAATAATAACAAAATTCAAACTTTGAAAAATCGACTATTTTCATGTACGCGGACCTGTGAGATTTTAAGGGTTTTAGTGATATTCTCCCCATATGCATTTGCAATGTTTCCTTTTTATTAGAAGGCTTTTTATGTTATTCTTAGTTATTTTTGGCTGATTTTCTTTGATTTGGACATAAAATAATAACAAAATTCAAACTTTGAAAAATCGACTATTTTCATGTACGCGGACCTGTGAGATTTTAAGGGTTTTAGTGATATTCTCCCCATATGCATTTGCAATGTTTCCTTTCTATTAGAAGGCTTTTTATGTTATTCTTAGTTATTTTTGGCTGATTTTCTTTGATGTGGACATAAAATAATAACAAAATTCAAACTTTTAAAAATCGACTATTTTCATGTACGCGGACCTGTGAGATTTAAAGGGTTTTAGTGATATTCTCCCCATATGCATTTGCAATGTTTCCTTTCTATTAGAAGGCTTTTTATGTTATTCTTAGTTATTTTTGGCTGATTTTCTTTGATGTGGACATAAAATAATAACAAAATTCAAACTTTGAAAAATCGACTATTTTCATGTACGCGGACCTGTGAGATTTTAAGGGTTTTAGTGATATTCTCCCCATATGCATTTGCAATGTTTCCTTTCTATTAGAAGGCTTTTTATGTTATTCTTAGTTATTTTTGGCTGATTTTCTTTGATTTGGACATAAAATAATAACAAAATTAAAACTTTGAAAAATCGACTATTTTCATGTACGCGGACCTGTGAGATTTTAAGGGTTTTAGTGATATTCTCCCCATATGCATTTGCAATGTTTCCTTTCTATTAGAATGTTTTTTATGTTATTCTTAGTTATTTTTGGCTGATTTTCTTTGATTTGGACATAAAATAATAACAAAATTCAAACTTTGAAAAATCGACTATTTTCATGTACGCGGACCTGTGAGATTTTAAGGGTTTTAGTGATATTCTCCCCATATGCATTTGCAATGTTTCCTTTCTATTAGAAGGCTTTTTATGTTATTCTTAGTTATTTTGGCTTATTTTCTTTGATTTGGACATAAAATAATAACAAAATTCAAACTTTGAAAAATCGACTATTTTCATGTACGCGGACCTGTGAGATTTTAACGGTTTTAGTGATATTCTCCCCATATGCATTTGCAATGTTTCCTTTCTCTTAGAATGTTTTTTATGTTATTCTTAGTTATTTTTGGCTGATTTTCTTTGATTTGGACATTTGAAAAATCGACTATTTTCATGTACGCGGACCTGTGAGATTTTAAGGGTTTTAGTGATATTCTCCCCATATGCATTTGCAATGTTTCCTTTCTATTAGAAGGCTTTTTATGTTATTCTTAGTTATTTTTGGCTGATTTTCTTTGATTTGGACATAAAATAATAACAAAATTCAAACTTTGAAAAATCAACTATTTTCATGTACGCGGACCTGTGAGATTTTAAGGGTTTTAGTGATATTCTCCCCATATGCATTTGCAATGTTTCCTTTGTATTAGAATGTTTTTTATGTTATTCTTAGTTATTTTTGGCTGATTTTCTTTGATTTGGACATAAAATAATAACAAAATTCAAACTTTGAAAAATCGACTATTTTCATGTACGCGGACCTGTGAGATTTTAAGGGTTTTAGTGATATTCTCCCCATATGCATTTGCAATGTTTCCTTTCTATTAGAAGGCTTTTTATGTTATTCTTAGTTATTTTTGGCTGATTTTCTTTGATTTGGACATAAAATAATAACAAAATTCAAACTTTGAAAAATCGACTATTTTCATGTACGCGGACCTGTGAGATTTTAAGGGTTTTAGTGATATTCTCCCCATATGCATTTGCAATGTTTCCTTTGTATTAGAATGTTTTTTATGTTATTCTTAGTCAGTTTTGGCTGATTTTCTTTGATGTGGACATAAAATAATAACAAAATTCAAACTTTGAAAAATCGACTATTTTCATGTACGCGGACCTGTGAGATTTTAACGGTTTTAGTGATATTCTCCCCATATGCATTTGCAATGTTTCCTTTCTATTAGAAGTCTTTTTATGTTATTCTTAGTTATTTTTGGCTGATTTTCTTTGATGTGGACATAAAATAATAACAAAATTCAAACTTTGAAAAATCGACTATTTTCATGTACGCGGACCTGTGAGATTTAAAGGGTTTTAGTGATATTCTTCCCATATGCATTTGCAATGTTTCCTTTCTATTAGAAGGCTTTTTATGTTATTCTTAGTTATTTTTGGCTGATTTTCTTTGATGTGGACATAAAATAATAACAAAATTCAAACTTTGAAAAATCGACTATTTTCATGTACGCGGACCTGTGAGATTTTAAGGGTTTTAGTGATATTCTCCCCATATGCATTTGCAATGTTTCCTTTCTATTAGAAGGCTTTTTATGTTATTCTTAGTTATTTTTGGCTGATTTTCTTTGATTTGGACATAAAATAATAACAAAATTCAAACTTTGAAAAATCGACTATTTTCATGTACGCGGACCTGTGAGATTTTAAGGGTTTTAGTGATATTCTCCCCATATGCATTTGCAATGTTTCCTTTCTATTAGAATGTTTTTTATGTTATTCTTAGTTATTTTTGGCTGATTTTCTTTGATTTTGACATAAAATAATAACAAAATTCAAACTTTGAAAAATCGACTATTTTCATGTACGCGGACCTGTGAGATTTTAAGGGTTTTAGTGATATTCTCCCCATATGCATTTGCAATGTTTCCTTTCTATTAGAAGGCTTTTTATGTCATTCTTAGTTATGTTTGGCTGATTTTCTTTGATGTGGACATAAAATAATAACAAAATTCAAACTTTGAAAAATCGACTATTTTCATGTACGCGGACCTGTGAGATTTTAAGGGTTTTAGTGATATTCTCCCCATATGCATTTGCAATGTTTCCTTTCTATTAGAAGGCTTTTTATGTTATTCTTAGTTATTTTTGGCTGATTTTCTTTGATTTGGACATAAAATAATAACAAAATTCAAACTTTGAAAAATCGACTATTTTCATGTACGCGGACCTGTGAGATTTTAAGGGTTTTAGTGATATTCTCCCCATATGCATTTGCAATGTTTCCTTTCTATTAGAAGGCTTTTTATGTTATTCTTAGTTATTTTGGCTTATTTTCTTTGATTTGGACATAAAATAATAACAAAATTCAAACTTTGAAAAATCGACTATTTTCATGTACGCGGACCTGTGAGATTTTAAGGGTTTTAGTGATATTCTCCCCATATGCATTTGCAATGTTTCCTTTCTCTTAGAATGTTTTTTATGTTATTCTTAGTTATTTTTGGCTGATTTTCTTTGATTTGGACATAAAATAATAACAAAATTCAAACTTTGAAAAATCGACTATTTTCATGTACGCGGACCTGTGAGATTTTAAGGGTTTTAGTGATATTCTCCCCATATGCATTTGCAATGTTTCCTTTCTATTAGAAGGCTTTTTATGTTATTCTTAGTTATTTTTGGCTGATTTTCTTTGATTTGGACATAAAATAATAACAAAATTCAAACTTTGAAAAATCAACTATTTTCATGTACGCGGACCTGTGAGATTTTAAGGGTTTTAGTGATATTCTCCCCATATGCATTTGCAATGTTTCCTTTGTATTAGAATGTTTTTTATGTTATTCTTAGTTATTTTTGGCTGATTTTCTTTGATTTGGACATAAAATAATAACAAAATTCAAACTTTGAAAAATCGACTATTTTCATGTACGCGGACCTGTGAGATTTTAAGGGTTTTAGTGATATTCTCCCCATATGCATTTGCAATGTTTCCTTTCTATTAGAAGGCTTTTTATGTTATTCTTAGTTATTTTTGGCTGATTTTCTTTGATTTGGACATAAAATAATAACAAAATTCAAACTTTGAAAAATCGACTATTTTCATGTACGCGGACCTGTGAGATTTTAAGGGTTTTAGTGATATTCTCCCCATATGCATTTGCAATGTTTCCTTTGTATTAGAATGTTTTTTATGTTATTCTTAGTCAGTTTTGGCTGATTTTCTTTGATGTGGACATAAAATAATAACAAAATTCAAACTTTGAAAAATCGACTATTTTCATGTACGCGGACCTGTGAGATTTTAACGGTTTTAGTGATATTCTCCCCATATGCATTTGCAATGTTTCCTTTCTATTAGAAGGCTTTTTATGTTATTCTTAGTTATTTTTGGCTGATTTTCTTTGATGTGGACATAAAATAATAACAAAATTCAAACTTTGAAAAATCGACTATTTTCATGTACGCGGACCTGTGAGATTTAAAGGGTTTTAGTGATATTCTTCCCATATGCATTTGCAATGTTTCCTTTCTATTAGAAGGCTTTTTATGTTATTCTTAGTTATTTTTGGCTGATTTTCTTTGATGTGGACATAAAATAATAACAAAATTCAAACTTTGAAAAATCGACTATTTTCATGTACGCGGACCTGTGAGATTTTAAGGGTTTTAGTGATATTCTCCCCATATGCATTTGCAATGTTTCCTTTCTATTAGAAGGCTTTTTATGTTATTCTTAGTTATTTTTGGCTGATTTTCTTTGATTTGGACATAAAATAATAACAAAATTCAAACTTTGAAAAATCGACTATTTTCATGTACGCGGACCTGTGAGATTTTAAGGGTTTAAGTGATATTCTCCCCATATGCATTTGCAATGTTTCCTTTCTATTAGAAGGCTTTTTATGTTATTCTTAGTTATTTTTGGCTGATTTTCTTTGATTTGGACATAAAATAATAACAAAATTCAAACTTTGAAAAATCGACTATTTTCATGTACGCGGACCTGTGAGATTTTAAGGGTTTTAGTGATATTCTCCCCATAGGCATTTGCAATGTTTCCTTTCTATTAGAAGGCTTTTTATGTTATTCTTAGTTATTTTTGGCTGATTTTCTTTGATTTGGACATAAAATAATAACAAAATTCAAACTTTGAAAAATCGACTATTTTCATGTACGCGGACCTGTGAGATTTAAAGGGTTTTAGTGATATTCTCCCCATATGCATTTGCAATGTTTCCTTTCTATTAGAATGTTTTTATGTTATTCTTAGTTATTTTTGGCTGATTTTCTTTGATTTGGACATAAAATAATAACAAAATTCAAACTTTGAAAAATCGACTATTTTCATGTACGCGGACCTGTGAGATTTTAAGGGTTTTAGTGATATTCTCCCCATATGCATTTGCAATGTTTCCTTTGTATTTGAATGTTTTTATGTTATTCTTAGTTATTTTTGGCTGATTTTCTTTGATGTGGACATAAAATAATAACAAAATTCAAACTTTGAAAAATCGACTATTTTCATGTACGCGGACCTGTGAGATTTTAAGGTTTTTAGTGATATTCTCCCCATATGCATTTGCAATGGTTCCTTTGTATTAGAATGTTTTTATGTTATTCTTAGTTATTTTTGGCTGATTTTCTTTGATGTGGACATAAAATAATAACAAAATTCAAACTTTGAAAAATCGACTATTTTCATGTACGCGGACCTGTGAGATTTTAAGGTGTTTAGTGATATTCTCCCCATATGCATTTGCAATGTTTCCTTTCTATTAGAAGGCTTTTTATGTTATTCTTAGTTATTTTGGCTTATTTTCTTTGATTTGGACATAAAATAATAACAAAATTCAAACTTTGAAAAATCGACTATTTTCATGTACGCGGACCTGTAAGATTTTAAGGGTTTTAGTGATATTCTCCCCATATGCATTTGCAATGTTTCATTTCTATTAGAAGGCTTTTTATGTTATTCTTTGTTATTTTTGGCTGATTTTCTTTGATTTGGACATAAAATAATAACAAAATTCAAACTTTGAAAAATCGACTATTTTCATGTACGCGGACCTGTGAGATTTTAAGGGTTTTAGTGATATTCTCCCCATATGCATTTGCAATGTTTCCTTTCTATTAGAAGGCTTTTTATGTTATTCTTAGTTATTTTTGGCTGATTTTCTTTGATTTGGACATAAAATAATAACAAAATTCAAACTTTGAAAAATCGACTATTTTCATGTACGCGGACCTGTGAGATTGTAACGGTTTTAGTGATATTCTCCCCATATGCATTTGCAATGTTTCCTTTCTATTAGAAGGCTTTTTATGTTATTCTTAGTTATTTTTGGCTGATTTTCTTTGATGTGGACATAAAATAATAACAAAATTCAAACTTTGAAAAATCGACTATTTTCATGTACGCGGACCTGTGAGATTTAAAGGGTTTTAGTGATATTCTTCCCATATGCATTTGCAATGTTTCCTTTCTATTAGAAGGCTTTTTATGTTATTCTTAGTTATTTTTGGCTGATTTTCTTTGATGTGGACATAAAATAATAACAAAATTCAAACTTTGAAAAATCGACTATTTTCATGTACGCGGACCTGTGAGATTTTAAGGGTTTTAGTGATATTCTCCCCATATGCATTTGCAATGTTTCCTTTCTATTAGAAGGCTTTTTATGTTATTCTTAGTTATTTTTGGCTGATTTTCTTTGATTTGGACATAAAATAATAACAAAATTCAAACTTTGAAAAATCGACTATTTTCATGTACGCGGACCTGTGAGATTTTAAGGGTTTAAGTGATATTCTCCCCATATGCATTTGCAATGTTTCCTTTCTATTAGAAGGCTTTTTATGTCATTCTTAGTTATTTTTGGCTGATTTTCTTTGATTTGGACATAAAATAATAACAAAATTCAAACTTTGAAAAATCGACTATTTTCATGTACGCGGACCTGTGAGATTTTAAGGGTTTTAGTGATATTCTCCCCATATGCATTTGCAATGTTTCCTTTGTATTAGAATGTTTTTATGCTATTCTTAGTTATTTTTGGCTGATTTTCTTTGATGTGGACATAAAATAATAACAAAATTCAAACTTTGAAAAATCGACTATTTTCATGTACGCGGACCTGTGAGATTTTAAGGTTTTTAGTGATATTCTCCCCATATGCATTTGCAATGTTTCCTTTCTATTAGAAGGCTTTTTATGTTATTCTTAGTTATTTTGGCTTATTTTCTTTGATTTGGACATAAAATAATAACAAAATTCAAACTTTGAAAAATCGACTATTTTCATGTACGCGGACCTGTAAGATTTTAAGGGTTTTAGTGATATTCTCCCCATATGCATTTGCAATGTTTCATTTCTATTAGAAGGCTTTTTATGTTATTCTTAGTTATTTTTGGCTGATTTTCTTTGATTTGGACATAAAATAATAACAAAATTCAAACTTTGAAAAATCGACTATTTTCATGTACGCGGACCTGTGAGATTTTAAGGGTTTTAGTGATATTCTCCCCATATGCATTTGCAATGTTTCCTTTCTATTAGAAGGCTTTTTATGTTATTCTTAGTTATTTTTGGCTGATTTTCTTTGATTTGGACATAAAATAATAACAAAATTCAAACTTTGAAAAATCGACTATTTTCATGTACGCGGACCTGTGAGATTTTAAGGGTTTTAGTGATATTCTCCCCATATGCATTTGCAATGTTTCCTTTCTATTAGAAGGCTTTTTATGTTATTCTTAGTTATTTTTGGCTGATTTTCTTTGATGTGGACATAAAATAATAACAAAATTCAAACTTTTAAAAATCGACTATTTTCATGTACGCGGACCTGTGAGATTTAAAGGGTTTTAGTGATATTCTCCCCATATGCATTTGCAATGTTTCCTTTCTATTAGAAGGCTTTTTATGTTATTCTTAGTTATTTTTGGCTGATTTTCTTTGATGTGGACATAAAATAATAACAAAATTCAAACTTTGAAAAATCGACTATTTTCATGTACGCAGACCTGTGAGATTTTAAGGGTTTTAGTGATATTCTCCCCATATGCATTTGCAATGTTTCCTTTCTATTAGAAGGCTTTTTATGTTATTCTTAGTTATTTTTGGCTGATTTTCTTTGATTTGGACATAAAATAATAACAAAATTCAAACTTTGAAAAATCGACTATTTTCATGTACGCGGACCTGTGAGATTTTAAGGGTTTTAGTGATATTCTCCCCATATGCATTTGCAATGTTTCCTTTGTATTAGAATGTTTTTTATGTTATTCTTAGTTATTTTTGGCTGATTTTCTTTGATTTGGACATAAAATAATAACAAAATTCAAACTTTGAAAAATCGACTATTTTCATGTACGCGGACCTGTGAGATTTTAAGGGTTTTAGTGATATTCTCCCCATATGCATTTGCAATGTTTCCTTTCTATTAGAAGGCTTTTTATGTTATTCTTAGTTATTTTTGGCTGATTTTCTTTGATTTGGACATAAAATAATAACAAAATTCAAACTTTGAAAAATCGACTATTTTCATGTACGCGGACCTGTGAGATTTTAAGGGTTTTAGTGATATTCTCCCCATATGCATTTGCAATGTTTCCTTTCTATTAGAAGGCTTTTTATGTTATTCTTAGTTATTTTGGCTTATTTTCTTTGATTTGGACATAAAATAATAACAAAATTCAAACTTTGAAAAATCGACTATTTTCATGTACGCGGACCTGTGAGTTTTTAAGGGTTTTAGTGATATTCTCCCCATATGCATTTGCAATGTTTCCTTTCTATTAGAAGGCTTTTTATGTTATTCTTAGTTATTTTTGGCTGATTTTCTTTGATTTGGACATAAAATAATAACAAAATTCAAACTTTGAAAAATCGACTATTTTCATGTACGCGGACCTGTGAGATTTTAAGGGTTTAAGTGATATTCTCCCCATATGCATTTGCAATGTTTCCTTTTTATTAGAAGGCTTTTTATGTCATTCTTAGTTATTTTTGGCTGATTTTCTTTGATTTGGACATAAAATAATAACAAAATTCAAACTTTGAAAAATCGACTATTTTCATGTACGCGGACCTGTGAGATTTTAAGGGTTTTAGTGATATTCTCCCCATAGGCATTTGCAATGTTTCCTTTCTATTAGAAGGCTTTTTATGTTATTCTTAGTTATTTTTGGCTGATTTTCTTTGATTTGGACATAAAATAATAACAAAATTCAAACTTTGAAAAATCGACTATTTTCATGTACGCGGACCTGTGAGATTTTAAGGGTTTTAGTGATATTCTCCCCATATGCATTTGCAATGTTTCCTTTCTATTAGAAGGCTTTTTATGTTATTCTTAGTTATTTTTGGCTGATTTTATTTGATTTGGACATAAAATAATAACAAAATTCAAACTTTGAAAAATCGACTATTTTCATGTACGCGGACCTGTGAGATTTTAAGGGTTTTAGTGATATTCTCCCCATATGCATTTGCAATGTTTCCTTTCTATTAGAAGGCTTTTTATGGTATTCTTAGTTATTTTTGGCTGATTTTCTTTGATGTGGACATAAAATAATAACAAAATTCAAACTTTGAAAAATCGACTATTTTCATGTACGCGGACCTGTGAGATTTAAAGGGTTTTAGTGATATTCTCCACATATGCATTTGCAATGTTTCCTTTCTATTAGAAGGCTTTTTATGTTATTCTTAGTTATTTTTGGCTGATTTTCTTTGATGTGGACATAAAATAATAACAAAATTCAAACTTTGAAAAATCGACTATTTTCATGTACGCGGACCTGTGAGATTTTAAGGGTTTTAGTGATATTCTCCCCATATGCATTTGCAATGTTTCCTTTCTATTAGAAGGCTTTTTATGTTATTCTTAGTTATTTTGGCTGATTTTCTTTGATTTGGACATAAAATAATAACAAAATTCAAACTTTGAAAAATCGACTATTTTCATGTACGCGGACCTGTGAGATTTTAAGGGTTTTAGTGATATTCTCCCCATACGCATTTGCAATGTTTCCTTTGTATTAGAATGTTTTTTATGTTATTCTTAGTTATTTTTGGCTGATTTTCTTTGATTTGGAAATAAAATAATAACAAAATTCAAACTTTTAAAAATCGACTATTTTCATGTACGCGGACCTGTGAGATTTTAAGGGTTTTAGTGATATTCTCCCCATATGCATTTGCAATGTTTCCTTTCTATTAGAAGGCTTTTTATGTTATTCTTAGTTATTTTTGGCTGATTTTCTTTGATTTGGACATAAAATAATAACAAAATTCAAACTTTGAAAAATCGACTATTTTCATGTACGCGGACCTGTGAGATTTAAAGGGTTTTAGTGATATTCTCCACATATGCATTTGCAATGTTTCCTTTCTATTAGAAGGCTTTTTATGTTATTCTTAGTTATTTTTGGCTGATTTTCTTTGATGTGGACATAAAATAATAACAAAATTCAAACTTTGAAAAATCGACTATTTTCATGTACGCGGACCTGTGAGATTTTAAGGGTTTTAGTGATATTCTCCCCATATGCATTTGCAATGTTTCCTTTCTATTAGAAGGCTTTTTATGTTATTCTTAGTTATTTTGGCTGATTTTCTTTGATTTGGACATAAAATAATAACAAAATTCAAACTTTGAAAAATCGACTATTTTCATGTACGCGGACCTGTGAGATTTTAAGGGTTTTAGTGATATTCTCCCCATACGCATTTGCAATGTTTCCTTTGTATTAGAATGTTTTTTATGTTATTCTTAGTTATTTTTGGCTGATTTTCTTTGATTTGGAAATAAAATAATAACAAAATTCAAACTTTTAAAAATCGACTATTTTCATGTACGCGGACCTGTGAGATTTTAAGGGTTTTAGTGATATTCTCCCCATATGCATTTGCAATGTTTCCTTTCTATTAGAAGGCTTTTTATGTTATTCTTAGTTATTTTTGGCTGATTTTCTTTGATTTGGACATAAAATAATAACAAAATTCAAACTTTGAAAAATCGACTATTTTCATGTACGCGGACCTGTGAGATTTTAAGGGTTTTAGTGATATTCTCCCCATATGCATTTGCAATGTTTCCTTTCTATTAGAAGGCTTTTTATGTTATTCTTAGTTATTTTTGGCTGATTTTCTTTGATTTGGACATAAAATAATAACAAAATTCAAACTTTGAAAAATCGACTATTTTCATGTACGCGGACCTGTGAGATTTTAAGGGTTTTAGTGATATTCTCCCCATATGCATTTGCAATGTTTCCTTTCTATTAGAAGGCTTTTTATGTTATTCTTAGTTATTTTTGGCTGATTTTCTTTGATTTGGACATAAAATAATAACAAAATTCAAACTTTGAAAAATCGACTATTTTCATGTACGCGGACCTGTGAGATTTTAAGGGTTTTAGTGATATTCTCCCCATATGCATTTGCAATGTTTCCTTTCTATTAGAAGGCTTTTTATGTTATTCTTAGTTATTTTTGGCTGATTTTCTTTGATGTGGACATAAAATAATAACAAAATTCAAACTTTTAAAAATCGACTATTTTCATGTACGCGGACCTGTGAGATTTAAAGGGTTTTAGTGATATTCTCCCCATATGCATTTGCAATGTTTCCTTTCTATTAGAATGTTTTTTATGTTATTCTTAGCTATTTTTGGCTGATTTTCTTTGATTTGGACATAAAATAATAACAAAATTCAAACTTTGAAAAATCGACTATTTTCATGTACGCGGACCTGTGAGATTTTAAGGGTTTTAGTGATATTCTCCCCATATGCATTTGCAATGTTTCCTTTCTATTAGAAGGCTTTTTATGTCATTCTTAGTTATGTTTGGCTGATTTTCTTTGATGTGGACATAAAATAATAACAAAATTCAAACTTTGGAAAATCGACTATTTTCATGTACGCGGACCTGTGAGATTTTAAGGGTTTTAGTGATATTCTCCCCATATGCATTTGCAATGTTTCCTTTCTATTAGAAGGCTTTTTATGTTATTCTTAGTTATTTTTGGCTGATTTTCTTTGATTTGGACATAAAATAATAACAAAATTCAAACTTTGAAAAATCGACTATTTTCATGTACGCGGACCTGTGAGATTTTAAGGGTTTTAGTGATATTCTCCCCATATGCATTTGCAATGTTTCCTTTCTATTAGAAGGCTTTTTATGTTATTCTTAGTTATTTTGGCTTATTTTCTTTGATTTGGACATAAAATAATAACAAAATTCAAACTTTGAAAAATCGACTATTTTCATGTACGCGGACCTGTGAGATTTTAAGGGTTTTAGTGATATTCTCCCCATATGCATTTGCAATGTTTCCTTTGTATTAGAATGTTTTTTATGTTATTCTTAGTTATTTTTGGCTGATTTTCTTTGATTTGGACATAAAATAATAACAAAATTCAAACTTTGAAAAATCGACTATTTTCATGTACGCGGACCTGTGAGATTTTAAGGGTTTTAGTGATATTCTCCCCATATGCATTTGCAATGTTTCCTTTTTATTAGAAGGCTTTTTATGTTATTCTTAGTTATTTTTGGCTGATTATCTTTGATTTGGACATAAAATAATAACAAAATTCAAACTTTGAAAAATCGACTATTTTCATGTACGCGGACCTGTGAGATTTTAAGGGTTTTAGTCATATTCTCCCCATATGCATTTGCAATGTTTCCTTTCTATTAGAAGGCTTTTTATGTTATTCTTAGTTATTTTTGGCTGATTTTCTTTGATTTGGACATAAAATAATAACAAAATTCAAACTTTGAAAAATCGACTATTTTCATGTACGCGGACCTGTGAGATTTTAAGGGTTTAAGTGATATTCTCCCCATATGCATTTGCAATGTTTCCTTTTTATTAGAAGGCTTTTTATGTCATTCTTAGTTATTTTGGGCTGATTTTCTTTGATTTGGACATAAAATAATAACAAAATTCAAACTTTGAAAAATCGACTATTTTCATGTACGCGGACCTGGGAGATTTAAAGGGTTTTAGTGATATTCTCCCCATAGGCATTTGCAATGTTTCCTTTCTATTAGAAGTCTTTTTATGTTATTCTTAGTTATTTTTGGCTGATTTTCTTTGATTTTGACATAAAATAATAACAAAATTCAAACTTTGAAAAATCGACTATTTTCATGTACGCGGACCTGTGAGATTTTAACGGTTTTAATCATATTCTCCCCATATGCATTTGCAATGTTTCCTTTCTATTAGAAGGCTTTTTATGTTATTCTTAGTTATTTTTGGCTGATTTTCTTTGATGTGGACATAAAATAATAACAAAATTCAAACTTTGAAAAATCGACTATTTTCATGTACGCGGACCTGTGAGATTTAAAGGGTTTTAGTGATATTCTCCCCATATGCATTTGCAATGTTTCCTTTCTATTAGAAGGCTTTTTATGTTATTCTTAGTTATTTTTGGCTGATTTTCTTTGATGTGGACATAAAATAATAACAAAATTCAAACTTTGAAAAATCGACTATTTTCATGTACGCGGACCTGTGAGATTTTAAGGGTTTTAGTGATATTCTCCCCATATGCATTTGCAATGTTTCCTTTCTATTAGAATGTTTTTTATGTTATTCTTAGTTATTTTTGGCTGATTTTCTTTGATTTGGACATAAAATAATAACAAAATTCAAACTTTGAAAAATCGACTATTTTCATGTACGCGGACCTGTGAGATTTTAAGGGTTTTAGTGACATTCTCCCCATATGCATTTGCAATGTTTCCTATTTATTAGAAGGCTTTTTATGTTATTCTTAGTTATTTTTGGCTGATTTTCTTTGATTTGGACATAAAATAATAACAAAATTCAAACTTTGAAAAATCGACTATTTTCATGTACGCGGACCTGTAAGATTTTAAGGGTTTTAGTGATATTCTCCCCATATGCATTTGCAATGTTTCATTTCTATTAGAAGGCTTTTTATGTTATTCTTAGTTATTTTTGGCTGATTTTCTTTGATTTGGACATAAAATAATAACAAAATTCAAACTTTGAAAAATCGACTATTTTCATGTACGCGGACCTGTGAGATTTTAAGGGTTTTAGTGATATTCTCCCCATATGCATTTGCAATGTTTCCTTTCTATTAGAAGGCTTTTTATGTTATTCTTAGTTATTTTTGGCTGATTTTCTTTGATTTGGACATAAAATAATAACAAAATTCAAACTTTGAAAAATCGACTATTTTCATGTACGCGGACCTGTGAGATTTAAAGGGTTTTAGTGATATTCTCCCCATATGCATTTGCAATGTTTCCTTTCTATTAGAAGGCTTTTTATGTTATTCTTAGTTATTTTTGGCTGATTTTCTTTGATGTGGACATAAAATAATAACAAAATTCAAACTTTGAAAAATCGACTATTTTCATGTACGCGGACCTGTGAGATTTTAAGGGTTTTAGTGATATTCTCCCCATATGCATTTGCAATGTTTCCTTTCTATTAGAATGTTTTTTATGTTATTCTTAGCTATTTTTGGCTGATTTTCTTTGATTTGGACATAAAATAATAACAAAATTCAAACTTTGAAAAATCGACTATTTTCATGTACGCGGACCTGTGAGATTTTAAGGGTTTTAGTGATATTCTCCCCATATGCATTTGCAATGTTTCCTTTCTATTAGAAGGCTTTTTATGTCATTCTTAGTTATGTTTGGCTGATTTTCTTTGATTTGGACATAAAATAATAACAAAATTCAAACTTTGAAAAATCGACTATTTTCATGTACGCGGACCTGTGAGATTTTAAGGGTTTTAGTGATATTCTCCCCATATGCATTTGCAATGTTTCCTTTCTATTAGAAGGCTTTTTATGTTATTCTTAGTTATTTTTGGCTGATTTTCTTTGATTTGGACATAAAATAATAACAAAATTCAAACTTTGAAAAATCGACTATATTCATGTACGCGGACCTGTGAGATTTTAAGGGTTTTAGTGATATTCTCCCCATATGCATTTGCAATGTTTCCTTTCTATTAGAAGGCTTTTTATGTTATTCTTAGTTATTTTGGCTTATTTTCTTTGATTTGGACATAAAATAATAACAAAATTCAAACTTTGAAAAATCGACTATTTTCATGTACGCGGACCTGTGAGATTTTAAGGGTTTTAGTGATATTCTCCCCATATGCATTTGCAATGTTTCCTTTCTCTTAGAATGTTTTTTTATGTTATTCTTAGTTATTTTTGGCTGATTTTCTTTGATTTGGACATAAAGTAATAACAAAATTCAAACTTTGAAAAATCGACTATTTTCATGTACGCGGACCTGTGAGATTTTAAGGGTTTTAGTGATATTCTCCCCATATGCATTTGCAATGTTCCTTTTTATTAGAAGGCTTTTTATGTTATTCTTAGTTATTTTTGGCTGATTATCTTTGATTTGGACATAAAATAATAACAAAATTCAAACTTTGAAAAATCGACTATTTTCATGTACGCGGACCTGGGAGATTTAAAGGGTTTTAGTGATATTCTCCCCATAGGCATTTGCAATGTTTCCTTTCTATTAGAAGGCTTTTTATGTTATTCTTAGTTATTTTTGGCTGATTTTCTTTGATTTGGACATAAAATAATAACAAAATTCAAACTTTGAAAAATCGACTATTTTCATGTACGCGGACCTGTGAGATTTTAACGGTTTTAGTCATATTCTCCCCATATGCATTTGCAATGTTTCCTTTCTATTAGAAGGCTTTTTATGTTATTCTTAGTTATTTTTGGCTGATTTTCTTTGATGTTGACATAAAATAATAACAAAATTCAAACTTTGAAAAATCGACTATTTTCATGTACGCGGACCTGTGAGATTTAAAGGGTTTTAGTGATATTCTCCCCATATGCATTTGCAATGTTTCCTTTCTATTAGAAGGCTTTTTATGTTATTCTTAGTTATTTTTGGCTGATTTTCTTTGATGTGGACATAAAATAATAACAAAATTCAAACTTTGAAAAATCGACTATTTTCATGTACGCGGACCTGTGAGATTTTAAGGGTTTTAGTGATATTCTCCCCATATGCATTTGCAATGTTTCCTTTCTATTATAATGTTTTTTATGTTATTCTTAGTTATTTTTGGCTGATTTTCTTTGATTTGGACATAAAATAATAACAAAATTCAAACTTTGAAAAATCGACTATTTTCATGTACGCGGACCTGTGAGATTTTAAGGGTTTTAGTGACATTCTCCCCATATGCATTTGCAATGTTTCCTTTTTATTAGAAGGCTTTTTATGTTATTCTTAGTTATTTTTGGCTGATTTTCTTTGATTTGGACATAAAATAATAACAAAATTCAAACTTTGAAAAATCGACTATTTTCATGTACGCGGACCTGTAAGATTTTAAGGGTTTTAGTGATATTCTCCCCATATGCATTTGCAATGTTTCATTTCTATTAGAAGGCTTTTTATGTTATTCTTAGTTATTTTTGGCTGATTTTCTTTGATTTGGACATAAAATAATAACAAAATTCAAACTTTGAAAAATCGACTATTTTCATGTACGCGGACCTGTGAGATTTTAAGGGTTTTAGTGATATTCTCCCCATATGCATTTGCAATGTTTCCTTTCTATTAGAAGGCTTTTTATGTTATTCTTAGTTATTTTTGGCTGATTTTCTTTGATTTGGACATAAAATAATAACAAAATTCAAACTTTGAAAAATCGACTATTTTCATGTACGCGGACCTGTGAGATTTAAAGGGTTTTAGTGATATTCTCCCCATATGCATTTTCAATGTTTCCTTTCTATTAGAAGGCTTTTTATGTTATTCTTAGTTATTTTTGGCTGATTTTCTTTGATGTGGACATAAAATAATAACAAAATTCAAACTTTGAAAAATCGACTATTTTCATGTACGCGGACCTGTGAGATTTTAAGGGTTTTAGTGATATTCTCCCCATATGCATTTGCAATGTTTCCTTTCTATTAGAATGTTTTTTATGTTATTCTTAGCTATTTTTGGCTGATTTTCTTTGATTTGGACATAAAATAATAACAAAATTCAAACTTTGAAAAATCGACTATTTTCATGTACGCGGACCTGTGAGATTTTAAGGGTTTTAGTGATATTCTCCCCATATGCATTTGCAATGTTTCCTTTCTATTAGAAGGCTTTTTATGTCATTCTTAGTTATGTTTGGCTGATTTTCTTTGATGTGGACATAAAATAATAACAAAATTCAAACTTTGAAAATTCGACTATTTTCATGTACGCGGACCTGTGAGATTTTAAGGGTTTTAGTGATATTCTCCCCATATGCATTTGCAATGTTTCCTTTCTATTAGAAGGCTTTTTATGTTATTCTTAGTTATTTTTGGCTGATTTTCTTTGATTTGGACATAAAATAATAACAAAATTCAAACTTTGAAAAATCGACTATTTTCATGTACGCGGACCTGTGAGATTTTAAGGGTTTTAGTGATATTCTCCCCATATGCATTTGCAATGTTTCCTTTCTATTAGAAGGCTTTTTATGTTATTCTTAGTTATTTTGGCTTATTTTCTTTGATTTGGACATAAAATAATAACAAAATTCAAACTTTGAAAAATCGACTATTTTCATGTACGCGGACCTGTGAGATTTTAAGGGTTTTAGTGATATTCTCCCCATATGCATTTGCAATGTTTCCTTTCTCTTAGAATGTTTTTTATGTTATTCTTAGTTATTTTTGGCTGATTTTCTTTGATTTGGACATAAAATAATAACAAAATTCAAACTTTGAAAAATCGACTATTTTCATGTACGCGGACCTGTGAGATTTTAAGGGTTTTAGTGATATTCTCCCCATATGCATTTGCAATGTTTCCTTTTTATTAGAAGGCTTTTTATGTTATTCTTAGTTATTTTTGGCTGATTATCTTTGATTTGGACATAAAATAATAACAAAATTCAAACTTTGAAAAATCGACTATTTTCATGTACGCGGACCTGTAAGATTTTAAGGGTTTTAGTGATATTCTCCCCATATGCATTTGCAATGTTTCATTTCTATTAGAAGGCTTTTTATGTTATTCTTAGTTATTTTTGGCTGATTTTCTTTGATTTGGACATAAAATAATAACAAAATTCAAACTTTGAAAAATCGACTATTTTCATGTACGCGGACCTGTGAGATTTTAAGGGTTTTAGTGATATTCTCCCCATATGCATTTGCAATGTTTCCTTTCTATTAGAAGGCTTTTTATGTTATTCTTAGTTATTTTTGGCTGATTTTCTTTGATTTGGACATAAAATAATAACAAAATTCAAACTTTGAAAAATCGACTATTTTCATGTACGCGGACCTGTGAGATTTTAAGGGTTTTATTGATATTCTCCCCATATGCATTTGCAATGTTTCCTTTCTATTAGAAGGCTTTTTATGTTATTCTTAGTTATTTTTGGCTGATTTTCTTTGATGTGGACATAAAATAATAACAAAATTCAAACTTTGAAAAATCGACTATTTTCATGTACGCGGACCTGTGAGATTTAAAGGGTTTTAGTGATATTCTCCCCATATGCATTTGCAATGTTTCCTTTCTATTAGAAGGCTTTTTATGTTATTCTTAGTTATTTTTGGCTGATTTTCTTTGATGTGGACATAAAATAATAACAAAATTCAAACTTTGAAAAATCGACTATTTTCATGTACGCGGACCTGTGAGATTTTAAGGGTTTTAGTGATATTCTCCCCATATGCATTTGCAATGTTTCCTTTCTATTAGAAGGCTTTTTATGTTATTCTTAGTTATTTTTGGCTGATTTTCTTTGATTTGGACATAAAATAATAACAAAATTCAAACTTTGAAAAATCGACTATTTTCATGTACGCGGACCTGTGAGATTTTAAGGGTTTAAGTGATATTCTCCCCATATGCATTTGCAATGTTTCCTTTTTATTAGAAGGCTTTTTATGTCATTGTTAGTTATTTTGGGCTGATTTTCTTTGATTTGGACATAAAATAATAACAAAATTCAAACTTTGAAAAATCGACTATTTTCATGTACGCGGACCTGGGAGATTTAAAGGGTTTTAGTGATATTCTCCCCATAGGCATTTGCAATGTTTCCTTTCTATTAGAAGGCTTTTTATGTTATTCTTAGTTATTTTTGGCTGATTTTCTTTGATTTTGACATAAAATAATAACAAAATTCAAACTTTGAAAAATCGACTATTTTCATGTACGCGGACCTGTGAGATTTTAACGGTTTTAGTGATATTCTCCCCATATGCATTTGCAATGTTTCCTTTCTATTAGAATGTTTTTATGTTATTCTAAGTTATTTTTGGCTGATTTTCTTTGATGTGGACATAAAATAATAACAAAATTCAAACTTTGAAAAATCGACTATTTTCATGTACGCGGACCTGTGAGATTTAAAGGGTTTTAGTGATATTCTCCCCATATGCATTTGCAATGTTTCCTTTCTATTAGAAGGCTTTTTATGTTATTCTTAGTTATTTTTGGCTGATTATCTTTGATGTGGACATAAAATAATAACAAAATTCAAACTTTGAAAAATCGACTATTTTCATGTACGCGGACCTGTGAGATTTTAAGGGTTTTAGTGATATTCTCCCCATATGCATTTGAAATGATTCCTTTCTATTAGAATGTTTTTTATGTTATTCTTAGTTATTTTTGGCTGATTTTCTTTGATTTGGACATAAAATAATAACAAAATTCAAACTTTGAAAAATCGACTATTTTCATGTACGCGGACCTGTGAGATTTTAAGGGTTTTAGTGACATTCTCCCCATATGCATTTGCAATGTTTCCTTTTTATTAGAAGGCTTTTTATGTTATTCTTAGTTATTTTTGGCTGATTTTCTTTGATTTGGACATAAAATAATAACAAAATTCAAACTTTGAAAAATCGACTATTTTCATGTACGCGGACCTGTAAGATTTTAAGGGTTTTAGTGATATTCTCCCCATATGCATTTGCAATGTTTCATTTCTATTAGAAGGCTTTTTATGTTATTCTTAGTTATTTTTGGCTGATTTTCTTTGATTTGGACATAAAATAATAACAAAATTCAAACTTTGAAAAATCGACTATTTTCATGTACGCGGACCTGTGAGATTTTAAGGGTTTTAGTGATATTCTCCCCATATGCATTTGCAATGTTTCCTTTCTATTAGAAGGCTTTTTATGTTATTCTTAGTTATTTTTGGCTGATTTTCTTTGATTTGGACATAAAATAATAACAAAATTCAAACTTTGAAAAATCGACTATTTTCATGTACGCGGACCTGTGAGATTTTAAGGGTTTTAGTGATATTCTCCCCATATGCATTTGCAATGTTTCCTTTCTATTAGAAGGCTTTTTATGTTATTCTTAGTTATTTTTGGCTGATTTTCTTTGATGTGGACATAAAATAATAACAAAATTCAAACTTTGAAAAATCGACTATTTTCATGTACGCGGACCTGTGAGATTTAAAGGGTTTTTGTGATATTCTCCCCATATGCATTTGCAATGTTTCCTTTCTATTAGAAGGCTTTTTATGTTATTCTTAGTTATTTTTGGCTGATTTTCTTTGATGTGGACATAAAATAATAACAAAATTCAAACTTTGAAAAATCGACTATTTTCATGTACGCGGACCTGTGAGATTTTAAGGGTTTTAGTGATATTCTCCCCATATGCATTTGCAATGTTTCCTTTCTATTAGAATGTTTTTTATGTTATTCTTAGTTATTTTTGGCTGATTTTCTTTGATTTGGACATAAAATAATAACAAAATTCAAACTTTGAAAAATCGACTATTTTCATGTACGCGGACCTGTAAGATTTTAAGGGTTTTAGTGATATTCTCCCCATATGCATTTGCAATGTTTCCTTTCTATTAGAAGGCTTTTTATGTTATTCTTAGTTATTTTTGGCTGATTTTCTTTGATTTGGACATAAAATAATAACAAAATTCAAACTTTGAAAAATCGACTATTTTCATGTACGCGGACCTGTGAGATTTTAAGGGTTTTAGTGATATTCTCCCCATATGCATTTGCAATGTTTCCTTTCTATTAGAAGGCTTTTTATGTTATTCTTAGTTATTTTGGCTTATTTTCTTTGATTTGGACATAAAATAATAACAAAATTCAAACTTTGAAAAATCGACTATTTTCATGTACGCGGACCTGTGAGATTTTAAGGGTTTTAGTGATATTCTCCCCATATGCATTTGCAATGTTTCCTTTCTATTAGAATGTTTTTTATGTTATTCTTAGTTATTTTTGGCTGATTTTCTTTGATTTGGACATAAAATAATAACAAAATTCAAACTTTGAAAAATCGACTATTTTCATGTACGCGGACCTGTGAGATTTTAAGGGTTTTAGTGATATTCTCCCCATATGCATTTGCAATGTTTCCTTTTTATTAGAAGGCTTTTTATGTTATTCTTAGTTATTTTGGCTTATTTTCTTTGATTTGGACATAAAATAATAACAAAATTCAAACTTTGAAAAATCGACTATTTTCATGTACGCGGACCTGTGAGATTTTAAGGGTTTTAGTGATATTCTCCCCATATGCATTTGCAATGTTTCCTTTCTCTTAGAATGTTTTTTATGTTATTCTTAGTTATTTTTGGCTGATTTTCTTTGATTTGGACATAAAATAATAACAAAATTCAAACTTTGAAAAATCGACTATTTTCATGTACGCGGACCTGTGAGATTTAAAGGGTTTTAGTGATATTCTCCCCATATGCATTTGCAATGTTTCCTTTTTATTAGAAGGCTTTTTATGTTATTCTTAGTTATTTTTGGCTGATTATCTTTGATTTGGACATAAAATAATAACAAAATTCAAACTTTGAAAAATCGACTATTTTCATGTACGCGGACCTGTAAGATTTTAAGGGTTTTAGTGATATTCTCCCCATATGCATTTGCAATGTTTCATTTCTATTAGAAGGCTTTTTATGTTATTCTTAGTTATTTTTGGCTGATTTTCTTTGATTTGGACATAAAATAATAACAAAATTCAAACTTTGAAAAATCGACTATTTTCATGTACGCGGACCTGTGAGATTTTAAGGGTTTTAGTGATATTCTCCCCATATGCATTTGCAATGTTTCCTTTCTATTAGAAGGCTTTTTATGTTATTCTTAGTTATTTTTGGCTGATTTTCTTTGATTTGGACATAAAATAATAACAAAATTCAAACTTTGAAAAATCGACTATTTTCATGTACGCGGACCTGTGAGATTTTAAGGGTTTTAGTGATATTCTCCCCATATGCATTTGCAATGTTTCCTTTCTATTAGAAGGCTTTTTATGTTATTCTTAGTTATTTTTGGCTGATTTTCTTTGATGTGGACATAAAATAATAACAAAATTCAAACTTTGAAAAATCGACTATTTTCATGTACGCGGACCTGTGAGATTTAAAGGGTTTTAGTGATATTCTCCCCATATGCATTTGCAATGTTTCCTTTCTATTAGAAGGCTTTTTATGTTATTCTTAGTTATTTTTGGCTGATTTTCTTTGATGTGGACATAAAATAATAACAAAATTCAAACTTTGAAAAATCGACTATTTTCATGTACGCGGACCTGTGAGATTTTAAGGGTTTTAGTGATATTCTCCCCATATGCATTTGCAATGTTTCCTTTCTATTAGAAGGCTTTTTATGTTATTCTTAGTTATTTTTGGCTGATTTTCTTTGATTTGGACATAAAATAATAACAAAATTCAAACTTTGAAAAATCGACTATTTTCATGTACGCGGACCTGTGAGATTTTAAGGGTTTAAGTGATATTCTCCCCATATGCATTTGCAATGTTTCCTTTTTATTAGAAGGCTTTTTATGTCATTCTTAGTTATTTTGGGCTGATTTTCTTTGATTTGGACATAAAATAATAACAAAATTCAAACTTTGAAAAATCGACTATTTTCATGTACGCGGACCTGAGAGATTTAAAGGGTTTTAGTGATATTCTCCCCATAGGCATTTGCAATGTTTCCTTTCTATTAGAAGGCTTTTTATGTTATTCTTAGTTATTTTTGGCTGATTTTCTTTGATTTTGACATAAAATAATAACAAAATTCAAACTTTGAAAAATCGACTATTTTCATGTACGCGGACCTGTGAGATTTTAACGGTTTTAGTGATATTCTCCCCATATGCATTTGCAATGTTTCCTTTCTATTAGAATGTTTTTATGTTATTCTTAGTTATTTTTGGCTGATTTTCTTTGATGTGGACATAAAATAATAACAAAATTCAAACTTTGAAAAATCGACTATTTTCATGTACGCGGACCTGTGAGATTTAAAGGGTTTTAGTGATATTCTCCCCATATGCATTTGCAATGTTTCCTTTCTATTAGAAGGCTTTTTATGTTATTCTTAGTTATTTTTGGCTGATTTTCTTTGATGTGGACATAAAATAATAACAAAATTCAAACTTTGAAAAATCGACTATTTTCATGTACGCGGACCTGTGAGATTTTAAGGGTTTTAGTGATATTCTCCCCATATGCATTTGCAATGTTTCCTTTCTATTAGAATGTTTTTTATGTTATTCTTAGTTATTTTTGGCTGATTTTCTTTGATTTGGACATAAAATAATAACAAAATTCAAACTTTGAAAAATCGACTATTTTCATGTACGCGGACCTGTGAGATTTTAAGGGTTTTAGTGATATTCTCCCCATATGCATTTGCAATGTTTCCTTTTTATTAGAAGGCTTTTTATGTTATTCTTAGTTATTTTGGCTTATTTTCTTTGATTTGGACATAAAATAATAACAAAATTCAAACTTTGAAAAATCGACTATTTTCATGTACGCGGACCTGTGAGATTTTAAGGGTTTTAGTGATATTCTCCCCATATGCATTTGCAATGTTTCCTTTCTCTTAGAATGTTTTTTATGTTATTCTTAGTTATTTTTGGCTGATTTTCTTTGATTTGGACATAAAATAATAACAAAATTCAAACTTTGAAAAATCGACTATTTTCATGTACGCGGACCTGTGAGATTTAAAGGGTTTTAGTGATATTCTCCCCATATGCATTTGCAATGTTTCCTTTTTATTAGAAGGCTTTTTATGTTATTCTTAGTTATTTTTGGCTGATTATCTTTGATTTGGACATAAAATAATAACAAAATTCAAACTTTGAAAAATCGACTATTTTCATGTACGCGGACCTGTAAGATTTTAAGGGTTTTAGTGATATTCTCCCCATATGCATTTGCAATGTTTCATTTCTATTAGAAGGCTTTTTATGTTATTCTTAGTTATTTTTGGCTGATTTTCTTTGATTTGGACATAAAATAATAACAAAATTCAAACTTTGAAAAATCGACTATTTTCATGTACGCGGACCTGTGAGATTTTAAGGGTTTTAGTGATATTCTCCCCATATGCATTTGCAATGTTTCCTTTCTATTAGAAGGCTTTTTATGTTATTCTTAGTTATTTTTGGCTGATTTTCTTTGATTTGGACATAAAATAATAACAAAATTCAAACTTTGAAAAATCGACTATTTTCATGTACGCGGACCTGTGAGATTTTAAGGGTTTTAGTGATATTCTCCCCATATGCATTTGCAATGTTTCCTTTCTATTAGAAGGCTTTTTATGTTATTCTTAGTTATTTTTGGCTGATTTTCTTTGATGTGGACATAAAATAATAACAAAATTCAAACTTTGAAAAATCGACTATTTTCATGTACGCGGACCTGTGAGATTTAAAGGGTTTTAGTGATATTCTCCCCATATGCATTTGCAATGTTTCCTTTCTATTAGAAGGCTTTTTATGTTATTCTTAGTTATTTTTGGCTGATTTTCTTTGATGTGGACATAAAATAATAACAAAATTCAAACTTTGAAAAATCGACTATTTTCATGTACGCGGACCTGTGAGATTTTAAGGGTTTTAGTGATATTCTCCCCATATGCATTTGCAATGTTTCCTTTCTATTAGAAGGCTTTTTATGTTATTCTTAGTTATTTTTGGCTGATTTTCTTTGATTTGGACATAAAATAATAACAAAATTCAAACTTTGAAAAATCGACTATTTTCATGTACGCGGACCTGTGAGATTTTAAGGGTTTAAGTGATATTCTCCCCATATGCATTTGCAATGTTTCCTTTTTATTAGAAGGCTTTTTATGTCATTCTTAGTTATTTTGGGCTGATTTTCTTTGATTTGGACATAAAATAATAACAAAATTCAAACTTTGAAAAATCGACTATTTTCATGTACGCGGACCTGAGAGATTTAAAGGGTTTTAGTGATATTCTCCCCATAGGCATTTGCAATGTTTCCTTTCTATTAGAAGGCTTTTTATGTTATTCTTAGTTATTTTTGGCTGATTTTCTTTGATTTTGACATAAAATAATAACAAAATTCAAACTTTGAAAAATCGACTATTTTCATGTACGCGGACCTGTGAGATTTTAACGGTTTTAGTGATATTCTCCCCATATGCATTTGCAATGTTTCCTTTCTATTAGAATGTTTTTATGTTATTCTTAGTTATTTTTGGCTGATTTTCTTTGATGTGGACATAAAATAATAACAAAATTCAAACTTTGAAAAATCGACTATTTTCATGTACGCGGACCTGTGAGATTTAAAGGGTTTTAGTGATATTCTCCCCATATGCATTTGCAATGTTTCCTTTCTATTAGAAGGCTTTTTATGTTATTCTTAGTTATTTTTGGCTGATTTTCTTTGATGTGGACATAAAATAATAACAAAATTCAAACTTTGAAAAATCGACTATTTTCATGTACGCGGACCTGTGAGATTTTAAGGGTTTTAGTGATATTCTCCCCATATGCATTTGCAATGTTTCCTTTCTATTAGAATGTTTTTTATGTTATTCTTAGTTATTTTTGGCTGATTTTCTTTGATTTGGACATAAAATAATAACAAAATTCAAACTTTGAAAAATCGACTATTTTCATGTACGCGGACCTGTGAGATTTTAAGGGTTTTAGTGACATTCTCCCCATATGCATTTGCAATGTTTCCTTTTTATTAGAAGGCTTTTTATGTTATTCTTAGTTATTTTTGGCTGATTTTCTTTGATTTGGACATAAAATAATAACAAAATTCAAACTTTGAAAAATCGACTATTTTCATGTACGCGGACCTGTAAGATTTTAAGGGTTTTAGTGATATTCTCCCCATATGCATTTGCAATGTTTCATTTCTATTAGAAGGCTTTTTATGTTATTCTTAGTTATTTTTGGCTGATTTTCTTTGATTTGGACATAAAATAATAACAAAATTCAAACTTTGAAAAATCGACTATTTTCATGTACGCGGACCTGTGAGATTTTAAGGGTTTTAGTGATATTCTCCCCATATGCATTTGCAATGTTTCCTTTCTATTAGAAGGCTTTTTATGTTATTCTTAGTTATTTTTGGCTGATTTTCTTTGATTTGGACATAAAATAATAACAAAATTCAAACTTTGAAAAATCGACTATTTTCATGTACGCGGACCTGTGAGATTTTAAGGGTTTTAGTGATATTCTCCCCATATGCATTTGCAATGTTTCCTTTGTATTAGAATGTTTTTTATGTTATTCTTAGTTATTTTTGGCTGATTTTCTTTGATTTGGACATAAAATAATAACAAAATTCAAACTTTGAAAAATCGACTATTTTCATGTACGCGGACCTGTGAGATTTTAAGGGTTTTAGTGATATTCTCCCCATATGCATTTGCAATGTTTCCTTTGTATTAGAATGTTTTTTATGTTATTCTTAGTTATTTTTGGCTGATTTTCTTTGATTTGGACATAAAATAATAACAAAATTCAAACTTTGAAAAATCGACTATTTTCATGTACGCGGACCTGTGAGATTTTAAGGGTTTTAGTGACATTCTCCCCATATGCATTTGCAATGTTTCCTTTTTATTAGAAGGCTTTTTATGTTATTCTTAGTTATTTTTGGCTGATTTTCTTTGATTTGGACATAAAATAATAACAAAATTCAAACTTTGAAAAATCGACTATTTTCATGTACGCGGACCTGTAAGATTTTAAGGGTTTTAGTGATATTCTCCCCATATGCATTTGCAATGTTTCATTTCTATTAGAAGGCTTTTTATGTTATTCTTAGTTATTTTTGGCTGATTTTCTTTGATTTGGACATAAAATAATAACAAAATTCAAACTTTGAAAAATCGACTATTTTCATGTACGCGGACCTGTGAGATTTTAAGGGTTTTAGTGATATTCTCCCCATATGCATTTGCAATGTTTCCTTTCTATTAGAAGGCTTTTTATGTTATTCTTAGTTATTTTTGGCTGATTTTCTTTGATTTGGACATAAAATAATAACAAAATTCAAACTTTGAAAAATCGACTATTTTCATGTACGCGGACCTGTGAGATTTTAAGGGTTTTAGTGATATTCTCCCCATATGCATTTGCAATGTTTCCTTTCTATTAGAATGTTTTTTATGTTATTCTTAGTTATTTTTGGCTGATTTTCTTTGATTTGGACATAAAATAATAACAAAATTCAAACTTTGAAAAATCGACTATTTTCATGTACGCGGACCTGTGAGATTTTAAGGGTTTTAGTGATATTCTCCCCATATGCATTTGCAATGTTTCCTTTCTATTAGAATGTTTTTTATGTTATTCTTAGTTATTTTTGGCTGATTTTCTTTGATTTGGACATAAAATAATAACAAAATTCAAACTTTGAAAAATCGACTATTTTCATGTACGCGGACCTGTGAGATTTTAAGGGTTTTAGTGATATTCTCCCCATATGCATTTGCAATGTTTCCTTTCTATTAGAATGTTTTTTATGTTATTCTTAGTTATTTTTGGCTGATTTTCTTTGATTTGGACATAAAATAATAACAAAATTCAAACTTTGAAAAATCGACTATTTTCATGTACGCGGACCTGTGAGATTTTAAGGGTTTTAGTGATATTCTCCCCATATGCATTTGCAATGTTTCCTTTTTATTAGAAGGCTTTTTATGTTATTCTTAGTTATTTTTGGCTGATTTTCTTTGATTTGGACATAAAATAATAACAAAATTCAAACTTTGAAAAATCGACTATTTTCATGTACGCGGACCTGTAAGATTTTAAGGGTTTTAGTGATATTCTCCCCATATGCATTTGCAATGTTTCATTTCTATTAGAAGGCTTTTTATGTTATTCTTAGTTATTTTTGGCTGATTTTCTTTGATTTGGACATAAAATAATAACAAAATTCAAACTTTGAAAAATCGACTATTTTCATGTACGCGGACCTGTGAGATTTTAAGGGTTTTAGTGATATTCTCCCCATATGCATTTGCAATGTTTCCTTTCTATTAGAAGGCTTTTTATGTTATTCTTAGTTATTTTTGGCTGATTTTCTTTGATTTGGACATAAAATAATAACAAAATTCAAACTTTGAAAAATCGACTATTTTCATGTACGCGGACCTGTGAGATTTTAAGGGTTTTAGTGATATTCTCCCCATATGCATTTGCAATGTTTCCTTTCTATTAGAAGGCTTTTTATGTTATTCTTAGTTATTTTTGGCTGATTTTCTTTGATGTGGACATAAAATAATAACAAAATTCAAACTTTGAAAAATCGACTATTTTCATGTACGCGGACCTGTGAGATTTAAAGGGTTTTAGTGATATTCTCCCCATATGCATTTGCAATGTTTCCTTTCTATTAGAAGGCTTTTTATGTTATTCTTAGTTATTTTTGGCTGATTTTCTTTGATTTGGACATAAAATAATAACAAAATTCAAACTTTGAAAAATCGACTATTTTCATGTACGCGGACCTGTGAGATTTTAAGGGTTTAAGTGATATTCTCCCCATATGCATTTGCAATGTTTCCTTTCTATTAGAAGGCTTTTTATGTTATTCTTAGTTATTTTTGGCTGATTTTCTTTGATTTGGACATAAAATAATAACAAAATTCAAACTTTGAAAAATCGACTATTTTCATGTACGCGGACCTGTGAGATTTTAAGGGTTTTAGTGATATTCTCCCCATATACATTTGCAATGTTTCCTTTCTATTAGAAGGCTTTTTATGTTATTCTTAGTTATTTTTGGCTGATTTTCTTTGATTTGGACATAAAATAATAACAAAATTTAAACTTTGAAAAATCGACTATTTTCATGTACGCGGACCTGTGAGATTTTAAGGGTTTTAGTGATATTCTCCCCATATGCATTTGCAATGTTTCCTTTCTATTAGAAGGCTTTTTATGTTATTCTTAGTTATTTTTGGCTGATTTTCTTTGATGTGGACATAAAATAATAACAAAATTCAAACTTTGAAAAATCGACTATTTTCATGTACGCGGACCTGTGAGATTTAAAGGGTTTTAGTGATATTCTCCCCATATGCATTTGCAATGTTTCCTTTCTATTAGAAGGCTTTTTATGTTATTCTTAGTTATTTTTGGCTGATTTTCTTTGATGTGGACATAAAATAATAACAAAATTCAAACTTTGAAAAATCGACTATTTTCATGTACGCGGACCTGTGAGATTTTAAGGGTTTTAGTGATATTCTCCCCATATGCATTTGCAATGTTTCCTTTCTATTAGAAGGCTTTTTATGTTATTCTTAGTTATTTTTGGCTGATTTTCTTTGATGTGGACATAAAATAATAACAAAATTCAAACTTTAAAAAATCGACTATTTTACTGTACGCGGACCTGTGAGATTTAAAGGGTTTTAGTGATATTCTCCCCATATGCATTTGCAATGTTTCCTTTCTATTAGAATGTTTTTTATGTTATTCTTAGTTATTTTTGGCTGATTTTCTTTGATTTGGACATAAAATAATAACAAAATTCAAACTTTGAAAAATCGACTATTTTCATGTACGCGGACCTGTGAGATTTTAAGGGTTTTAGTGATATTCTCCCCATATGCATTTGCAATGTTTCCTTTTTATTAGAAGGCTTTTTATGTTATTCTTAGTTATTTTTGGCTGATTTTCTTTGATTTGGACATAAAATAATAACAAAATTCAAACTTTGAAAAATCGACTATTTTCATGTACGCGGACCTGTAAGATTTTAAGGGTTTTAGTGATATTCTCCCCATATGCATTTGCAATGTTTCATTTCTATTAGAAGGCTTTTTATGTTATTCTTAGTTATTTTTGGCTGATTTTCTTTGATTTGGACATAAAATAATAACAAAATTCAAACTTTGAAAAATCGACTATTTTCATGTACGCGGACCTGTGAGATTTTAAGGGTTTTAGTGATATTCTCCCCATATGCATTTGCAATGTTTCCTTTCTATTAGAAGGCTTTTTATGTTATTCTTAGTTATTTTTGGCTGATTTTCTTTGATGTGGACATAAAATAATAACAAAATTCAAACTTTGAAAAATCGACTATTTTCATGTACGCGGACCTGTGAGATTTAAAGGGTTTTAGTGATATTCTCCCCATATGCATTTGCAATGTTTCCTTTCTATTAGAAGGCTTTTTATGTTATTCTTAGTTATTTTTGGCTGATTTTCTTTGATTTGGACATAAAATAATAACAAAATTCAAACTTTGAAAAATCGACTATTTTCATGTACGCGGACCTGTGAGATTTTAAGGGTTTAAGTGATATTCTCCCCATATGCATTTGCAATGTTTCCTTTCTATTAGAAGGCTTTTTATGTTATTCTTAGTTATTTTTGGCTGATTTTCTTTGATTTGGACATAAAATAATAACAAAATTCAAACTTTGAAAAATCGACTATTTTCATGTACGCGGACCTGTGAGATTTTAAGGGTTTTAGTGATATTCTCCCCATATACATTTGCAATGTTTCCTTTCTATTAGAAGGCTTTTTATGTTATTCTTAGTTATTTTTGGCTGATTTTCTTTGATTTGGACATAAAATAATAACAAAATTTAAACTTTGAAAAATCGACTATTTTCATGTACGCGGACCTGTGAGATTTTAAGGGTTTTAGTGATATTCTCCCCATATGCATTTGCAATGTTTCCTTTCTATTAGAAGGCTTTTTATGTTATTCTTAGTTATTTTTGGCTGATTTTCTTTGATGTGGACATAAAATAATAACAAAATTCAAACTTTGAAAAATCGACTATTTTCATGTACGCGGACCTGTGAGATTTAAAGGGTTTTAGTGATATTCTCCCCATATGCATTTGCAATGTTTCCTTTCTATTAGAAGGCTTTTTATGTTATTCTTAGTTATTTTTGGCTGATTTTCTTTGATGTGGACATAAAATAATAACAAAATTCAAACTTTGAAAAATCGACTATTTTCATGTACGCGGACCTGTGAGATTTTAAGGGTTTTAGTGATATTCTCCCCATATGCATTTGCAATGTTTCCTTTCTATTAGAAGGCTTTTTATGTTATTCTTAGTTATTTTTGGCTGATTTTCTTTGATTTGGACATAAAATAATAACAAAATTCAAACTTTGAAAAATCGACTATTTTCATGTACGCGGACCTGTGAGATTTTAAGGGTTTAAGTGATATTCTCCCCATATGCATTTGCAATGTTTCCTTTCTATTAGAAGGCTTTTTATGTCATTCTTAGTTATTTTTGGCTGATTTTCTTTGATTTGGACATAAAATAATAACAAAATTCAAACTTTGAAAAATCGACTATTTTCATGTACGCGGACCTGTGAGATTTTAACGGTTTTAGTGATATTCTCCCCATATGCATTTGCAATGTTTCCTTTCTATTAGAATGTTTTTATGTTATTCTTAGTTATTTTTGGCTGATTTTCTTTGATGTGGACATAAAATAATAACAAAATTCAAACTTTAAAAAATCGACTATTTTACTGTACGCGGACCTGTGAGATTTAAAGGGTTTTAGTGATATTCTCCCCATATGCATTTGCAATGTTTCATTTCTATTAGAAGGCTTTTTATGTTATTCTTAGTTATTTTTGGCTGATTTTCTTTGATGTGGACATAAAATAATAACAAAATTCAAACTTTGAAAAATCGACTATTTTCATGTACGCGGACCTGTGAGATTTTAAGGGTTTTAGTGATATTCTCCCCATATGCATTTGCAATGTTTCCTTTCTATTAGAATGTTTTTTATGTTATTCTTAGTTATTTTTGGCTGATTTTCTTTGATTTGGACATAAAATAATAACAAAATTCAAACTTTGAAAAATCGACTATTTTCATGTACGCGGACCTGTGAGATTTTAAGGGTTTTAGTGACATTCTCCCCATATGCATTTGCAATGTTTCCTTTCTATTAGAAGGCTTTTTATGTTATTCTTAGTTATTTTTGGCTGATTTTCTTTGATTTGGACATAAAATAATAACAAAATTCAAACTTTGAAAAATCGACTATTTTCATGTACGCGGACCTGTGAGATTTTAAGGGTTTAAGTGATATTCTCCCCATATGCATTTGCAATGTTTCCTTTCTATTAGAAGGCTTTTTATGTTATTCTTAGTTATTTTTGGCTGATTTTCTTTGATTTGGACATAAAATAATAACAAAATTCAAACTTTGAAAAATCGACTATTTTCATGTACGCGGACCTGTGAGATTTTAAGGGTTTTAGTGATATTCTCCCCATATGCATTTGCAATGTTTCCTTTCTATTAGAAGGCTTTTTATGTTATTCTTAGTTATTTTTGGCTGATTTTCTTTGATTTGGACATAAAATAATAACAAAATTTAAACTTTGAAAAATCGACTATTTTCATGTACGCGGACCTGTGAGATTTTAAGGGTTTTAGTGATATTCTCCCCATATGCATTTGCAATGTTTCCTTTCTATTAGAAGGCTTTTTATGTTATTCTTAGTTATTTTTGGCTGATTTTCTTTGATGTGGACATAAAATAATAACAAAATTCAAACTTTGAAAAATCGACTATTTTCATGTACGCGGACCTGTGAGATTTTAAGGGTTTTAGTGATATTCTCCCCATATGCATTTGCAATGTTTCCTTTCTATTAGAATGTTTTTTATGTTATTCTTAGTTATTTTTGGCTGATTTTCTTTGATTTGGACATAAAATAATAACAAAATTCAAACTTTGAAAAATCGACTATTTTCATGTACGCGGACCTGTGAGATTTTGAGGGTTTTAGTGACATTCTCCCCATATGCATTTGCAATGTTTCCTTTCTATTAGAAGGCTTTTTATGTTATTCTTAGTTATTTTTGGCTGATTTTCTTTGATTTGGACATAAAATAATAACAAAATTCAAACTTTGAAAAATCGACTATTTTCATGTACGCGGACCTGTAAGATTTTAAGGGTTTTAGTGATATTCTCCCCATATGCATTTGCAATGTTTCGTTTCTATTTGAAGGCTTTTTATGTTATTCTTAGTTATTTTTGGCTGATTTTCTTTGATTTTGACATAAAATAATAACAAAATTCAAACTTTGAAAAATCGACTATTTTCATGTACGCGGACCTGTGAGATTTTAAGGGTTTTAGTGATATTCTCCCCATATGCATTTGCAATGTTTCCTTTCTATTAGAAGGCTTTTTATGTTATTCTTAGTTATTTTTGGCTGATTTTCTTTGATGTGGACATAAAATAATAACAAAATTCAAACTTTGAAAAATCGACTATTTTCATGTACGCGGACCTGTGAGATTTTAAGGGTTTTAGTGATATTCTCCCCATATGCATTTGCAATGTTTCATTTCTATTAGAAGGCTTTTTATGTTATTCTTAGTTATTTTTGGCTGATTTTCTTTGATTTGGACATAAAATAATAACAAAATTCAAACTTTGAAAAATCGACTATTTTCATGTACCTGTGAGATTTTAAGGGTTTTAGTGATATTCTCCCCATATGCATTTGCAATGTTTCCTTTCTATTAGAAGGCTTTTTATGTTATTCTTAGTTATTTTTGGCTGATTTTCTTTGATTTGGACATAAAATAATAACAAAATTCAAACTTTGAAAAATCGACTATTTTCATGTACGCGGACCTGTGAGATTTTAAGGGTTTTAGTGATATTCTCCCCATATGCATTTGCAATGTTTCCTTTCTATTAGAAGGCTTTTTATGTTATTCTTAGTTATTTTTGGCTGATTTTTTTTGATTTGGACATAAAATAATAACAAAATTTAAACTTTGAAAAATCGACTATTTTCATGTACGCGGACCTGTGAGATTTTAAGGGTTTTAGTGATATTCTCCCCATATGCATTTGCAATGTTTCCTTTCTATTAGAAGGCTTTTTATGTTATTCTTAGTTATTTTTGGCTGATTTTCTTTGATGTGGACATAAAATAATAACAAAATTTAAACTTTGAAAAATCGACTATTTTCATGTACGCGGACCTGTGAGATTTTAAGGGTTTTAGTGATATTCTCCCCATATGCATTTGCAATGTTTCATTTCTATTAGAAGGCTTTTTATGTTATTCTTAGTTATTTTTGGCTGATTTTCTTTGATTTGGACATAAAATAATAACAAAATTTAAACTTTGAAAAATCGACTATTTTCATGTACGCGGACCTGTGAGATTTTAAGGGTTTTAGTGATATTCTCCCCATATGCATTTGCAATGTTTCCTTTCTATTAGAAGGCTTTTTATGTTATTCTTAGTTATTTTTGGCTGATTTTCTTTGATGTGGACATAAAATAATAACAAAATTCAAACTTTGAAAAATCGACTATTTTCATGTACGCGGACCTGTGAGATTTTAAGGGTTTTAGTGATATTCTCCCCATATGCATTTGCAATGTTTCCTTTCTATTAGAAGGCTTTTTATGTTATTCTTAGTTATTTTTGGCTGATTTTCTTTGATTTGGACATAAAATAATAACAAAATTTAAACTTTGAAAAATCGACTATTTTCATGTACGCGGACCTGTGAGATTTTAAGGGTTTTAGTGATATTCTCCCCATATGCATTTGCAATGTTTCCTTTCTATTAGAAGGCTTTTTATGTTATTCTTAGTTATTTTTGGCTGATTTTCTTTGATGTGGACATAAAATAATAACAAAATTCAAACTTTGAAAAATCGACTATTTTCATGTACGCGGACCTGTGAGATTTAAAGGGTTTTAGTGATATTCTCCCCATATGCATTTGCAATGTTTCCTTTCTATTAGAAGGCTTTTTATGTTATTCTTAGTTATTTTTGGCTGATTTTCTTTGATGTGGACATAAAATAATAACAAAATTCAAACTTTGAAAAATCGACTATTTTCATGTACGCGGACCTGTGAGATTTTAAGGGTTTTAGTGATATTCTCCCCATATGCATTTGCAATGTTTCCTTTCTATTAGAAGGCTTTTTATGTTATTCTTAGTTATTTTTGGCTGATTTTCTTTGATTTGGACATAAAATAATAACAAAATTCAAACTTTGAAAAATCGACTATTTTCATGTACGCGGACCTGTGAGATTTTAAGGGTTTAAGTGATATTCTCCCCATATGCATTTGCAATGTTTCCTTTCTATTAGAAGGCTTTTTATGTCATTCTTAGTTATTTTTGGCTGATTTTCTTTGATTTGGACATAAAATAATAACAAAATTCAAACTTTGAAAAATCGACTATTTTCATGTACGCGGACCTGTGAGATTTTAAGGGTTTTAGTGATATTCTCCCCATAGGCATTTGCAATGTTTCCTTTCTATTAGAAGGCTTTTTATGTTATTCTTAGTTATTTTTGGCTGATTTTCTTTGATTTGGACATAAAATAATAACAAAATTCAAACTTTGAAAAATCGACTATTTTCATGTACGCGGACCTGTGAGATTTTTACGGTTTTAGTGATATTCTCCCCATATGCATTTGCAATGTTTCCTTTCTATTAGAATGTTTTTATGTTATTCTTAGTTATTTTTGGCTGATTTTCTTTGATGTGGACATAAAATAATAACAAAATTCAAACTTTAAAAAATCGACTATTTTCATGTACGCGAACCTGTGAGATTTAAAGGGTTTTAGTTATATTCTCCCCATATGCATTTGCAATGTTTCCTTTCTATTAGAAGGCTTTTTATGTTATTCTTAGTTATTTTTGGCTGATTTTCTTTGATGTGGACATAAAATAATAACAAAATTCAAACTTTGAAAAATCGACTATTTTCATGTACGCGGACCTGTGAGATTTTAAGGGTTTTAGTGATATTCTCCCCATATGCATTTGCAATGTTTCCTTTCTATTAGAATGTTTTTTATGTTATTCTTAGTTATTTTTGGCTGATTTTCTTTGATTTGGACATAAAATAATAACAAAATTCAAACTTTGAAAAATCGACTATTTTCATGTACGCGGACCTGTGAGATTTTAAGGGTTTTAGTGACATTCTCCCCATATGCATTTGCAATGTTTCCTTTCTATTAGAAGGCTTTTTATGTTATTCTTAGTTATTTTTGGCTGATTTTCTTTGATTTGGACATAAAATAATAACAAAATTCAAACTTTGAAAAATCGACTATTTTCATGTACGCGGACCTGTTAGATTTTAAGGGTTTAAGTGATATTCTCCCCATATGCATTTGCAATGTTTCCTTTCTATTAGAAGGCTTTTTATGTTATTCTTAGTTATTTTTGGCTGATTTTCTTTGATTTGGACATAAAATAATAACAAAATTCAAACTTTGAAAAATCGACTATTTTCATGTACGCGGACCTGTGAGATTTTAAGGGTTTTAGTGATATTCTCCCCATATGCATTTGCAATGTTTCCTTTCTATTAGAAGGCTTTTTATGTTATTCTTAGTTATTTTTGGCTGATTTTCTTTGATTTGGACATAAAATAATAACAAAATTTAAACTTTGAAAAATCGACTATTTTCATGTACGCGGACCTGTGAGATTTTAAGGGTTTTAGTGATATTCTCCCCATATGCATTTGCAATGTTTCCTTTCTATTAGAAGGCTTTTTATGTTATTCTTAGTTATTTTTGGCTGATTTTCTTTGATGTGGACATAAAATAATAACAAAATTCAAACTTTGAAAAATCGACTATTTTCATGTACGCGGACCTGTGAGATTTTAAGGGTTTTAGTGATATTCTCCCCATATGCATTTGCAATGTTTCCTTTCTATTAGAATGTTTTTTATGTTATTCTTAGTTATTTTTGGCTGATTTTCTTTGATTTGGACATAAAATAATAACAAAATTCAAACTTTGAAAAATCGACTATTTTCATGTACGCGGACCTGTGAGATTTTAAGGGTTTTAGTGACATTCTCCCCATATGCATTTGCAATGTTTCCTTTCTATTAGAAGGCTTTTTATGTTATTCTTAGTTATTTTTGGCTGATTTTCTTTGATTTGGACATAAAATAATAACAAAATTCAAACTTTGAAAAATCGACTATTTTCATGTACGCGGACCTGTAAGATTTTAAGGGTTTTAGTGATATTCTCCCCATATGCATTTGCAATGTTTCATTTCTATTAGAAGGCTTTTTATGTTATTCTTAGTTATTTTTGGCTGATTTTCTTTGATTTTGACATAAAATAATAACAAAATTCAAACTTTGAAAAATCGACTATTTTCATGTACGCGGACCTGTGAGATTTTAAGGGTTTTAGTGATATTCTCCCCATATGCATTTGCAATGTTTCCTTTCTATTAGAAGGCTTTTTATGTTATTCTTAGTTATTTTTGGCTGATTTTCTTTGATGTGGACATAAAATAATAACAAAATTCAAACTTTGAAAAATCGACTATTTTCATGTACGCGGACCTGTGAGATTTTAAGGGTTTTAGTGATATTCTCCCCATATGCATTTGCAATGTTTCCTTTTTATTAGAAGGCTTTTTATGTTATTCTTAGTTATTTTTGGCTGATTTTCTTTGATTTGTACATAAAATAATAACAAAATTCAAACTTTGAAAAATCGACTATTTTCATGTACGCGGACCTGTAAGATTTTAAGGGTTTTAGTGATATTCTCCCCATATGCATTTGCAATGTTTCATTTCTATTAGAAGGCTTTTTATGTTATTCTTAGTTATTTTTGGCTGATTTTCTTTGATTTGGACATAAAATAATAACAAAATTCAAACTTTGAAAAATCGACTATTTTCATGTACGCGGACCTGTGAGATTTTAAGGGTTTTAGTGATATTCTCCCCATATGCATTTGCAATGTTTCCTTTCTATTAGAAGGCTTTTTATGTTATTCTTAGTTATTTTTGGCTGATTTTCTTTGATTTGGACATAAAATAATAACAAAATTAAAACTTTGAAAAATCGACTATTTTCATGTACGCGGACCTGTGAGATTTTAAGGGTTTTAGTGATATTCTCCCCATATGCATTTGCAATGTTTCCTTTCTATTAGAAGGCTTTTTATGTTATTCTCAGTTATTTTTGGCTGATATTCTTTGATGTGGACATAAAATAATAACAAAATTCAAACTTTGAAAAATCGACTATTTCCATGTACGCGGACCTGTGAGATTTAAAGGGTTTTAGTGATATTCTCCCCATATGCATTTGCAATGTTTCCTTTGTATTAGAAGGTTTTTTATGTTATTCTTAGTTATTTTTGGCTGATTTTCTTTGATTTGGACATAAAATAATAACAAAATTAAAACTTTGAAAAATCGACTATTTTCATGTACGCGGACCTGTGAGATTTTAAGGGTTTTAGTGATATTCTCCCCATATGCATTTGCAATGTTTCATTTCTATTAGAAGGCTTTTTATGTTATTCTTAGTTATTTTTGGCTGATTTTCTTTGATTTTGACATAAAATAATAACAAAATTCAAACTTTGAAAAATCGACTATTTTCATGTACGCGGACCTGTGAGATTTTAAGGGTTTTAGTGATATTCTCCCCATATGCATTTGCAATGTTTCCTTTCTATTAGAAGGCTTTTTATGTTATTCTTAGTTATTTTTGGCTGATTTTCTTTGATGTGGACATAAAATAATAACAAAATTCAAACTTTGAAAAATCGACTATTTTCATGTACGCGGACCTGTGAGATTTTAAGGGTTTTAGTGATATTCTCCCCATATGCATTTGCAATGTTTCCTTTTTATTAGAAGGCTTTTTATGTTATTCTTAGTTATTTTTGGCTGATTTTCTTTGATTTGTACATAAAATAATAACAAAATTCAAACTTTGAAAAATCGACTATTTTCATGTACGCGGACCTGTAAGATTTTAAGGGTTTTAGTGACATTCTCCCCATATGCATTTGCAATGTTTCCTTTCTATTAGAAGGCTTTTTATGTTATTCTTAGTTATTTTTGGCTGATTTTCTTTGATTTGGACATAAAATAATAACAAAATTCAAACTTTGAAAAATCGACTATTTTCATGTACGCGGACCTGTTAGATTTTAAGGGTTTAAGTGATATTCTCCCCATATGCATTTGCAATGTTTCCTTTCTATTAGAAGGCTTTTTATGTTATTCTTAGTTATTTTTGGCTGATTTTCTTTGATTTGGACATAAAATAATAACAAAATTCAAACTTTGAAAAATCGACTATTTTCATGTACGCGGACCTGTGAGATTTTAAGGGTTTTAGTGATATTCTCCCCATATGCATTTGCAATGTTTCCTTTCTATTAGAAGGCTTTTTATGTTATTCTTAGTTATTTTTGGCTGATTTTCTTTGATTTGGACATAAAATAATAACAAAATTTAAACTTTGAAAAATCGACTATTTTCATGTACGCGGACCTGTGAGATTTTAAGGGTTTTAGTGATATTCTCCCCATATGCATTTGCAATGTTTCCTTTCTATTAGAAGGCTTTTTATGTTATTCTTAGTTATTTTTGGCTGATTTTCTTTGATGTGGACATAAAATAATAACAAAATTCAAACTTTGAAAAATCGACTATTTTCATGTACGCGGACCTGTGAGATTTTAAGGGTTTTAGTGATATTCTCCCCATATGCATTTGCAATGTTTCCTTTCTATTAGAATGTTTTTTATGTTATTCTTAGTTATTTTTGGCTGATTTTCTTTGATTTGGACATAAAATAATAACAAAATTCAAACTTTGAAAAATCGACTATTTTCATGTACGCGGACCTGTGAGATTTTAAGGGTTTTAGTGACATTCTCCCCATATGCATTTGCAATGTTTCCTTTCTATTAGAAGGCTTTTTATGTTATTCTTAGTTATTTTTGGCTGATTTTCTTTGATTTGGACATAAAATAATAACAAAATTCAAACTTTGAAAAATCGACTATTTTCATGTACGCGGACCTGTAAGATTTTAAGGGTTTTAGTGATATTCTCCCCATATGCATTTGCAATGTTTCATTTCTATTAGAAGGCTTTTTATGTTATTCTTAGTTATTTTTGGCTGATTTTCTTTGATTTTGACATAAAATAATAACAAAATTCAAACTTTGAAAAATCGACTATTTTCATGTACGCGGACCTGTGAGATTTTAAGGGTTTTAGTGATATTCTCCCCATATGCATTTGCAATGTTTCCTTTCTATTAGAAGGCTTTTTATGTTATTCTTAGTTATTTTTGGCTGATTTTCTTTGATGTGGACATAAAATAATAACAAAATTCAAACTTTGAAAAATCGACTATTTTCATGTACGCGGACCTGTGAGATTTTAAGGGTTTTAGTGATATTCTCCCCATATGCATTTGCAATGTTTCCTTTTTATTAGAAGGCTTTTTATGTTATTCTTAGTTATTTTTGGCTGATTTTCTTTGATTTGTACATAAAATAATAACAAAATTCAAACTTTGAAAAATCGACTATTTTCATGTACGCGGACCTGTAAGATTTTAAGGGTTTTAGTGATATTCTCCCCATATGCATTTGCAATGTTTCATTTCTATTAGAAGGCTTTTTATGTTATTCTTAGTTATTTTTGGCTGATTTTCTTTGATTTGGACATAAAATAATAACAAAATTCAAACTTTGAAAAATCGACTATTTTCATGTACGCGGACCTGTGAGATTTTAAGGGTTTTAGTGATATTCTCCCCATATGCATTTGCAATGTTTCCTTTCTATTAGAAGGCTTTTTATGTTATTCTTAGTTATTTTTGGCTGATTTTCTTTGATTTGGACATAAAATAATAACAAAATTAAAACTTTGAAAAATCGACTATTTTCATGTACGCGGACCTGTGAGATTTTAAGGGTTTTAGTGATATTCTCCCCATATGCATTTGCAATGTTTCCTTTCTATTAGAAGGCTTTTTATGTTATTCTCAGTTATTTTTGGCTGATATTCTTTGATGTGGACATAAAATAATAACAAAATTCAAACTTTGAAAAATCGACTATTTCCATGTACGCGGACCTGTGAGATTTAAAGGGTTTTAGTGATATTCTCCCCATATGCATTTGCAATGTTTCCTTTGTATTAGAAGGTTTTTTATGTTATTCTTAGTTATTTTTGGCTGATTTTCTTTGATTTGGACATAAAATAATAACAAAATTAAAACTTTGAAAAATCGACTATTTTCATGTACGCGGACCTGTGAGATTTTAAGGGTTTTAGTGATATTCTCCCCATATGCATTTGCAATGTTTCCTTTCTATTAGAATGTTTTTTATGTTATTCTTAGTTATTTTTGGCTGATTTTCTTTGATTTGGACATAAAATAATAACAAAATTCAAACTTTGAAAAATCGACTATTTTCATGTACGCGGACCTGTGAGATTTTAAGGGTTTTAGTGATATTCTCCCCATATGCATTTGCAATGTTTCCTTTCTATTAGAAGGCTTTTTATGTCATTCTTAGTTATTTTTGGCTGATTTTCTTTGATTTGGACATAAAATAATAACAAAATTCAAACTTTGAAAAATCGACTATTTTCATGTACGCGGACCTGTAAGATTTTAAGGGTTTTAGTGATATTCTCCCCATATGCATTTGCAATGTTTCATTTCTATTAGAAGGCTTTTTATGTTATTCTTAGTTATTTTTGGCTGATTTTCTTTGATTTTGACATAAAATAATAACAAAATTCAAACTTTGAAAAATCGACTATTTTCATGTACGCGGACCTGTGAGATTTTAAGGGTTTTAGTGATATTCTCCCCATATGCATTTGCAATGTTTCCTTTCTATTAGAAGGCTTTTTATGTTATTCTTAGTTATTTTTGGCTGATTTTCTTTGATGTGGACATAAAATAATAACAAAATTCAAACTTTGAAAAATCGACTATTTTCATGTACGCGGACCTGTGAGATTTTAAGGGTTTTAGTGATATTCTCCCCATATGCATTTGCAATGTTTCCTGTGTATTAGAATGTTTTTTATGTTATTCTTAGTTATTTTTGGCTGATTTTCTTTGATTTGGACATAAAATAATAACAAAATTCAAACTTTGAAAAATCGACTATTTTCATGTACGCGGACCTGTGAGATTTTAAGGGTTTTAGTGATATTCTCCCCATATGCATTTGCAATGTTTCCTTTCTATTCGAAGGCTTTTTATGTCATTCTTAGTTATTTTTGGCTGATTTTCTTTGATTTGGACATAAAATAATAACAAAATTCAAACTTTGAAAAATCGACTATTTTCATGTACCTGTGAGATTTTAAGGGTTTTAGTGATATTCTCCCCATATGCATTTGCAATGTTTCCTTTCTATTAGAAGGCTTTTTATATTATTCTTAGTTATTTTTGGCTGATTTTCTTTGATTTGGACATAAAATAATAACAAAATTCAAACTTTGAAAAATCGACTATTTTCATGTACGCGGACCTGTGAGATTTTAAGGGTTTTAGTGATATTCTCCCCATATGCATTTGCAATGTTTCCTTTCTATTAGAATGTTTTTATGTTATTCTTAGTTATTTTTGGCTGATTTTCTTTGATTTGGACATAAAATAATAACAAAATTCAAACTTTGAAAAATCGACTATTTTCATGTACGCGGACCTGTGAGATTTTAAGGGTTTTAGTGATATTCTCCCCATATGCATTTGCAATGTTTCCTTTCTATTAGAAGGCTTTTTATGTTATTCTTAGTTATTTTTGGCTGATTTTCTTTGATTTGGACATAAAATAATAACAAAATTCAAACTTTGAAAAATCGACTATTTTCATGTACGCGGACCTGTGAGATTTTAAGGGTTTTAGTCATATTCTCCCCATATGCATTTGCAATGTTTCCTTTCTATTAGAAGGCTTTTTATGTTATTCTTAGTTATTTTTGGCTGATTTTCTTTGATTTGGACATAAAATAATAACAAAATTCAAAATTCAAACTTTGAAAAATCGACTATTTTCATGTACGCGGACCTGTGAGATTTTAAGGGTTTTAGTGATATTCTCCCCATATGCATTTGCAATGTTTCCTTTCTATTAGAAGGCTTTTTATGTTATTCTTAGTTATTTTTGGCTGATTTTCTTTGATTTGGACATAAAATAATAACAAAATTCAAACTTTGAAAAATCGACTATTTTCATGTACGCGGACCTGTGAGATTTTAAGGGTTTTAGTGATATTCTCCCCATATGCATTTGCAATGTTTCCTTTGTATTAGAATGTTTTTATGTTATTCTTAGTTATTTTTGGCTGATTTTCTTTGATGTGGACATAAAATAATAACAAAATTCAAACTTTGAAAAATCGACTATTTTCATGTACGCGGACCTGTGAGATTTTAAGGTTTTTAGTGATATTCTCCCCATATGCATTTGCAATGTTTCCTTTCTATTAGAAGGCTTTTTATGTTATTCTTAGTTATTTTGGCTTATTTTCTTTGATTTGGACATAAAATAATAACAAAATTCAAACTTTGAAAAATCGACTATTTTCATGTACGCGGACCTGTGAGATTTTAAGGGTTTTAGTGATATTCTCCCCATATGCATTTGCAATGTTTCCTTTCTATTAGAATGTTTTTTATGTTATTCTTAGTTATTTTTGGCTGATTTTCTTTGATTTGGACATAAAATAATAACAAAATTCAAACTTTGAAAAATCGACTATTTTCATGTACGCGGACCTGTGAGATTTTAAGGGTTTTAGTGATATTCTCCCCATATGCATTTGCAATGTTTCCTTTTTATTAGAAGGCTTTTTATGTTATTCTTAGTTATTTTTGGCTGATTTTCTTTGATTTGTACATAAAATAATAACAAAATTCAAACTTTGAAAAATCGACTATTTTCATGTACGCGGACCTGTAAGATTTTAAGGGTTTTAGTGATATTCTCCCCATATGCATTTGCAATGTTTCATTTCTATTAGAAGGCTTTTTATGTTATTCTTAGTTATTTTTGGCTGATTTTCTTTGATTTGGACATAAAATAATAACAAAATTCAAACTTTGAAAAATCGACTATTTTCATGTACGCGGACCTGTGAGATTTTAAGGGGTTTAGTGATATTCTCCCCATATGCATTTGCAATGTTTCCTTTCTATTAGAAGGCTTTTTATGTTATTCTTAGTTATTTTTGGCTGATTTTCTTTGATTTGGACATAAAATAATAACAAAATTAAAACTTTGAAAAATCGACTATTTTCATGTACGCGGACCTGTGAGATTTTAAGGGTTTTAGTGATATTCTCCCCATATGCATTTGCAATGTTTCCTTTCTATTAGAAGGCTTTTTATGTTATTCTCAGTTATTTTTGGCTGATATTCTTTGATGTGGACATAAAATAATAACAAAATTCAAACTTTGAAAAATCGACTATTTCCATGTACGCGGACCTGTGAGATTTAAAGGGTTTTAGTGATATTCTCCCCATATGCATTTGCAATGTTTCCTTTGTATTAGAAGGTTTTTTATGTTATTCTTAGTTATTTTTGGCTGATTTTCTTTGATTTGGACATAAAATAATAACAAAATTCAAACTTTGAAAAATCGACTATTTTCATGTACGCGGACCTGTGAGATTTTAAGGGTTTTAGTGATATTCTCCCCATATGCATTTGCAATGTTTCCTTTCTATTAGAATGTTTTTTATGTTATTCTTAGTTATTTTTGGCTGATTTTCTTTGATTTGGACATAAAATAATAACAAAATTCAAACTTTGAAAAATCGACTATTTTCATGTACGCGGACCTGTGAGATTTTAAGGGTTTTAGTGATATTCTCCCCATATGCATTTGCAATGTTTCCTTTCTATTAGAAGGCTTTTTATGTCATTCTTAGTTATTTTTGGCTGATTTTCTTTGATTTGGACATAAAATAATAACAAAATTCAAACTTTGAAAAATCGACTATTTTCATGTACGCGGACCTGTGAGATTTTAAGGGTTTTAGTGATATTCTCCCCATAGGCATTTGCAATGTTTCCTTTCTATTAGAAGGCTTTTTATATTATTCTTAGTTATTTTTGGCTGATTTTCTTTGATTTGGACATAAAATAATAACAAAATTCAAACTTTAAAAAATCGACTATTTTCATGTACGCGGACCTGTGAGATTTTAAGGGTTTTAGTGATATTCTCCCCATATGCATTTGCAATGTTTCCTTTCTATTAGAAGGCTTTTTATGTTATTCTTAGTTATTTTTGGCTGATTTTCTTTGATTTGGACATAAAATAATAACAAAATTCAAACTTTGAAAAATCGACTATTTTCATGTACGCGGACCTGTGAGATTTTAAGGGTTTTAGTGATATTCTCCCCATATGCATTTGCAATGTTTCCTTTCTATTAGAAGGCTTTTTATGTTATTCTTAGTTATTTTTGGCTGATTTTCTTTGATTTGGACATAAAATAATAACAAAATTCAAACTTTGAAAAATCGACTATTTTCATGTACGCGGACCTGTGAGATTTTAAGGGTTTTAGTGATATTCTCCCCATATGCATTTGCAATGTTTCCTTTCTATTAGAATGTTTTTATGTTATTCTTAGTTATTTTTGGCTGATTTTCTTTGATGTGGACATAAAATAATAACAAAATTCAAACTTTGAAAAATCGACTATTTTCATGTACGCGGACCTGTGAGATTTTAAGGTTTTTAGTGATATTCTCCCCATATGCATTTGCAATGTTTCCTTTCTATTAGAAGGCTTTTTATGTTATTCTTAGTTATTTTGGCTTATTTTCTTTGATTTGGACATAAAATAATAACAAAATTCAAACTTTGAAAAATCGACTATTTTCATGTACGCGGACCTGTGAGATTTTAAGTGTTTTAGTGATATTCTCCCCATATGCATTTGCAATGTTTCCTTTTTATTAGAAGGCTTTTTATGTTATTCTTAGTTATTTTTGGCTGATTTTCTTTGATTTGGACATAAAATAATAACAAAATTCAAACTTTGAAAAATCGACTATTTTCATGTACGCGGACCTGTGAGATTTAAAGGGTTTTAGTGATATTCTCCCCATATGCATTTGCAATGTTTCCTTTCTATTAGAAGGCTTTTTATGTTATTCTTAGTTATTTTTGGCTGATTTTCTTTGATGTGGACATAAAATAATAACAAAATTCAAACTTTGAAAAATCGACTATTTTCATGTACGCGGACCTGTGAGATTTTAAGGGTTTTAGTGATATTCTCCCCATATGCATTTGCAATGTTTCCTTTCTATTAGAAGGCTTTTTATGTTATTCTTAGTTATTTTTGGCTGATTTTCTTTGATTTGGACATAAAATAATAACAAAATTCAAACTTTGAAAAATCGACTATTTTCATGTACGCGGACCTGTGAGATTTTAAGGGTTTTAGTGATATTCTCCCCATATGCATTTGCAATGTTTCCTTTCTATTAGAAGGCTTTTTATGTTATTCTTAGTTATTTTTGGCTGATTTTCTTTGATTTGGACATAAAATAATAACAAATTTCAAACTTTGAAAAATCGACTATTTTCATGTACGCGGACCTGTGAGATTTTAAGGGTTTTAGTGATATTCTCCCCATATGCATTTGCAATGTTTCCTTTCTATTAGAAGGCTTTTTATGTTATTCTTAGTTATTTTTGGCTGATTTTCTTTGATTTGGACATAAAATAATAACAAAATTCAAACTTTGAAAAATCGACTATTTTCATGTACGCGGACCTGTGAGATTTTAAGGGTTTTAGTGATATTCTCCCCATATGCATTTGCAATGTTTCCTTTCTATTAGAAGGCTTTTTATGTTATTCTTAGTTATTTTTGGCTGATTTTCTTTGATGTGGACATAAAATAATAACAAAATTCAAACTTTGAAAAATCGACTATTTTCATGTACGCGGACCTGTGAGATTTTAAGGGTTTTAGTGATAATCTCCCCATGTGCATTTGCAATGTTTCCTTTCTATTAGAAGGCTTTTTATGTTATTCTTAGTTATTTTTGGCTGATTTTCTTTGATTTGGACATAAAATAATAACAAAATTCAAACTTTGAAAAATCGACTATTTTCATGTACGCGGACCTGTGAGATTTTAAGGGTTTTAGTGATATTCTCCCCATATGCATTTGCAATGTTTCCTTTCTATTAGAAGGCTTTTTATGTTATTCTTAGTTATTTTTGGCTGATTTTCTTTGATTTGGACATAAAATAATAACAAAATTCAAACTTTGAAAAATCGACTATTTTCATGTACGCGGACCTGTGAGATTTTAAGGGTTTTAGTGATATTCTCCCCATATGCATTTGCAATGTTTCCTTTCTATTAGAATGTTTTTTATGTTATTCTTAGTTATTTTTGGCTGATTTTCTTTGATTTGGACATAAAATAATAACAAAATTCAAACTTTGAAAAATCGACTATTTTCATGTACGCGGACCTGTGAGATTTTAAGGGTTTTAGTGATATTCTTCCCATATGCATTTGCAATGTTTCCTTTGTATTAGAATGTTTTTTATGTTATTCTTTGTTATTTTTGGCTGATTTTCTTTGATTTGGACATAAAATAATAACAAAATTCAAACTTTGAAAAATCGACTATTTTCATGTACGCGGACCTGTGAGATTTTAAGGGTTTTAGTGATATTCTCCCCATATGCATTTGCAATGTTTCCTTTCTATTAGAAGGCTTTTTATGTTATTCTTAGTTATTTTTGGCTGATTTTCTTTGATTTGGACATAAAATAATAACAAAATTCAAACTTTGAAAAATCGACTATTTTCATGTACGCGGACCTGTGAGATTTTAAGGGTTTTAGTGATATTCTCCCCATAGGCATTTGCAATGTTTCCTTTCTATTAGAAGGCTGTGTATGTTATTCTTAGTTATTTTTGGCTGATTTTCTTTGATTTGGACATAAAATAATAACAAAATTCAAACTTTGAAAAATCGACTATTTTCATGTACGCGGACCTGTGAGATTTTAAGGGTTTTAGTGATATTCTCCCCATATGCATTTGCAATGTTTCCTTTCTATTAGAAGGCTTTTTATGTTATTCTTAGTTATTTTTGGCTGATTTTCTTTGATTTGGACATAAAATAATAACAAAATTCAAACTTTGAAAAATCGACTATTTTCATGTACGCGGACCTGTGAGATTTTAAGGGTTTTAGTGATATTCTCCCCATATGCATTTGCAATGTTTCCTTTGTATTAGAATGTTTTTTATGTTATTCTTAGTTAGTTTTGGCTGATTGTCTTTGATTTGGACATAAAATAATAACAAAATTCAAACTTTGAAAAATCAACTATTTTCATGTACGCGGACCTGTGAGATTTTAAGGGTTTTAGTGATATTCTCCCCATATGCATTTGCAATGTTTCCTTTCTATTAGAATGTTTTTTATGTTATTCTTAGTTATTTTTGGCTGATTTTCTTTGATTTGGACATAAAATAATAACAAAATTCAAACTTTGAAAAATCGACTATTTTAATGTACGCGGACCTGTGAGATTTTAAGGGTTTTAGTGATATTCTCCCCATATGCATTTGCAATGTTTCCTTTCTATTAGAAGGCTTTTTATGTTATTCTTAGTTATTTTTGGCTGATTTTCTTTGATGTGGACATAAAATAATAACAAAATTCAAACTTTGAAAAATCGACTATTTTCATGTACGCGGACCTGTGAGATTTTAAGGGTTTTAGTGATATTCTCCCCATATGCATTTGCAATGTTTCCTTTCTATTAGAAGGCTTTTTATGTTATTCTTAGTTATTTTTGGCTGATTTTCTTTGATTTGGACATAAAATAATAACAAAATTCAAACTTTGAAAAATCGACTATTTTCATGTACGCGGACCTGTGAGATTTTAAGGGTTTTAGTGATATTCTCCCCATATGCATTTGCAATGTTTCCTTTCTATTAGAATGTTTTTTATGTTATTCTTAGTTATTTTTGGCTGATTTTCTTTGATTTGGACATAAAATAATAACAAAATTCAAACTTTGAAAAATCGACTATTTTCATGTACGCGGACCTGTGAGATTTTAAGGGTTTTAGTGATATTCTCCCCATATGCATTTGCAACGTTTCATTTCTATTAGAAGGCTTTTTATGTTATTCTTAGTTATTTTTGGCTGATTTTCTTTGATGTGGACATAAAATAATAACAAAATTCAAACTTTGAAAAATCGACTATTTTCATGTACGCGGACCTGTGAGATTTTAAGGGTGTTAGTGATATTCTCCCCATATGCATTTGCAATGTTTCCTTTCTATTAGAAGGCTTTTTATGTTATTCTTAGTTATTTTTGGCTGATTTTCTTTGATTTGGACATAAAATAATAACAAAATTCAAACTTTGAAAAATCAACTATTTTCATGTACGCGGACCTGTGAGATTTTAAGGGTTTTAGTGATATTCTCCCCATATGCATTTGCAATGTTTCCTTTCTATTAGAAGGCTTTTTATGTTATTCTTAGTTATTTTTGGCTTATTTTCTTTGATTTGGACATAAAATAATAACAAAATTCAAACTTTGAAAAATCGACTATTTTCATGTACGCGGACCTGTGAGATTTTAAGGGTTTTAGTGATATTCTCCCCATATGCATTTGCAATGTTTCCTTTCTATTAGAAGGCTTTTTATGTTATTCTTAGTTATTTTTGGCTGATTTTCTTTGATTTGGACATAAAATAATAACAAAATTCAAACTTTGAAAAATCGACTATTTTCATGTACGCGGACCTGTGAGATTTTAAGGGTTTTAGTAATATTCTCCCCATATGCATTTGCAATGTTTCCTTTCTATTAGAAGGCTTTTTATGTTATTCTTAGTTATTTTTGGCTGATTTTCTTTGATTTGGACATAAAATAATAACAAAATTCAAACTTTGAAAAATCGACTATTTTCATGTACGCGGACCTGTGAGATTTTAAGGGTTTTAGTGATATTCTCCCCATATGCATTTGCAATGTTTCCTTTCTATTAGAAGGCTTTTTATGTTATTCTTAGTTATTTTTGGCTGATTTTCTTTGATTTGGACATAAAATAATAACAAAATTCAAACTTTGAAAAATCGACTATTTTCATGTACGCGGACCTGTGAGATTTTAAGGGTTTTAGTGATATTCTCCCCATATGCATTTGCAATGTTTCCTTTCTATTAGAATGTTTTTTATGTTATTCTTAGTTATTTTTGGCTGATTTTCTTTGATTTGGACATAAAATAATAACAAAATTCAAACTTTGAAAAATCGACTATTTTCATGTACGCGGACCTGTGAGATTTTAAGGGTTTTAGTGATATTCTCCCCATATGCATTTGCAACGTTTCATTTCTATTAGAAGGCTTTTTATGTTATTCTTAGTTATTTTTGGCTGATTTTCTTTGATGTGGACATAAAATAATAACAAAATTCAAACTTTGAAAAATCAACTATTTTCATGTACGCGGACCTGTGAGATTTTAAGGGTTTTAGTGATATTCTCCCCATATGCATTTGCAATGGTTCCTTTCTATTAGAAGGCTTTTTATGTTATTCTTAGTTATTTTTGGCTGATTTTCTTTGATTTGGACATAAAATAATAACAAAATTCAAACTTTGAAAAATCGACTATTTTCATGTACGCGGACCTGTGAGATTTTAAGGGTTTTAGTGATATTCTCCCCATATGCATTTGCAATGTTTCCTTTCTATTAGAAGGCTTTTTATGTTATTCTTAGTTATTTTTGGCTGATTTTCTTTGATTTGGACATAAAATAATAACAAAATTCAAACTTTGAAAAATCGACTATTTTCATGTACGCGGACCTGTGAGATTTTAAGGGTTTTAGTGATATTCTCCCCATATGCATTTGCAATGGTTCCTTTCTATTAGAAGGCTTTTTATGTTATTCTTAGTTATTTTTGGCTGATTTTCTTTGATTTGGACATAAAATAATAACAAAATTCAAACTTTGAAAAATCGACTATTTTCATGTACGCGGACCTGTGAGATTTTAAGGGTTTTAGTGATATTCTCCCCATATGCATTTGCAATGTTTCCTTTCTATTAGAAGGCTTTTTATGTTATTCTTAGTTATTTTTGGCTGATTTTCTTTGATTTGGACATAAAATAATAACAAAATTCAAACTTTGAAAAATCGACTATTTTCATGTACGCGGACCTGTGAGATTTTAAGGGTTTTAGTGATATTCTCCCCATATGCATTTGCAATGTTTCCTTTCTATTAGAAGGCTTTTTATGTTATTCTTAGTTATTTTTGGCTGATTTTCTTTGATGTGGACATAAAATAATAACAAAATTCAAACTTTGAAAAATCGACTATTTTCATGTACGCGGACCTGTGAGATTTTAAGGGTTTTAGTGATATTCTCCCCATATGCATTTGCAATGTTTCATTTCTATTAGAAGGCTTTTTATGTTATTCTTGGTTATTTTTGGCTGATTTTCTTTGATTTGGACATAAAATAATAACAAAATTCAAACTTTGAAAAATCGACTATTTTCATGTACGCGGACCTGTGAGATTTTAAGGGTTTTAGTGATATTCTCCCCATATGCATTTGCAATGTTTCATTTCTATTAGAAGGCTTTTTATGTTATTCTTAGTTATTTTTGGCTGATTTTCTTTGATTTGGACATAAAATAATAACAAAATTCAAACTTTGAAAAATCGACTATTTTCATGTACGCGGACCTGTGAGATTTTAAGGGTTTTAGTGATATTCTCCCCATATGCATTTGCAAGGTTTCCTTTCTATTAGAATGTTTTTTATGTTATTCTTAGTTATTTTTGGCTGATTTTCTTTGATTTGGACATAAAATAATAACAAAATTCAAACTTTGAAAAATCGACTATTTTCATGTACGCGGACCTGTGAGATTTTAAGGGTTTTAGTGATATTCTCCCCATATGCATTTGCAATGTTTCCTTTCTATTAGAAGGCTTTTTATGTTATTCTTAGTTATTTTTGGCTGATTTTCTTTGATTTGGACATAAAATAATAACAAAATTCAAACTTTGAAAAATCGACTATTTTCATGTACGCGGACCTGTGAGATTTTAAGGGTTTTAGTGATATTCTCCCCATATGCATTTGCAATGTTTCCTTTGTATAAGAATGTTTTTATGTTATTCTTAGTTATTTTTGGCTGATTTTCTTTGATGTGGACATAAAATAATAACAAAATTCAAACTTTGAAAAATCGACTATTTTCATGTACGCGGACCTGTGAGATTTTAAGGGTTTTAGTGATATTCTCCCCATATGCATTTGCAATGTTTCCTTTCTATTAGAAGGCTTTTTATGTTATTCTTAGTTATTTTTGGCTGATTTTCTTTGATTTGGACATAAAATAATAACAAAATTCAAACTTTGAAAAATCGACTATTTTCATGTACGCGGACCTGTGAGATTTTAAGGGTTTTAGTGATATTCTCCCCATATGCATTTGCAATGTTTCCTTTCTATTAGAAGACTTTTTATGTTATTCTTAGTTTTTTTTGGCTGATTTTCTTTGATTTGGACATAAAATAATAACAAAATTCAAACTTTGAAAAATCGACTATTTTCATGTACGCGGACCTGTGAGATTTTAAGGGTTTTAGTGATATTCTCCCCATATGCATTTGCAATGTTTCCTTTCTATTAGAAGGCTTTTTATGTTATTCTTAGTTATTTTTGGCTGATTTTCTTTGATTTGGACATAAAATAATAACAAAATTCAAACTTTGAAAAATCGACTATTTTCATGTACGCGGACCTGTGAGATTTTAAGGGTTTTAGTGATATTCTCCCCATATGCATTTGCAATGGTTCCTTTCTATTAGAAGGCTTTTTATGTTATTCTTAGTTATTTTTGGCTGATTTTCTTTGATGTGGACATAAAATAATAACAAAATTCAAACTTTGAAAAATCGACTATTTTCATGTACGCGGACCTGTGAGATTTTAAGGGTTTTAGTGATATTCTCCCCATATGCATTTGCAATGTTTCCTTTCTATTAGAATGTTTTTTATGTTATTCTTAGTTATTTTTGGCTGATTTTCTTTGATTTGGACATAAAATAATAACAAAATTCAAACTTTGAAAAATCGACTATTTTCATGTACGCGGACCTGTGAGATTTTAAGGGTTTTAGTGATGTTCTCCCCATATGCATTTGCAATGTTTCCTTTCTATTAGAAGGCTTTTTATGTTATTCTTAGTTATTTTTGGCTGATTTTCTTTGATTTGGACATAAAATAATAACAAAATTCAAACTTTGAAAAATCGACTATTTTCATGTACGCGGACCTGTGAGATTTTAAGGGTTTTAGTGATATTCTCCCCATATGCATTTGCAATGTTTCCTTTCTATTAGAAGGCTTTTTATGTTATTCTTAGTTATTTTTGGCTGATTTTCTTTGATGTGGACATAAAATAATAACAAAATTCAAACTTTGAAAAATCGACTATTTTCATGTACGCGGACCTGTGAGATTTTAAGGGTTTTAGTGATATTCTCCCCATATGCATTTGCAATGTTTCCTTTCTATTAGAAGGCTTTTTATGTTATTCTTAGTTATTTTTGGCTGATTTTCTTTGATTTGGACATAAAATAATAACAAAATTCAAACTTTGAAAAATCGACTATTTTCATGTACGCGGACCTGTGAGATTTTAAGGGTTTTAGTGATATTCTCCCCATATGCATTTGCAATGTTTCCTTTGTATTAGAATGTTTTTATGTTATTCTTAGTTATTGTTGGCTGATTTTCTTTGATGTGGACATAAAATAATAACAAAATTCAAACTTTGAAAAATCGACTATTTTCATGTACGCGGACCTGTGAGATTTTAAGGGTTTTAGTGATATTCTCCCCATATGCATTTGCAATGTTTCCTTTCTATTAGAAGGCTTTTTATGTTATTCTTAGTTATTTTTGGCTGATTTTCTTTTATTTGGACATAAAATAATAACAAAATTCAAACTTTGAAAAATCGACTATTTTCATGTACGCGGACCTGTGAGATTTTAAGGGTTTTAGTGATATTCTCCCCATATGCATTTGCAATGTTTCCTTTCTATTAGAAGGCTTTTTATGTTATTCTTAGTTATTTTTGGCTGATTTTCTTTGATGTGGACATAAAATAATAACAAAATTCAAACTTTGAAAAATCGACTATTTTCATGTACGCGGACCTGTGAGATTTTAAGGGTTTTAGTGATATTCTCCTCATATGCATTTGCAATGTTTCCTTTCTATTAGAAGGCTTTTTATGTTATTCTTAGTTATTTTTGGCTGATTTTCTTTGATTTGGACATAAAATAATAACAAAATTCAAACTTTGAAAAATCGACTATTTTCATGTACGCGGACCTGTGAGATTTTAAGGGTTTTAGTGATATTCTCCCCATATGCATTTGCAATGTTTCCTTTGTATTAGAATGTTTTTATGTTATTCTTAGTTATTGTTGGCTGATTTTCTTTGATGTGGACATAAAATAATAACAAAATTCAAACTTTGAAAAATCGACTATTTTCATGTACGCGGACCTGTGAGATTTTAAGGGTTTTAGTGATATTCTCCCCATATGCATTTGCAATGTTTCCTTTCTATTAGAAGGCTTTTTATGTTATTCTTAGTTATTTTTGGCTGATTTTCTTTGATTTGGACATAAAATAATAACAAAATTCAAACTTTGAAAAATCGACTATTTTCATGTACGCGGACCTGTGAGATTTTAAGGGTTTTAGTGATATTCTCCCCATATGCATTTGCAATGTTTCCTTTGTATTAGAATGTTTTTATGTTATTCTTAGTTATTTTTGGTTGATTTTCTTTGATTTGGACATAAAATAATAACAAAATTCAAACTTTGAAAAATCGACTATTTTCATGTACGCGGACCTGTGAGATTTTAAGGGTTTTAGTGATATTCTCCCCATATGCATTTGCAATGTTTCCTTTCTATTAGAAGGCTTTTTATGTTATTCTTAGTTATTTTTGGCTGATTTTCTTTGATTTGGACATAAAATAATAACAAAATTCAAACTTTGAAAAATCGACTATTTTCATGTACGCGGACCTGTGAGATTTTAAGGGTTTTAGTGATATTCTCCCCATATGCATTTGCAATGGTTCCTTTCTATTAGAAGGCTTTTTATGTTATTCTTAGTTATTTTTGGCTGATTTTCTTTGATGTGGACATAAAATAATAACAAAATTCAAACTTTGAAAAATCGACTATTTTCATGTACGCGGACCTGTGAGATTTTAAGGGATTTAGTGATATTCTCCCCATATGCATTTGCAATGTTTCCTTTCTATTAGAAGGCTTTTTATGTTATTCTTTGTTTTTTTTGGCTGATTTTCTTTGATTTGGACATAAAATAATAACAAAATTCAAACTTTGAAAAATCGACTATTTTCATGTACGCGGACCTGTGAGATTTTAAGGGTTTTAGTGATATTCTCCCCATATGCATTTGCAATGTTTCCTTTCTATTAGAATGTTTTTATGTTATTCTTAGTTATTTTTGGCTGATTTTCTTTGATTTGGACATAAAATAATAAAAAAATTCAAACTTTGAAAAATCGACTATTTTCATGTACGCGGACCTGTGAGATTTTAAGGGTTTTAGTGATGTTCTCCCCATATGCATTTGCAATGTTTCATTTCTATTAGAAGGCTTTTTATGTTATTCTTAGTTATTTTTGGCTGATTTTCTTTGATTTGGACATAAAATAATAACAAAATTCAAACTTTGAAAAATCGACTATTTTCATGTACGCGGACCTGTGAGATTTTAAGGGTTTTAGTGATATTCTCCCCATATGCATTTGCAATGTTTCCTTTCTATTAGAAGGCTTTTTATGTTATTCTTAGTTATTTTTGGCTGATTTTCTTTGATGTGGACATAAAATAATAACAAAATTCAAACTTTGAAAAATCGACTATTTTCATGTACGCGGACCTGTGAGATTTTAAGGGTTTTAGTGATATTCTCCCCATATGCATTTGCAATGTTTCCTTTGTATTAGAATGTTTTTATGTTATTCTTAGTTATTTTTGGCTGATTTTCTTTGATTTGGACATAAAATAATAACAAAATTCAAACTTTGAAAAATCGACTATTTTCATGTACGCGGACCTGTGAGATTTTAAGGGTTTTAGTGATATTCTCCCCATATGCATTTGCAATGTTTCCTTTGTATTAGAATGTTTTTATTGTTATTCTTAGTTATTTTTGGTTGATTTTTTTTGATTTGGACATAAAATAATAACAAAATTCAAACTTTGAAAAATCGACTATTTTCATGTACGCGGACCTGTGAGATTTTAAGGGTTTTAGTGATATTCTCCCCATATGCATTTGCAATGTTTCCTTTCTATTAGAAGGCTTTTTTATGTTATTCTTAGTTATTTTTGGCTGATTTTCTTTGATTTGGACATAAAATAATAACAAAATTCAAACTTTGAAAAATCGACTATTTTCATGTACGCGGACCTGTGAGATTTTAAGGGTTTTAGTGATATTCTCCCCATATGCATTTGCAATGTTTCCTTTCTATTAGAAGGCTATTTATGTTATTCTTAGTTATTTTTGGCTGATTTTCTTTGATTTGGACATAAAATAATAACAAAATTCAAACTTTGAAAAATCGACTATTTTCATGTACGCGGACCTGTGAGATTTTAAGGGTTTTAGTGATATTCTCCCCATATGCATTTGCAATGGTTCCTTTCTATTAGAAGGCTTTTTATGTTATTCTTAGTTATTTTTGGCTGATTTTCTTTGATGTGGACATAAAATAATAACAAAATTCAAAATTTGAAAATCGACTATTTTCATGTACGCGGACCTGTGAGATTTTAAGGGTTTTTAGTGATATTCTCCCCATATGTATTTGCAATGTTTCCTTTCTATTAGAAGGCTTTTTATGTTATTCTTTGTTTTTTTGGCTGATTTTCTTTGATTTGGACATAAAATAATAACAAAATTCAAACTTTGAAAAATCGACTATTTTCATGTACGCGGACCTGTGAGATTTTAAGGGTTTTAGTGATATTCTCCCCATATGCATTTGCAATGTTTCCTTTCTATTAGAATGTTTTTTATGTTATTCTTAGTTATTTTTGGCTGATTTTCTTTGATTTGGACATAAAATAATAAAAAAAATTCAAACTTGAAAAATCGACTATTTTCATGTACGCGGACCTGTGAGATTTTTAGGGTTTTAGTGATGTTCTCCCCATATGCATTTGCAATGTTTCATTTCTAGTAGAAGGCTTTTTATGTTATTCTTAGTTATTTTTGGCTGATTTTCTTTCATTTGGACATAAAATAATAACAAAATTCAAACTTTGAAAAATCGACTATTTTCATGTACGCGGGACCTGTGAGATTTTAAGGGTTTTAGTGATATTCTCCCCATATGCATTTGCAATGTTTCCTTTGTATTAGAATGTTTTTATGTTATTCTTAGTTATTTTTGGTTGATTTTCTTTGATTTGGACATAAAATAATAACAAAATTCAAACTTTGAAAAATCGACTATTTTCATGTACGCGGACCTGTGAGATTTTAAGGGTTTTAGTGATATTCTCCCCATATGCATTTGCAATGTTTCCTTTCTATTAGAAGGCTTTTTATGTTATTCTTAGTTATTTTTGGCTGATTTTCTTTGATTTGGACATAAAATAATAACAAAATTCAAACTTTGAAAAATCGACTATTTTCATGTACGCGGACCTGTGAGATTTTAAGGGTTTTAGTGATATTCTCCCCATATGCATTTGCAATGTTTCCTTTCTATTAGAAGGCTTTTTATGTCATTCTTTGTTTTTTTTGGCTGATTTTCTTTGATTTGGACATAAAATAATAACAAAATTCAAACTTTGAAAAATCGACTATTTTCATGTACGCGGGACCTGTGAGATTTTAAGGGTTTTAGTGATATTCTCCCCATATGCATTTGCAATGTTTCCTTTCTATTAGAATGTTTTTTATGTTATTCTTAGTTATTTTTGGCTGATTTTCTTTGATTTGGACATAAAATAATAAAAAAATTCAAACTTTGAAAAATCGACTATTTTCATGTACGCGGACCTGTGAGATTTTAAGGGTTTTAGTGATGTTCTCCCCATATGCATTTGCAATGTTTCATTTCTATTAGAAGGCTTTTTATGTTATTCTTAGTTATTTTTGGCTGATTTTCTTTGATTTGGACATAAAATAATAACAAAATTCAAACTTTGAAAAATCGACTATTTTCATGTACGCGGACCTGTGAGATTTTAAGGGTTTTAGTGATATTCTCCCCATATGCATTTGCAATGTTTCCTTTCTATTAGAAGGCTTTTTATGTTATTCTTAGTTATTTTTGGCTGATTTTCTTTGATGTGGACATAAAATAATAACAAAATTCAAACTTTGAAAAATCGACTATTTTCATGTACGCGGACCTGTGAGATTTTAAGGGTTTTAGTGATATTCTCCCCATATGCATTTGCAATGTTTCCTTTCTATTAGAAGGCTTTTTATGTTATTCTTAGTTATTTTTGGCTGATTTTCTTTTATTTGGACATAAAATAATAACAAAATTCAAACTTTGAAAAATCGACTATTTTCATGTACGCGGACCTGTGAGATTTTAAGGGTTTTAGTGATATTCTCCCCATATGCATTTGCAATGTTTCCTTTGTATTAGAATGTTTTTATGTTATTCTTAGTTATTTTTGGCTGATTTTCTTTGATGTGGACATAAAATAATAACAAAATTCAAACTTTGAAAAAGTCGCTTTTTTCAAAGTTTGAATTTTGTTATTATTTTATGTCCACATCAAAGAAAATCAGCCAAAAATAACTAAGAATAACATAAAAACATTCTAATACAAAGGAAACATTGCAAATGCATATGGGGAGAATATCACTAAAACCCTTAAAATCTCACAGGTCCGCGTACATGAAAATAGTCGATTTTTCAAAGTTTGAATTTTGTTATTATTTTATGTCCAAATAAAAGAAAATCAGCCAAAAATAACTAAGAATAACATAAAAAGCCTTCTAATAGAAAGGAAACATTGCAAATGCATATGGGAGAATATCACTAAAACCCTTAAAATCTCACAGGTCCGCGTACATGAAAATAGTCGATTTTTCAAAGTTTGAATTTTGTTATTATTTTATGTCCACATCAAAGAAAATCAGCCAAAAATAACTAAGAATAACATAAAAAGCCTTCTAATAGAAAGGAAACATTGCAAATGCATATGGGGAGAATATCACTAAAACCCTTAAAATCTCACAGGTCCGCGTACATGAAAATAGTCGATTTTTCAAAGTTTGAATTTTGTTATTATTTTATGTCCAAATCAAAGAAAATCAGCCAAAAATAACTAAGAATAACATAAAAAGCCTTCTAATAGAAATGAAACATTGCAAATGCATATGGGGAGAACATCACTAAAACCCTTAAAATCTCACAGGTCCGCGTACATGAAAATAGTCGATTTTTCAAAGTTTGAATTTTTTTATTATTTTATGTCCAAATCAAAGAAAATCAGCCAAAAATAACTAAGAATAACATAAAAAACATTCTAATAGAAAGGAAACATTGCAAATGCATATGGGGAGAATATCACTAAAACCCTTAAAATCTCACAGGTCCGCGTACATGAAAATAGTCGATTTTTCAAAGTTTGAATTTTGTTATTATTTTATGTCCAAATCAAAGAAAATCAGCCAAAAAAAACAAAGAATGACATAAAAAGCCTTCTAATAGAAAGGAAACATTGCAAATGCATATGGGGAGAATATCACTAAAACCCTTAAAATCTCACAGGTCCGCGTACATGAAAATAGTCGATTTTTCAAAGTTTGAATTTTGTTATTATTTTATGTCCAAATCAAAGAAAATCAGCCAAAAAATAACTAAGAATAACATAAAAAGCCTTCTAATAGAAAGGAAACATTGCAAATGCATATGGGGAGAATATCACTAAAACCCTTAAAATCTCACAGGTCCGCGTACATGAAAATAGTCGATTTTTCAAAGTTTGAATTTTGTTATTATTTTATGTCCAAATCAAAGAAAATCAACCAAAAATAACTAAGAATAACATAAAACATTCTAATACAAAGGAAACATTGCAAATGCATATGGGGAGAATATCACTAAAACCCTTAAAATCTCACAGGTCCGCGTACATGAAAATAGTCGATTTTTCAAAGTTTGAATTTTGTTATTATTTTATGTCCAAATGAAAGAAAATCAGCCAAAAATAACTAAGAATAACATAAAAAGCCTTCTACTAGAAATGAAACATTGCAAATGCATATGGGAGAACATCACTAAAACCCTAAAAATCTCACAGGTCCGCGTACATGAAAATAGTCGATTTTTCAAGTTTGAATTTTTTTTATTATTTTATGTCCAAATCAAAGAAAATCAGCCAAAAATAACTAAGAATAACATAAAAAAACATTCTAATAGAAAGGAAACATTGCAAATGCATATGGGGAGAATATCACTAAAACCCTTAAAATCTCACAGGGTCCGCGTACATGAAAATAGTCGATTTTTCAAAGTTTGAATTTTGTTATTATTTTATGTCCAAATCAAAGAAAATCAGCCAAAAAAAACAAAGAATAACATAAAAAGCCTTCTAATAGAAAGGAAACATTGCAAATACATATGGGGAGAATATCACTAAAACCCTTAAAATCTCACAGGTCCGCGTACATGAAAATAGTCGATTTTTCAAATTTTGAATTTTGTTATTATTTTATGTCCACATCAAAGAAAATCAGCCAAAATAACTAAGAATAACATAAAAGCCTTCTAATAGAAAGGAACCATTGCAAATGCATATGGGGAGAATATCACTAAAACCCTTAAAATCTCACAGGTCCGCGTACATGAAAATAGTCGATTTTTTCAAAGTTTGAATTTTGTTATTATTTTATGTCCAAATCAAAGAAAATCAGCCAAAAATAACTAAGAATAACATAAATAGCCTTCTAATAGAAAGGAAACATTGCAAATGCATATGGGGAGAATATCACTAAAACCCTTAAAATCTCACAGGTCCGCGTACATGAAAATAGTCGATTTTTCAAAGTTTGAATTTTGTTATTATTTTATGTCCAAATCAAAGAAAATCAGCCAAAAATAACTAAGAATAACATAAAAAGCCTTCTAATAGAAAGGAAACATTGCAAATGCATATGGGGAGAATATCACTAAAACCCTTAAAATCTCACAGGTCCGCGTACATGAAAATAGTCGATTTTTCAAAGTTTGAATTTTGTTATTATTTTATGTCCAAATCAAAAAAAATCAACAAAAATAACTAAGAATAACATAAAAACATTCTAATACAAAGGAAACATTGCAAATGCATATGGGAGAATATCACTAAAACCCTTAAAATCTCACAGGTCCGCGTACATGAAAATAGTCGATTTTTCAAAGTTTGAATTTTGTTATTATTTTATGTCCAAATCAAAGAAAATCAGCCAAAAATAACTAAGAATAACATAAAAACATTCTAATACAAAGGAAACATTGCAAATGCATATGGGGAGAATATCACTAAAACCCTTAAAATCTCACAGGTCCGCGTACATGAAAATAGTCGATTTTTCAAAGTTTGAATTTTGTTATTATTTTATGTCCACATCAAAGAAAATCAGCCAAAAATAACTAAGAATAACATAAAAAGCCTTCTAATAGAAAGGAAACATTGCAAATGCATATGGGGAGAATATCACTAAAACCCTTAAAATCTCACAGGTCCGCGTACATGAAAATAGTCGATTTTTCAAAGTTTGAATTTTGTTATTATTTTATGTCCAAATCAAAGAAAATCAGCCAAAAATAACTAAGAATAACATAAAAAGCCTTCTAATAGAAATGAAACATTGCAAATGCATATGGGGAGAACATCACTAAAACCCTTAAAATCTCACAGGTCCGCGTACATGAAAATAGTCGATTTTTCAAAGTTTGAATTTTTTTATTATTTTATGTCCAAATCAAAGAAAATCAGCCAAAAATAACTAAGAATAACATAAAAAACATTCTAATAGAAAGGAAACATTGCAAATGCATATGGGGAGAATATCACTAAAACCCTTAAAATCTCACAGGTCCGCGTACATGAAAATAGTCGATTTTTCAAAGTTTGAATTTTGTTATTATTTTATGTCCAAATCAAAGAAAATCAGCCAAAAAAAACAAAGAATAACATAAAAAGCCTTCTAATAGAAAGGAAACATTGCAAATGCATATGGGAGAATATCACTAAATCCCTTAAAATCTCACAGGTCCGCGTACATGAAAATAGTCGATTTTTCAAAGTTTGAATTTTGTTATTATTTTATGTCCACATCAAAGAAAATCAGCCAAAATAACTAAGAATAACATAAAAAGCCTTCTAATAGAAAGGAACCATTGCAAATGCATATGGGGAGAATATCACTAAAACCCTTAAAATCTCACAGGTCCGCGTACATGAAAATAGTCGATTTTTCAAAGTTTGAATTTTGTTATTATTTTATGTCCAAATCAAAGAAAATCAGCCAAAAATAACTAAGAATAACATAAAAAGCCTTCTAATAGAAAGGAACATTGCAAATGCATATGGGGAGAATATCACTAAAACCCTTAAAATCTCACAGGTCCGCGTACATGAAAATAGTCGATTTTTCAAAGTTTGAATTTTGTTATTATTTTATGTCCAAATCAAAGAAAATCAACCAAAAATAACTAAGAATAACATAAAAACATTCTAATACAAAGGAAACATTGCAAATGCATATGGGGAGAATATCACTAAAACCCTTAAAATCTCACAGGTCCGCGTACATGAAAATAGTCGATTTTTCAAAGTTTGAATTTTGTTATTATTTTATGTCCAAATCAAAGAAAATCAGCCAAAAATAACTAAGAATAACATAAAAAGCCTTCTAATAGAAAGGAAACATTGCAAATGCATATGGGGAGAATATCACTAAAACCCTTAAAATCTCACAGGTCCGCGTACATGAAAATAGTCGATTTTTCAAAGTTTGAATTTTGTTATTATTTTATGTCCACATCAAAGAAAATCAGCCAACAATAACTAAGAATAACATAAAAACATTCTAATACAAAGGAAACATTGCAAATGCATATGGGGAGAATATCACTAAAACCCTTTAAAATCTCACAGGTCCGCGTACATGAAAATAGTCGATTTTTCAAAGTTTGAATTTTGTTATTATTTTATGTCCAAATCAAAGAAAATCAGCCAAAAATAACTAAGAATAACATAAAAAGCCTTCTAATAGAAAGGAAACATTGCAAATGCATATGAGGAGAATATCACTAAAACCCTTAAAATCTCACAGGTCCGCGTACATGAAAATAGTCGATTTTTCAAAGTTTGAATTTTGTTATTATTTTATGTCCACATCAAAGAAAATCAGCCAAAAATAACTAAGAATAACATAAAAAGCCTTCTAATAGAAAGGAAACATTGCAAATGCATATGGGGAGAATATCACTAAAAACCCTTAAAATCTCACAGGTCCGCGTACATGAAAATAGTCGATTTTTCAAAGTTTGAATTTTGTTATTATTTATGTCCAAATAAAAGAAAATCAGCCAAAAAATAACTAAGAATAACATAAAAAGCCTTCTAATAGAAAAGGAAACATTGCAAATGCATATGGGGAGAATATCACTAAAACCCTTAAAATCTCACAGGTCCGCGTACATGAAATAGTCGATTTTTCAAAGTTTGAATTTTGTTATTATTTTATGTCCACATCAAAGAAAATCAGCCAACAATAACTAAGAATAACATAAAAACATTCTAATACAAAGGAAACATTGCAAATGCATATGGGGAGAATATCACTAAAACCCTTAAAATCTCACAGGTCCGCGTACATGAAAATAGTCGATTTTTCAAAGTTTGAATTTTGTTATTATTTTATGTCCAAATCAAAGAAAATCAGCCAAAATAACTAAAGAATAACATAAAAAGCCTTCTAATAGAAGGAAACATTGCAAATGCATATGGGGAGAATATCACTAAACCCTTAAAATCTCACAGGTCCGCGTACATGAAAATAGTCGATTTTTCAAAGTTTGAATTTTGTTATTATTTTATGTCCACATCAAAGAAAATCAGCCAAAAATAACTAAGAATAACATAAAAAGCCTTCTAATAGAAAGGAAACATTGCAAATGCATATGGGGAGAATATCACTAAAACCCTTAAAATCTCACAGGTCCGCGTACATGGAAAATAGTCGATTTTTCAAAGTTTGAATTTTGTTATTATTTTATGTCCAAATCAAAGAAAATCAGCCAAAAATAACTAAGAATAACATAAAAAGCCTTCTAATAGAAAGGAAACATTGCAAATGCATATGGGGAGAACATCACTAAAACCCTTAAAATCTCACAGGTCCGCGTACATGAAAATAGTCGATTTTTCAAAGTTTGAATTTTGTTATTATTTTATGTCCAAATCAAAGAAAATCAGCCAAAAATAACTAAGAATAACATAAAAAACATTCTAATAGAAAGGAAACATTGCAAATGCATATGGGGAGAATATCACTAAAACCCTTAAAATCTCACAGGTCCGCGTACATGAAAATAGTCGATTTTTCAAAGTTTGAATTTTGTTATTATTTTATGTCCACATCAAAGAAAATCAGCCAAAAATAACTAAGAATAACATAAAAAAGCCTTCTAATAGAAAGGAAACCATTGCAAATGCATATGGGGAGAATATCACTAAAACCCTTAAAATCTCACAGGTCCGCGTACATGAAAATAGTCGATTTTTCAAAGTTTGAATTTTGTTATTATTTTATGTCCAAATCAAAGAAAATCAGCCAAAAATAACTAAGAATAACATAAAAAGCCTTCTAATAGAAAGGAAACATTGCAAATGCATATGGGAGAATATCACTAAAACCCTTAAAATCTCACAGGTCCGCGTACATGAAAATAGTCGATTTTTCAAAGTTTGAATTTTGTTATTATTTTATGTCCAAATCAAAGAAAATCAGCCAAAAAAAACTAAGAATAACATAAAAAGTCTTCTAATAGAAAGGAAACATTGCAAATGCATATGGGGAGAATATCACTAAAACCCTTAAAATCTCACAGGTCCGCGTACATGAAAATAGTCGATTTTTCAAAGTTTGAATTTTGTTATTATTTTATGTCCAAATCAAAGAAAATCAGCCAAAAATAACTAAGAATAACATAAAAAGCCTTCTAATAGAAAGGAAACATTGCAAATGCATATGGGGAGAATATCACTAAAACCCTTAAAATCTCACAGGTCCGCGTACATGAAAATAGTCGATTTTTCAAAGTTTGAATTTTGTTATTATTTTATGTCCACATCAAAGAAAATCAGCCAAAAATAACTAAGAATAACATAAAAACATTCTTATACAAAGGAAACATTGCAAATGCATATGGGGAGAATATCACTAAAACCCTTAAAATCTCACAGGTCCGCGTACATGAAAATAGTCGATTTTTCAAAGTTTGAATTTTGTTATTATTTTATGTCCAAATCAAAGAAAATCAGCCAAAAATAACTAAGAATAACATAAAAAGCCTTCTAATAGAAAGGAAACATTGCAAATGCATATGGGGAGAATATCACTAAACCCCTTAAAATCTCACAGGTCCGCGTACATGAAAATAGTCGATTTTTCAAAGTTTGAATTTTGTTATTATTTTATGTCCAAATCAAAGAAAATCAGCCAAAAATAACTAAGGAATAACATAAAAAACATTCTAATAGAAAGGAAACCTTGCAAATGCATATGGGGAGAATATCACTAAAACCCTTAAAATCTCACAGGTCCGCGTACATGAAAATAGTCGATTTTTCAAAGTTTGAATTTTGTTATTATTTTATGTCCAAATCAAAGAAAAATCAGCCAAAAATAACTAAGAATAACATAAAAAGCCTTCTAATAGAAATGAAACATTGCAAATGCATATGGGGAGAATATCACTAAAACCCTTAAAATCTCACAGGTCCGCGTACATGAAAATAGTCGATTTTTCAAAGTTTGATTTTGTTATTATTTTATGTCCAAATCAAAGAAAATCAGCCAAAAATAACCAAGAATAACATAAAAAGCCTTCTAATAGAAATGAAACATTGCAAATGCATATGGGGAGAATATCACTAAAACCCTTAAAATCTCACAGGTCCGCGTACATGAAAATAGTCGATTTTTCAAAGTTTGAATTTTGTTATTATTTTATGTCCACATCAAAGAAAATCAGCCAAAAAATAACTAAGAATAACATAAAAAGCCTTCTAATAGAAAGGAAACATTGCAAATGCATATGGGGAGGAATATCACTAAAACCCTTAAAATCTCACAGGTCCGCGTACATGAAAATAGTCGATTTTTCAAAGTTTGAATTTTGTTATTATTTTATGTCCAAATCAAAGAAAATCAGCCAAAAATAACTAAGAATAACATAAAAAGCCTTCTAATAGAAAGGAAACATTGCAAATGCATATGGGGAGAATATCACTAAAACCCTTAAAATCTCACAGGTCCGCGTACATGAAAATAGTCGATTTTTCAAAGTTTGAATTTTGTTATTATTTTATGTCCAAATCAAAGAAAATCAGCCAAAAATAACTAAGAATAACATAAAAAGCCTTCTAATAGAAAGGAACCATTGCAAATGCATATGGGGAGAATATCACTAAAACCCTTAAAATCTCACAGGTCCGCGTACATGAAAATAGTCGATTTTTCAAAGTTTGAATTTTGTTATTATTTTATGTCCAAATCAAAGAAAATCAGCCAAAAATAACTAAGAATAACATAAAAAGCCTTCTAATAGAAAGGAAACATTGCAAATGCATATGGGGAGAATATCACTAAAACCCTTAAAATCTCACAGGTCCGCGTACATGAAATAGTCGATTTTTCAAAGTTTGAATTTTGTTATTATTTTATGTCCAAATCAAAGAAAATCAGCCAAAAATAACTAAGAATAACATAAAAGCCTTCTAATAGAAAGGAACCATTGCAATGCATATGGGGAGAATATCACTAAAACCCTTAAAATCTCACAGGTCCGCGTACATGAAAATAGTTGATTTTTCAAAGTTTGAATTTTGTTATTATTTTATGTCCACATCAAAGAAAATCAGCCAAAAATAACTAAGAATAACATAAAAAGCCTTCTAATAGAAATGAAACGTTGCAAATGCATATGGGGAGAATATCACTAAAACCCTTAAAATCTCACAGGTCCGCGTACATGAAAATAGTCGATTTTTCAAAGTTTGAATTTTGTTATTATTTTATGTCCAAATCAAAGAAAATCAGCCAAAAATAACTAAGAATAACATAAAAAACATTCTAATAGAAAGGAAACATTGCAAATGCATATGGGGAGAATATCACTAAAACCCTTAAAATCTCACAGGTCCGCGTACATGAAAATAGTCGATTTTTCAAAGTTTGAATTTTGTTATTATTTTATGTCCAAATCAAAGAAAATCAGCCAAAAATAACTAAGAATAACATAAAAAGCCTTCTAATAGAAAGGAAACATTGCAAATGCATATGGGGAGAATATCACTAAAACCCTTAAAATCTCACAGGTCCGCGTACATGAAAATAGTCGATTTTTCAAAGTTTGAATTTTGTTATTATTTTATGTCCAAATCAAAGAAAATCAGCCAAAAATAACTAAGAATAACATAAAAAGCCTTCTAATAGAAAGGAAACATTGCAAATGCATATGGGGAGAATATTACTAAAACCCTTAAAATCTCAACAGGTCCGCGTACATGAAATAGTCGATTTTTCAAAGTTGAATTTTGTTATTATTTTATGTCCAAATCAAAGAAAATCAGCCAAAAATAACTAAGAATAACATAAAAAGCCTTCTAATAGAAAGGAAACATTGCAAATGCATATGGGGAGAATATCACTAAAACCCTTAAAATCTCACAGGTCCGCGTACATGAAAATAGTCGATTTTTCAAAGTTTGAATTTTGTTATTATTTTATGTCCAAATCAAAGAAAATAAGCCAAAAATAACTAAGAATAACATAAAAAGCCTTCTAATAGAAAGGAAACATTGCAAATGCATATGGGGAGAATATCACTAAAACCCTTAAATCTCACAGGTCCGCGTACATGAAAATAGTTGATTTTTCAAAGTTTGAATTTTGTTATTATTTTATGTCCAAATCAAAGAAAATCAGCCAAAAATAACTAAGAATAACATAAAAAGCCTTCTAATAGAAAGGAAACATTGCAAATGCATATGGGGAGAATATCACTAACACCCTTAAAATCTCACAGGTCCGCGTACATGAAAATAGTCGATTTTTCAAAGTTTGAATTTTGTTATTATTTTATGTCCCACATCAAAGAAAATCAGCCAAAAATAACTAAGAATAACATAAAAAGCCTTCTAATAGAAATGAAACGTTGCAAATGCATATGGGGAGAATATCACTAAAACCCTTAAAATCTCACAGGTCCGCGTACATGAAAATAGTCGATTTTTCAAAGTTTGAATTTTGTTATTATTTTATGTCCAAATCAAAGAAAATCAGCCAAAAATAACTAAGAATAACATAAAAACATTCTAATAGAAAGGAAACATTGCAAATGCATATGGGGAGAATATCACTAAAACCCTTAAAATCTCACAGGTCCGCGTACATGAAAATAGTCGATTTTTCAAAGTTTGAATTTTGTTATTATTTTATGTCCAAATCAAAGAAAATCAGCCAAAAATAACTAAGAATAACATAAAAAGCCTTCTAATAGAAAGGAAACATTGCAAATGCATATGGGGAGAATATCACTAAAACCCTTAAAATCTCACAGGTCCGCGTACATGAAAATAGTCGATTTTTCAAAGTTTGAATTTTGTTATTATTTTATGTCCACATCAAAGAAAATCAGCCAAAAATAACTAAGAATAACATAAAAAGCCTTCTAATAGAAAGGAAACATTGCAAATGCATATGGGAGAATATCACTAAAACCCTTAAAATCTCACAGGTCCGCGTACATTAAAATAGTCGATTTTTCAAAGTTTGAATTTTGTTATTATTTTATGTCCAAATCAAAGAAAATCAGCCAAAAATAACTAAGAATAACATAAAAAACATTCTAATAGAAAGGAAACATTGCAAATGCATATGGGGAGAATATCACTAAAACCCTTAAAATCTCACAGGTCCGCGTACATGAAATAGTTGATTTTTCAAAGTTTGAATTTTGTTATTATTTTATGTCCAAATCAAAGACAATCAGCCAAAACTAACTAAGAATAACATAAAAACATTCTAATACAAAGGAAACATTGCAAATGCATATGGGGAGAATATCACTAAAACCCTTAAAATCTCACAGGTCCGCGTACATGAAAATAGTCGATTTTTTCAAAGTTTGAATTTTGTTATTATTTTATGTCCAAATCAAAGAAAATCAGCCAAAAATAACTAAGAATAACATAAAAAGCCTTCTAATAGAAAGGAAACATTGCAAATGCATATGGGGAGAATATCACTAAAAACCCTTAAAATCTCACAGGTCCGCGTACATGAAAATAGTCGATTTTTCAAAGTTTGAATTTTGTTATTATTTTATGTCCAAATCAAAGAAAATCAGCCAAAAATAACTAAGAATAACATACACAGCCTTCTAATAGAAAGGAAACATTGCAAATGCCTATGGGGAGAATATCACTAAAACCCTTAAAAATCTCACAGGTCCGCGTACATGAAAATAGTCGATTTTTCAAAGTTTGAATTTTTGTTATTATTTTATGTCCAAATCAAAGAAAATCAGCCAAAAATAACTAAGAATAACATAAAAGCCTTCTAATAGAAAGGAAACATTGCAAATGCATATGGGGAGAATATCACTAAAACCCTTAAAATCTCACAGGTCCGCGTACATGAAAATAGTCGATTTTTCAAAGTTTGAATTTTGTTATTATTTTATGTCCAAATCAAAGAAAATCAGCCAAAAATAACAAAGAATAACATAAAAAACATTCTAATACAAAGGAAACATTGCAAATGCATATGGGAAGAATATCACTAAAACCCTTAAAATCTCACAGGTCCGCGTACATGAAAATAGTCGATTTTTCAAAGTTTGAATTTTGTTATTATTTTATGTCCAAATCAAAGAAAATCAGCCAAAAATAACTAAGAATAACATAAAAAACATTCTAATAGAAAGGAAACATTGCAAATGCATATGGGGAGAATATCACTAAAACCCTTAAAATCTCACAGGTCCGCGTACATGAAAATAGTCGATTTTTCAAAGTTTGAATTTTGTTATTATTTTATGTCCAAATCAAAGAAAATCAGCCAAAAATAACTAAGAATAACATAAAAAGCCTTCTAATAGAAAGGAAACATTGCAAATGCATATGGGGAGAATATCACTAAAACCCTTAAAATCTCACAGGTCCGCGTACATGAAAATAGTCGATTTTCAAAGTTTGAATTTTGTTATTATTTTATGTCAAATCAAAGAAAATCAGCCAAAAATAACTAAGAATAACATAAAAAGCCTTCTAATAGAAAGGAAACATTGCAAATGCACATGGGGAGATTATCACTAAAACCCTTAAAAATCTCACAGGTCCGCGTACATGAAAATAGTCGATTTTTCAAAGTTTGAATTTTGTTATTATTTTATGTCCACATCAAAGAAAATCAGCCAAAAATAAACTAAGAATAACATAAAAAGCCTTCTAATAGAAAGGAAACATTGCAAATGCATATGGGGAGAATATCACTAAAACCCTTAAAATCTCACAGGTCCGCGTACATGAAAATAGTCGATTTTTCAAAGTTTGAATTTTGTTATTATTTTATGTCCAAATCAAAGAAAATCAGCCAAAAATAACTAAGAATAACATAAAAAGCCTTCTAATAGAAAGGAAACATTGCAAATGCAT
>NC_136494.1:76793578-77021078 GCF_053919585.1 Euprymna scolopes
ATTCAAACTTTGAAAAATCGACTATTTTCATGTACGCGGACCTGTGAGATTTTAAGGGTTTTAGTGATATTCTCCCCATATGCATTTGCAATGTTTCCTTTCTATTAGAAGGCTTTTTATGTTATTCTTAGTTATTTTTGGCTGATTTTCTTTGATTTGGACATAAAATAATAACAAAATTCAAACTTTGAAAAATCGACTATTTTCATGTACGCGGACCTGTGAGATTTTAAGGGTTTTAGTGATATTCTCCCCATATGCATTTGCAATGTTTCCTTTCTATTAGAAGGCTATTTATGTTATTCTTAGTTATTTTTGGCTGATTTTCTTTGATTTGGACATAAAATAATAACAAAATTCAAACTTTGAAAAATCGACTATTTTCATGTACGCGGACCTGTGAGATTTTAAGGGTTTTAGTGATATTCTCCCCATATGCATTTGCAATGGTTCCTTTCTATTAGAAGGCTTTTTATGTTATTCTTAGTTATTTTTGGCTGATTTTCTTTGATGTGGACATAAAATAATAACAAAATTCAAAATTTGAAAAATCGACTATTTTCATGTACGCGGACCTGTGAGATTTTAAGGGTTTTAGTGATATTCTCCCCATATGTATTTGCAATGTTTCCTTTCTATTAGAAGGCTTTTTATGTTATTCTTTGTTTTTTTTGGCTGATTTTCTTTGATTTGGACATAAAATAATAACAAAATTCAAACTTTGAAAAATCGACTATTTTCATGTACGCGGACCTGTGAGATTTTAAGGGTTTTAGTGATATTCTCCCCATATGCATTTGCAATGTTTCCTTTCTATTAGAATGTTTTTTATGTTATTCTTAGTTATTTTTGGCTGATTTTCTTTGATTTGGACATAAAATAATAAAAAAATTCAAACTTGAAAAATCGACTATTTTCATGTACGCGGACCTGTGAGATTTTTAGGGTTTTAGTGATGTTCTCCCCATATGCATTTGCAATGTTTCATTTCTAGTAGAAGGCTTTTTATGTTATTCTTAGTTATTTTTGGCTGATTTTCTTTCATTTGGACATAAAATAATAACAAAATTCAAACTTTGAAAAATCGACTATTTTCATGTACGCGGACCTGTGAGATTTTAAGGGTTTTAGTGATATTCTCCCCATATGCATTTGCAATGTTTCCTTTGTATTAGAATGTTTTTATGTTATTCTTAGTTATTTTTGGTTGATTTTCTTTGATTTGGACATAAAATAATAACAAAATTCAAACTTTGAAAAATCGACTATTTTCATGTACGCGGACCTGTGAGATTTTAAGGGTTTTAGTGATATTCTCCCCATATGCATTTGCAATGTTTCCTTTCTATTAGAAGGCTTTTTATGTTATTCTTAGTTATTTTTGGCTGATTTTCTTTGATTTGGACATAAAATAATAACAAAATTCAAACTTTGAAAAATCGACTATTTTCATGTACGCGGACCTGTGAGATTTTAAGGGTTTTAGTGATATTCTCCCCATATGCATTTGCAATGTTTCCTTTCTATTAGAAGGCTTTTTATGTCATTCTTTGTTTTTTTTGGCTGATTTTCTTTGATTTGGACATAAAATAATAACAAAATTCAAACTTTGAAAAATCGACTATTTTCATGTACGCGGACCTGTGAGATTTTAAGGGTTTTAGTGATATTCTCCCCATATGCATTTGCAATGTTTCCTTTCTATTAGAATGTTTTTTATGTTATTCTTAGTTATTTTTGGCTGATTTTCTTTGATTTGGACATAAAATAATAAAAAAATTCAAACTTTGAAAAATCGACTATTTTCATGTACGCGGACCTGTGAGATTTTAAGGGTTTTAGTGATGTTCTCCCCATATGCATTTGCAATGTTTCATTTCTATTAGAAGGCTTTTTATGTTATTCTTAGTTATTTTTGGCTGATTTTCTTTGATTTGGACATAAAATAATAACAAAATTCAAACTTTGAAAAATCGACTATTTTCATGTACGCGGACCTGTGAGATTTTAAGGGTTTTAGTGATATTCTCCCCATATGCATTTGCAATGTTTCCTTTCTATTAGAAGGCTTTTTATGTTATTCTTAGTTATTTTTGGCTGATTTTCTTTGATGTGGACATAAAATAATAACAAAATTCAAACTTTGAAAAATCGACTATTTTCATGTACGCGGACCTGTGAGATTTTAAGGGTTTTAGTGATATTCTCCCCATATGCATTTGCAATGTTTCCTTTCTATTAGAAGGCTTTTTATGTTATTCTTAGTTATTTTTGGCTGATTTTCTTTTATTTGGACATAAAATAATAACAAAATTCAAACTTTGAAAAATCGACTATTTTCATGTACGCGGACCTGTGAGATTTTAAGGGTTTTAGTGATATTCTCCCCATATGCATTTGCAATGTTTCCTTTGTATTAGAATGTTTTTATGTTATTCTTAGTTATTTTTGGCTGATTTTCTTTGATGTGGACATAAAATAATAACAAAATTCAAACTTTGAAAAAGCGACTATTTTCAGGTACGCGGACCTGTGAGATTTTAAGGGTTTTAGTGATATTCTCCCCATATGCATTTGCAATTTTTCCTTTCTATTAGAAGGCTTTTTATGTTATTCTTAGTTATTTTTGGCTGATTTTCTTTGATTTGGACATAAAATAATAACAAAATTCAAACTTTGAAAAATCGACTATTTTCATGTACGCGGACCTGTGAGATTTTAAGGGTTTTAGTGATATTCTCCCCATATGCATTTGCAATGTTTCCTTTGTATTAGAATGTTTTTATATTATTCTTAGTTATTTTTGGTTGATTTTCTTTGATTTGGACATAAAATAATAACAAAATTCAAACTTTGAAAAATCGACTATTTTCATGTACGCGGACCTGTGAGATTTTAAGGGTTTTAGTGATATTCTCCCCATATGCATTTGCAATGTTTCCTTTCTATTAGAAGGCTTTTTATGTTATTCTTAGTTATTTTTGGCTTTTTTTCTTTGATTTGGACATAAAATAATAACAAAATTCAAACTTTGAAAAATCGACTATTTTCATGTACGCGGACCTGTGAGATTTTAAGGGTTTTAGTGATATTCTCCCCATATGCATTTGCAATGGTTCCTTTCTATTAGAAGGCTTTTTATGTTATTCTTAGTTATTTTTGGCTGATTTTCTTTGATGTGGACATAAAATAATAACAAAATTCAAACTTTGAAAAATCGACTATTTTCATGTACGCGGACCTGTGAGATTTTAAGGGTTTTAGTCATATTCTCCCCATATGCATTTGCAATGTTTCCTTTCTATTAGAAGGCTTTTTATGTTATTCTTAGTTATTTTTGGCTGATTTTCTTTGATTTGGACATAAAATAATAACAAAATTAAAACTTTGAAAAATCGACTATTTTCATGTACGCGGACCTGTGAGATTTTAAGGGTTTTAGTGATATTCTCCCCATATGCATTTGCAATGTTTCCTTTCTATTAGAATGTTTTTTATGTTATTCTTAGTTATTTTTGGCTGATTTTCTTTGATTTGGACATAAAATAATAAAAAAATTCAAACTTTGAAAAATCGACTATTTTCATGTACGCGGACCTGTGAGATTTTAAGGGTTTTAGTGATGTTCTCCCCATATGCATTTGCAATGTTTCATTTCTATTAGAAGGCTTTTTATGTTATTCTTAGTTATTTTTGGCTGATTTTCTTTGATTTGGACATAAAATAATAACAAAATTCAAACTTTGAAAAATCGACTATTTTCATGTACGCGGACCTGTGAGATTTTAAGGGTTTTAGTGATATTCTCCCCATATGCATTTGCAATGTTTCCTTTCTATTAAAAGGCTTTTTATGTTATTCTTAGTTATTTTTGGCTGATTTTCTTTGATGTGGACATAAAATAATAACAAAATTCAAACTTTGAAAAATCGACTATTTTTCATGTACGCGGACCTGTGAGATTTTAAGGGTTTTAGTGATATTCTCCCCATATGCATTTGCAATGTTTCCTTTCTATTAGAAGGCTTTTTATGTTATTCTTAGTTATTTTTGGCTGATTTTCTTTTATTTGGACATAAAATAATAACAAAATTCAAACTTTGAAAAATCGACTATTTTCATGTACGCGGACCTGTGAGATTTTAAGGGTTTTAGTGATATTCTCCCCATATGCATTTGCAATGTTTCCTTTGTATTAGAATGTTTTTATGTTATTCTTAGTTATTTTTGGCTGATTTTCTTTGATGTGGACATAAAATAATAACAAAATTCAAACTTTGAAAAAGCGACTATTTTCAGGTACGCAGACCTGTGAGATTTTAAGGGTTTTAGTGATATTCTCCCCATATGCATTTGCAATTTTTCCTTTCTATTAGAAGGCTTTTTATGTTATTCTTAGTTATTTTTGGCTGATTTTCTTTGATTTGGACATAAAATAATAACAAAATTCAAACTTTGAAAAATCGACTATTTTCATGTACGCGGACCTGTGAGATTTTAAGGGTTTTAGTGATATTCTCCCCATATGCATTTGCAATGTTTCCTTTCTATTAGAATGTTTTTTATGTTATTCTTAGTTATTTTTGGCTGATTTTCTTTGATTTGGACATAAAATAATAACAAAATTCAAACTTTGAAAAATCGACTATTTTCATGTACGCGGACCTGTGAGATTTTAAGGGTTTTAGTGATGTTCTCCCCATATGCATTTGCAATGTTTCCTTTCTATTAGAAGGCTTTTTATGTTATTCTTAGTTATTTTTCGCTGATTTTCTTTGATTTGGACATAAAATAATAACAAAATTCAAACTTTGAAAAATCGACTATTTTCATGTACGCGGACCTGTGAGATTTTGAGGGTTTTAGTCGTAGTTTCCCCATATGTATTTGCAATGTTTCCTTTCTATTAGAAGGCTATTTATGTTATTCTTAGTTATTTTTGGCTGATTTTCTTTGATTTGGACATAAAATAATAACAAAATTCAAACTTTGAAAAATCGACTATTTTCATGTACGCGGACCTGTGAGATTTTAAGGGTTGTAGTGATATTCTCCCCATGTGCATTTGCAATGTTTCCTTTCTATTAGAAGGCTTTTTATGTTATTCTTAGTTATTTTTGGCTGATTTTCTTTGATTTGGACATAAAATAATAACAAAATTCAAACTTTGAAAAATCGACTATTTTCATGTACGCGGACCTGTGAGATTTTAAGGGTTTTAGTGATATTCTCCCCATATGCATTTGCAATGTTTCCTTTCTATTAGAAGGCTTTTTATGTTATTCTTAGTTATTTTTGGCTGATTTTCTTTGATTTGGACATAAAATAATAACAAAATTCAAACTTTGAAAAATCGACTATTTTCATGTACGCGGACCTGTGAGATTTTAAGGGTTTTAGTGATATTCTCCCCATATGCATTTGCAATGTTTCCTTTCTATTAGAAGGCTTTTTATGTTATTCTTAGTTATTTTTGGCTGATTTTCTTTGATTTGGACATAAAATAATAACAAAATTCAAACTTTGAAAAATCGACTATTTTCATGTACGCGGACCTGTGAGATTTTAAGGGTTTTAGTGATATTCTCCCCATATGCATTTGCAATGTTTCCTTTCTATTAGAAGGCTTTTTATGTTATTCTTAGTTATTTTTGGCTGATTTTCTTTGATTTGGACATAAAATAATAACAAAATTCAAACTTTGAAAAATCGACTATGTTCATGTACGCGGACCTGTGAGATTTTAAGGGTTTTAGTGATATTCTCCCCATATGCATTTGCAATGTTTCCTTTCTATTAGAAGGCTTTTTATGTTATTCTTAGTTATTTTTGGCTGATTTTCTTTGATTTGGACATAAAATAATAACAAAATTCAAACTTTGAAAAATCGACTATTTTCATGTACCTGTGAGATTTTAAGGGTTTTAGTCATATTCTCCCCATATGCATAAGCAATGTTTCCTTTGTATTAGAATGTTTTTTATGTTATTCTTAGTTATTTTTGGCTGATTTTCTTTGATTTGGACATAAAATAATAACAAAATTCAAACTTTGAAAAAGCGACTATTTTCATGTACGCGGACCTGTGAGATTTTAAGGGTTTTAGTGATATTCTCCCCATATGCATTTGCAATGTTTCCTTTGTATTAGAATGTTTTTATGTTATTCTTAGTATTTTTGGCTGATTTTCTTTGATTTGGACATAAAATAATAACAAAATTCAAACTTTGAAAAATCGACTATTTTCATGTAAGAAAATGTGAGATTTTAAGGGTTTTAGTGATATTCTCCCCATATGCATTTGCAATGTTTCCTTTCTATTAGAAGGCTTTTTATGTTATTCTTAGTTATTTTTGGCTGATTTTCTTTGATTTGGACATAAAATAATAACAAAATTCAAACTTTGAAAAATCGACTATTTTCATGTACGCGGACCTGTGAGATTTTAAGGGTTTTAATGATATTCTCCCCATATGCATTTGCAATGTTTGCTTTCTATTAGAAGGCTTTTTATGTTATTCTTAGGTATTTTTGGCTGATTTTCTTTGATTTGGACATAAAATAATAACAAAATTCAAACTTTGAAAAATCGACTATTTTCATGTACGCGGACCTGTGAGATTTTAAGGGTTTTAGTGATATTCTCCCCATATGCATTTGCAATGTTTCCTTTCTATTAGAAGGCTTTTTATGTTATTCTTAGTTATTTTTGGCTGATTTTCTTTGATTTGGACATAAAATAATAACAAAATTCAAACTTTGAAAAATCGACTATTTTCATGTACGCGGACCTGTGAGATTTTAAGGGTTTTAGTGATATTCTCCCCATATGCATTTGCAATGTTTCCTTTGTATTAGAAGGTTTTTTATGTTATTCTTAGTTATTTTTGGCTGATTTTCTTTGATGTGGACATAAAATAATAACAAAATTCAAACTTTGAAAAATCGACTATTTTCATGTACGCGGACCTGTGAGATTTTAAGGGTTTTAGTGATATTCTCCCCTATATGCATTTGCAATTTTTCCTTTCTATTAGAAGGCTTTTTATGTTATTCTTAGTTATTTTTGGCTGATTTTCTTTGATTTGGACATAAAATAATAACAAAATTCAAACTTTGAAAAATCGACTATTTTCATGTACGCGGACCTGTGAGATTTTAAGGGTTTTAGTGATATTCTCCCCATATGCATTTGCAATGTTTCCTTTGTATTAGAATGTTTTTTATGTTATTCTTAGTTATTTTTGGCTGATTTTCTTTGATTTGGACATAAAATAATAACAAAATTCAAACTTTGAAAAATCGACTATTTTCATGTACGCGGACCTGTGAGATTTTAAGGGTTTTAGTGATATTCTCCCCATATGCATTTGCAATGTTTCCTTTGTATTAGAATGTTTTTATGTTATTCTTAGTTATTTTTGGCTGATTTTCTTTGATTTGGACATAAAATAATAACAAAATTCAAACTTTGAAAAATCGACTATTTTCATGTAAGAAAATGTAAGATTTTAAGGGTTTTAGTGATATTCTCCCCATATGCATTTGCAATGTTTCCTTTCTATTAGAAGGCTTTTTATGTTATTCTTAGTTATTTTTGGCTGATTTTCTTTGATTTGGACATAAAATAATAACAAAATTCAAACTTTGAAAAATCGACTATTTTCATGTACGCGGACCTGTGAGATTTTAAGGGTTTTAGTGATATTCTCCCCATATGCATTTGCAATGTTTGCTTTCTATTAGAAGGCTTTTTATGTTATTCTTAGTTATTTTTGGCTGATTTTCTTTGATTTGGACATAAAATAATAACAAAATTCAAACTTTGAAAAATCGACTATTTTCATGTAAGAAAATGTGAGATTTTAAGGGTTGTAGTGATATTCTCCCCATATGCATTTGCAATGTTTCCTTTCTATTAGAAGGCTTTTTATGTTATTCTTAGTTATTTTTGGCTGATTTTCTTTGATTTGGACATAAAATAATAACAAAATTCAAACTTTGAAAAATCGACTATTTTCATGTACGCGGACCTGTGAGATTTTAAGGGTTTTAGTGATATTCTCCCCATATGCATTTGCAATGTTTGCTTTCTATTAGAAGGCTTTTTATGTTATTCTTAGTTATTTTTGGCTGATTTTCTTTGATTTGGACATAAAATAATAACAAAATTCAACCTTTGAAAAATCGACTATTTTCATGTACGCTGACCTGTGAGATTTTAAGGGTTTTAGTGATATTCTCCCCATATGCATTTGCAATGTTTCCTTTCTATTAGAATGTTTTTTATGTTATTCTTAGTTATTTTTGGCTGATTTTCTTTGATTTGGACATAAAATAATAACAAAATTCAAACTTTGAAAAATCGACTATTTTCATGTACGCGGACCTGTGAGATTTTAAGAGTTTTAGTGATATTCTCCCCATATGCATTTGCAATGTTTCCTTTCTATTAGAAGGCTTTTTATGTTATTCTTAGTTATTTTTGGCTGATTTTCTTTGATGTGGACATAAAATAATAACAAAATTCAAACTTTGAAAAATCGACTATTTTCATGTACTCGGACCTGTGAGATTTTAAGGGTTTTAGTGATATTCTCCCCATATGCATTTGCAATGTTTCCTTTCTATTAGAAGGCTTTTTGTTATTCTTAGTTATTTTTGGCTGATTTTCTTTGATTTGGACAGAAAATAATAACAAAATTCAAACTTTGAAAAATCGACTATTTTCATGTACGCTGACCTGTGAGATTATAGTGTTTTAGTCGTATTTTTCCCATATGCATTTGCAATTTTTCCTTTCTTTTAGAAGGCTTTTTATGTTATTCTTAGTTATTTTTGGCTGATTTATCTTGATTTGGACATAAAATAATAACAAAATTCAAACTTTGAAAAATCGACTATTTTCATGTACGTGGACCTGTGAGATTTTAAGGGTTTTAGTCATATTCTCCCCATATGCATTTGCAATGTTTCCTTTCTATTAGAAGGCTTTTTATGTTATTCTTAGTTATTTTTGGCTGATTGTCTTTGATTTGGACATAAAATAATAACAAAATTCAAACTTTGAAACATCGACTATTTTGCTTACGCGGACCTGTGAGATTTTGAGGGTTTTAGTCGTATTTTCCCCATATGTATTTGCAATGTTTCCTTTCTATTAGAAGGCTATTTATGTTATTCTTAGTTATTTTTGGCTGATTTTCTTTGATTTGGACATAAAATAATAACAAAATTCAAACTTTGAAAAATCGACTATTTTCATGTACGCGGACCGGTGAGATTTTAGGGTTTTAGTCGTATTTTTCCCATATGCATTTGTAATGTTTCCTTTCTTTTAGAAGGCTTTTTATGTTAATCTTAGTTATTTTTGTCTGATTTTCTTTGATTTGGACATAAAATAATAACAAAATTCAAACTTTGAAAAATCGACTATTTTCATGTACGCGGACCTGTGAGATTTGAAGGGTGGTAGTCATATTCTCCCCATATGCATTTGCAATGTTTTCTGTCTATTAGAAGACTTTTTATGTTATTCTTAGTTATTTTTGGCTGATTTTCTTTGATTTGGACATAAAATAATAACAAAATTCAAACTTTGAAAAATCGACTATTTTCATGTACGCGGACCTGTGAGATTTTGAGGGTGTTAGTCGTATTTTCCCCATATGCATTGGCAATGTTTCCTTTCTATAAGAAGGCTTTTTATGTTATTCTTAGTTATTTTTGGCTGATTTTCTTTGATTTGGACATAAAATAATAACAAAATTCAAACTTTAAAAAATCGACTATTTTCATGTACGTGGACCTGTGAGATTTTGAGGGTTTTAGTCGTATTTTTCCCATATGCATTTGCAATTTTTCCTTTCTTTTAGAAGGATTTTTATGTTATTCTTAGTTATTTTTGGCTGATTTTCTTTGATTTGGACATAAAATAATAACAAAATTCAAACTTTGAAAAATCGACTATTTTCATGTACGCGGACCTGTGAGATTTTAAGGGTTTTAGTCATATTCTCCCCATATGCATTTGCAATGTTTCCTTTCTATTAGAAGGCTTTTTATGTTATTCTTAGTTATTTTTGGCTGATTGTCTTTGATTTGGACATAAAATAATAACAAAATTCAAACTTTGAAACATCGACTATTTTCATGTACGCGGACCTGTGAGATTTTGAGGGTTTAAGTCGTATTTTCCCCATATGTATTTGCAATGTTTCCTTTCTATTAGAAGGCTATTTATGTTATTCTTAGTTATTTTTGGCTGATTTTCTTTGATTTGGACATAAAATAATAACAAAATTCAAACTTTGAAAAATCGACTATTTTCATGTACGCGGACCTGTGAGATTTTAGGGTTTTAGTCGTATTTTTCCCATATGCATTTGCAATGTTTCCTTTCTTTTAGAAGGCTTTTTATGTTAATCTTAGTTATTTTTGGCTGATTTTCTTTGATTTGGACATAAAATAATAACAAAATTCAAACTTTGAAAAATCGACTATTTTCATGTACGCGGACCTGTGAGATTTGAAGGGTGGTAGTCATATTCTCCCCATATGCATTTGCAATGTTTCCTTTCTGTTAGAAGACTTTTTATGTTATTCTTAGTTATTTTTGGCTTATTTTCTTTGATTTGGACATAAAATAATAACAAAATTCAAACTTTGAAAAATCGACTATTTTCATGTACGCGGACCTGTGAGATTTTGAGGGTGTTAGTCGTATTTTCCCCATATGCATTGGCAATGTTTCCTTTCTATAAGAAGGCTTTTTATGTTATTCTTAGTTATTTTTGGCTGATTTTCTTTGATTGGGACATAAAATAATAACAAAATTCAACCTTTGAAAAATCGACTATTTTCATGTACGCGGACCTGTGAGATTTTGAGGGTTTTAGTCGTATTTTTCCCATATGCATTTGCAATTTTTCCTTTCTTTTAGAAGGCTTTTTATGTTATTCTTAGTTATTTTTGGCTGATTTTCTTTGATTTGGACATAAAATAATAACAAAATTCAAACTTTGAAAAATCGACTATTTTCATGTACGCGGACCTGTGAGATTTGAAGGGTTTTAGTCATATTCTCCCCATATGCATTTGCAATGTTTCCTTTCTATTAGAAGGCTTTTTATTTTATTCTTAATTATTTTTGGCTTATTCTCTTTGATTTGGTCATAACATAATAACAAAATTCAAACTTTGAAACATCGACTATTTTCATGTACGCGGACCTGTGAGATTTAAAGGGTTTTAGTCATATTCTCCCCATATGCATTTGCAATGTTTCCTTTCTATTAGAAGGCTTTTTATGTTATTCTTAGTTATTTTTGGCTGATTTTCTTTGATTTGGACATAAAATAATAACAAAATTCAAACTTTGAAAAATCGACTATTTTCATGTACGCGGACCTGTGAGATTTTAAGGGTTTTAATGATATTCTCCCCATATGCATTTGCAATGTTTGCTTTCTATTAGAAGGCTTTTTATGTTATTCTTAGGTATTTTTGGCTGATTTTCTTTGATTTGGACATAAAATAATAACAAAATTCAAACTTTGAAAAATCGACTATTTTCATGTACGCGGACCTGTGAGATTTTAAGGGTTTTAGTGATATTCTCCCCATATGCATTTGCAATGTTTCCTTTCTATTAGAAGGCTTTTTATGTTATTCTTAGTTATTTTTGGCTGATTTTCTTTGATTTGGACATAAAATAATAACAAAATTCAAACTTTGAAAAATCGACTATTTTCATGTACGCGGACCTGTGAGATTTTAAGGGTTTTAGTGATATTCTCCCCATATGCATTTGCAATGTTTCCTTTGTATTAGAATGTTTTTTATGTTATTCTTAGTTATTTTTGGCTGATTTTCTTTGATGTGGACATAAAATAATAACAAAATTCAAACTTTGAAAAATCGACTATTTTCATGTACGCGGACCTGTGAGATTTTAAGGGTTTTAGTGATATTCTCCCCTATATGCATTTGCAATTTTTCCTTTCTATTAGAAGGCTTTTTATGTTATTCTTAGTTATTTTTGGCTGATTTTCTTTGATTTGGACATAAAATAATAACAAAATTCAAACTTTGAAAAATCGACTATTTTCATGTACGCGGACCTGTGAGATTTTAAGGGTTTTAGTGATATTCTCCCCATATGCATTTGCAATGTTTCCTTTGTATTAGAATGTTTTTTATGTTATTCTTAGTTATTTTTGGCTGATTTTCTTTGATTTGGACATAAAATAATAACAAAATTCAAACTTTGAAAAATCGACTATTTTCATGTACGCGGACCTGTGAGATTTTAAGGGTTTTAGTGATATTCTCCCCATATGCATTTGCAATGTTTCCTTTGTATTAGAATGTTTTTATGTTATTCTTAGTTATTTTTGGCTGATTTTCTTTGATTTGGACATAAAATAATAACAAAATTCAAACTTTGAAAAATCGACTATTTTCATGTAAGAAAATGTAAGATTTTAAGGGTTTTAGTGATATTCTCCCCATATGCATTTGCAATGTTTCCTTTCTATTAGAAGGCTTTTTATGTTATTCTTAGTTATTTTTGGCTGATTTTCTTTGATTTGGACATAAAATAATAACAAAATTCAAACTTTGAAAAATCGACTATTTTCATGTACGCGGACCTGTGAGATTTTAAGGGTTTTAGTGATATTCTCCCCATATGCATTTGCAATGTTTGCTTTCTATTAGAAGGCTTTTTATGTTATTCTTAGTTATTTTTGGCTGATTTTCTTTGATTTGGACATAAAATAATAACAAAATTCAAACTTTGAAAAATCGACTATTTTCATGTAAGAAAATGTGAGATTTTAAGGGTTGTAGTGATATTCTCCCCATATGCATTTGCAATGTTTCCTTTCTATTAGAAGGCTTTTTATGTTATTCTTAGTTATTTTTGGCTGATTTTCTTTGATTTGGACATAAAATAATAACAAAATTCAAACTTTGAAAAATCGACTATTTTCATGTACGCGGACCTGTGAGATTTTAAGGGTTTTAGTGATATTCTCCCCATATGCATTTGCAATGTTTGCTTTCTATTAGAAGGCTTTTTATGTTATTCTTAGTTATTTTTGGCTGATTTTCTTTGATTTGGACATAAAATAATAACAAAATTCAACCTTTGAAAAATCGACTATTTTCATGTACGCTGACCTGTGAGATTTTAAGGGTTTTAGTGATATTCTCCCCATATGCATTTGCAATGTTTCCTTTCTATTAGAATGTTTTTTATGTTATTCTTAGTTATTTTTGGCTGATTTTCTTTGATTTGGACATAAAATAATAACAAAATTCAAACTTTGAAAAATCGACTATTTTCATGTACGCGGACCTGTGAGATTTTAAGAGTTTTAGTGATATTCTCCCCATATGCATTTGCAATGTTTCCTTTCTATTAGAAGGCTTTTTATGTTATTCTTAGTTATTTTTGGCTGATTTTCTTTGATGTGGACATAAAATAATAACAAAATTCAAACTTTGAAAAATCGACTATTTTCATGTACGCGGACCTGTGAGATTTTAAGGGTTTTAGTGATATTCTCCCCATATGCATTTGCAATGTTTCCTTTCTATTAGAAGGCTTTTTGTTATTCTTAGTTATTTTTGGCTGATTTTCTTTGATTTGGACAGAAAATAATAACAAAATTCAAACTTTGAAAAATCGACTATTTTCATGTACGCTGACCTGTAAGATTATAGTGTTTTAGTCGTATTTTTCCCATATGCATTTGCAATTTTTCCTTTCTTTTAGAAGGCTTTTTATGTTATTCTTAGTTATTTTTGGCTGATTTATCTTGATTTGGACATAAAATAATAACAAAATTCAAACTTTGAAAAATCGACTATTTTCATGTACGCGGACCTGTGAGATTTTAAGGGTTTTAGTCATATTCTCCCCATATGCATTTGCAATGTTTCCTTTCTATTAGAAGGCTTTTTATGTTATTCTTAGTTATTTTTGGCTGATTGTCTTTGATTTGGACATAAAATAATAACAAAATTCAAACTTTGAAACATCGACTATTTTCATGTACGCGGACCTGTGAGATTTTGAGGGTTTTAGTCGTATTTTCCCCATATGTATTTGCAATGTTTCCTTTCTATTAGAAGGCTATTTATGTTATTCTTAGTTATTTTTGGCTGATTTTCTTTGATTTGGACATAAAATAATAACAAAATTCAAACTTTGAAAAATCGACTATTTTCATGTACGCGGACCGGTGAGATTTTAGGGTTTTAGTCGTATTTTTCCCATATGCATTTGTAATGTTTCCTTTCTTTTAGAAGGCTTTTTATGTTAATCTTAGTTATTTTTGTCTGATTTTCTTTGATTTGGACATAAAATAATAACAAAATTCAAACTTTGAAAAATCGACTATTTTCATGTACGCGGACCTGTGAGATTTGAAGGGTGGTAGTCATATTCTCCCCATATGCATTTGCAATGTTTTCTGTCTATTAGAAGACTTTTTATGTTATTCTTAGTTATTTTTGGCTGATTTTCTTTGATTTGGACATAAAATAATAACAAAATTCAAACTTTGAAAAATCGACTATTTTCATGTACGCGGACCTGTGAGATTTTGAGGGTGTTAGTCGTATTTTCCCCATATGCATTGGCAATGTTTCCTTTCTATAAGAAGGCTTTTTATGTTATTCTTAGTTATTTTTGGCTGATTTTCTTTGATTTGGACATAAAATAATAACAAAATTCAAACTTTAAAAAATCGACTATTTTCATGTACGTGGACCTGTGAGATTTTGAGGGTTTTAGTCGTATTTTTCCCATATGCATTTGCAATTTTTCCTTTCTTTTAGAAGGCTTTTTATGTTATTCTTAGTTATTTTTGGCTGATTTTCTTTGATTTGGACATAAAATAATAACAAAATTCAAACTTTGAAAAATCGACTATTTTCATGTACGCGGACCTGTGAGATTTTAAGGGTTTTAGTCATATTCTCCCCATATGCATTTGCAATGTTTCCTTTCTATTAGAAGGCTTTTTATGTTATTCTTAGTTATTTTTGGCTGATTGTCTTTGATTTGGACATAAAATAATAACAAAATTCAAACTTTGAAACATCGACTATTTTCATGTACGCGGACCTGTGAGATTTTGAGGGTTTTAGTCGTATTTTCCCCATATGTATTTGCAATGTTTCCTTTCTATTAGAAGGCTATTTATGTTATTCTTAGTTATTTTTGGCTGATTTTCTTTGATTTGGACATAAAATAATAACAAAATTCAAACTTTGAAAAATCGACTATTTTCATGTACGCGGACCTGTGAGATTTTAGGGTTTTAGTCGTATTTTTCCCATATGCATTTGCAATGTTTCCTTTCTTTTAGAAGGCTTTTTATGTTAATCTTAGTTATTTTTGGCTGATTTTCTTTGATTTGGACATAAAATAATAACAAAATTCAAACTTTGAAAAATCGACTATTTTCATGTACGCGGACCTGTGAGATTTGAAGGGTGGTAGTCATATTCTCCCCATATGCATTTGCAATGTTTCCTTTCTGTTAGAAGACTTTTTATGTTATTCTTAGTTATTTTTGGCTTATTTTCTTTGATTTGGACATAAAATAATAACAAAATTCAAACTTTGAAAAATCGACTATTTTCATGTACGCGGACCTGTGAGATTTTGAGGGTGTTAGTCGTATTTTCCCCATATGCATTGGCAATGTTTCCTTTCTATAAGAAGGCTTTTTATGTTATTCTTAGTTATTTTTGGCTGATTTTCTTTGATTGGGACATAAAATAATAACAAAATTCAAACTTTGAAAAATCGACTATTTTCATGTACGCGGACCTGTGAGATTTTGAGGGTTTTAGTCATATTCTCCCCATATGCATTTGCAATTTTTCCTTTCTTTTAGAAGGCTTTTTATGTTATTCTTAGTTATTTTTGGCTGATTTTCTTTGATTTGGACATAAAATAATAACAAAATTCAAACTTTGAAAAATCGACTATTTTCATGTACGCGGACCTGTGAGATTTTGAGGGTTTTAGTCGTATTTTTCCCATATGCATTTGCAATGTTTCCTTTCTATTAGAAGACTTTTTATGTTATTCTTAGTTATTTTTTCTGATTTTCTTTGATTTGGAGATAAAATAATAACAAAATTCAAACTTTGCAAAATCGACTATTTTCATGTACGCTGACCTGTGAGATTATAGTGTTTTAGTCGTATTTTTCCCATATGCATTTGCAATTTTTCCTTTCTTTTAGAAGGCTTTTTATGTTATTCTTAGTTATTTTTGGCTGATTTTCTTTGATTTGGACATAAAATAATAACAAAATTCAAACTTTGAAAAATCGACTATTTTCATGTACGCTGACCTGTGAGATTATAGTGTTTTAGTCGTATTTTTCCCATATGCATTTGCAATTTTTCCTTTCTTTTAGAAGGCTTTTTATGTTATTCTTAGTTATTTTTGGCTGATTTTCTTTGATTTGGACATAAAATAATAACAAAATTCAAACTTTGAAAAATCGACTATTTTCATGTACGCGGACCTGTGAGATTTTAAGGGTTTTAGTGATATTCTCCCCATATGCATTTGCAATGTTTCCTTTCTATTAGAAGGCTTTTTATGTTATTCTTAGTTAATTTTTGGCTTATTTTCTTTGATTTGGACATAAAATAATAACAAAATTCAAACTTTGAAACATCGACTATTTGCATGTACGCGGACCTGTGAGATTTAAAGGGTTTTAGTCATATTCTCCCCATATGCATTTGCAATGTTTCCTTTCTATTAGAAGGCTTTTTATGTTATTCTTAGTTATTTTTGGCTGATTTTCTTTGATTTGGACATAAAATAATAACAAAATTCAAACTTTGAAAAATCGACTGTTATCATGTACGCGGACCTGTGAGATTTTGAGGGTTTTAGTCGTATTTTTCCCATATGCATTTGCAATGTTTCCTTTCTATTAGAAGGCGTTTATGTTATTCTTAGTTATTTTTGGCTGATTTTCTTTGATTTGGACACAAAATAACAACAAAATTAAAACTTTAAAAAATCGACTATTTTCATGTACGCGGACCTGTGAGATTTTAAGGGTTTTAGTCATATTCTCCCCATATGCATTTTCAATGTTTCCTTTCTATTAGAAGGCTTTTTATGTTATTCTTAGTTATTTTTGGCTTATTTTCTTTGATTTGGACATAAAATAATAACAAAATTCAAACTTTGAAAAATCGACTATTTTCATGTACGCAGACCTGTGAGATTTTAAGGGTTTTAGTCATATTCTCCCCATATGCATTTGCAATTTTTCCTTTCTATTAGAAGGCTTTTTATGTTATTCTTAGGTATTTTTGGCTGATTTTCTTTGATTTGGACATAAAATAATAACAAAATTCAAACTTTGAAAAATCGACTATTTTCATCTACGCGGACGTGAGAGATTTTGAGGGTTTTAGTCGTATTTTTCCCATATGCATTTGCAATGGTTCCTTTCTATTAGAAGGCTATTTATTCTATTCTTAGTTATTTTTGGCTTATTTTCTTTGATTTGGACATAAAATAATAACAAAATTCAAACTTTGAAAAATCGACTATTTTCATGTACGCGGACCTGTGAGATTTTAAGGGTTTTAGTGATATTCTCCCCATATGCATTTGCAATGTTTCCTTTCTATTAGAAGGCTTTTTATGTTATTCTTAGTTATTTTTGGCTGATTGTCTTTGATTTGGACATAAAATAATAACAAAATTCAAACTTTGAAACATCGACTATTTTCATGTACGCGGACCTGTGAGATTTTTAGGGTTTTAGTCGTATTTTCCCCATATGTATTTACAATGTTTCCTTTCTATTAGAAGGCTATTTATGTTATTCTTAGTTATTTTTGGCTGATTTTCTTTGATTTGGACATAAAATAATAACAAAATTCAAACTTTGAAAAATCGACTATTTTCATGTACGCGGACCTGTGAGATTTTAAGGGTTTTAGTGATATTCTCCCCATGTGCATTTGCAATGTTTCCTTTCTATTAGAAGGCTTTTTATGTTTTTCTTAGTTATTTTTGGCTGATTTTCTTTGATTTGGACATAAAATAATAACAAAATTCAAACTTTGAAAAATCGACTATTTTCATGTACGCGGACCTGTGAGATTTTGAGGGTTTTAGTCATATTCTCCCCATATGCATTTGCAATGTTTCCTTTGTATTAGAAGGCTTTATATGTTATTCTTAGTTATTTTTGGCTGATTTTCTTTGATTTGGACATAAAATAATAACAAAATTCAAATTTTGAAAAATCGACTATTTTCATGTACGCGGACCAGTGAGATTTTAGGGTTTTAGTCGTATTTTTCCCATATGCATTTGCAATGTTTCCTTTCTTTTAGAAGGCTTTTTATGTTAATCTTAGTTATTTTTGTCTGATTTTCTTTGATTTGGACATAAAATAATAACAAAATTAAAACTTTGAAAAATCGACTATTTTCATGTATGCGGACCTGTGAGATTTGAAGGGTGGTAGTCATATTCTCCCCATATGCATTTGCAATGTTTTCTTTCTATTAGAAGGCTTTTTATGTTATTCTTAGTTATTTTTGGCTGATTTTCTTTGATTTGGACATAAAATAATAACAAAATTAAAACTTTGAAAAATCGACTATTTTCATGTACGCGGACCTGTGAGATTTTGAGGGTGTTAGTCGTATTTTCCCCATATGCATTGGCAATGTTTCCTTTCTATAAGAAGGCTTTTTATGTTATTCTTAGTTATTTTTGGCTGATTTCTTTGATTTGGACATAAAATAATAACAAAATTCAAACTTTAAAAAATCGACTATTTTCATGTACGTGGACCTGTGAGATTTTGAGGGTTTTAGTCGTATTTTTCCCATATGCATTTGCAATGTTTCCTTTCTTTTAGAAGGATTTTTATGTTATTCTTAGTTATTTTTGGCTGATTTTCTTTGATTTGGACATAAAATAATAACAAAATTCAAACTTTGAAAAATCTACTATTTTCATGTACGCGGACCTGTGAGATTTTAAGGGTTTTAGTCATATTCTCCCCATATGCATTTGCAATGTTTCCTTTCTATTAGAAGGCTTTTTATGTTATTCTTAGTTATTTTTGGCTGATTGTCTTTGATTTGGACATAAAATAATAACAAAATTCAAACTTTGAAACATCGACTATTTTCATGTACGCGGACCTGTGAGATTTTGAGGGTTTTAGTCGTATTTTCCCCATATGTATTTGCAATGTTTCCTTTCTATTAGAAGGCTATTTATGTTATTCTTAGTTATTTTTGGCTGATTTTCTTTGATTTGGACATAAAATAATAACAAAATTCAAACTTTTAAAAATCGACTATTTTCATGTACGCGGACCTGTGAGATTTTGAGGGTGTTAGTCGTATTTTCCCCATATGCATTGGCAATGTTTCCTTTCTATAAGAAGGCTTTTTATGTTATTCTTAGTTATTTTTGGCTGATTTTCTTTGATTTGGACATAAAATAATAACAAAATTCAAACTTTGAAAAATCGACTATTTTCATGTACGCGGACCTGTGAGATTTTGAGGGTTTTAGTCGTATTTTTCCCATATGCATTTGCAATTTTTCCTTTCTTTTAGAAGGCTTTTTATGTTATTCTTAGTTATTTTTGGCTGATTTTCTTTGATTTGGACATAAAATAATAAAAAAATTCAAACTTTGAAAAATCGACTATTTTCATGTACGCGGACCTGTGAGATTTTGAGGGTTTTAGTCGTATTTTTCCCATATGCATTTGCAATGTTTCCTTTCTATTAGAAGACTTTTTATGTTATTCTTAGTTATTTTTTCTGATTTTCTTTGATTTGGAGATAAAATAATAACAAAATTCAAACTTTGAAAAATCGACTATTTTCATGTACGCGGACCTGTGAGATTATAGTGTTTTAGTCGTATTTTTCCCATATGCATTTGCAATTTTTCCTTTCTTTTAGAAGGCTTTTTATGTTATTCTTAGTTATTTTTGGCTGATTTTCTTTGATTGGGACATAAAATAATAACAAAATTCAAACTTTGAAAAATCGACTATTTTCATGTACGCTGACCTGTGAGATTATAGTGTTTTAGTCGTATTTTTCCCATATGCATTTGCAATTTTTCCTTTCTTTTAGAAGGCTTTTTATGTTATTCTTAGTTATTTTTGGCTGATTTTCTTTGATTTGGACATAAAATAATAACAAAATTAAAACTTTGAAAAATCGACTATTTTCATGTACGCGGACCTTTGAGATTTTAAGGGTTTTAGTGATATTCTCCCCATATGCATTTGCAATGTTTCCTTTCTATTAGAAGGCTTTTTATGTTATTCTTAGTTAATTTTTGGCTGATTTTCTTTGATTTGGACATAAAATAATAACAAAATTCAAACTTTGAAAAATCGACTATGTTCATGTACGCGGACCTGTGAGATTTAAAGGGTTTTAGTGATATTCTCCCCATATGCATTTGCAATGTTTCCTTTCTATTAGAAGGCTTTTTATGTTATTCTTGGTTATTTTTGGCTTATTTTCTTTGATTTGGACATAAAATAATAACAAAATTCAAACTGTGAAACATCGACTATTTGCATGTACGCGGACCTGTGAGATTTAAAGGGTTTTAGTCATATTCTCCCCATATGCATTTGCAATGTTTCCTTTCTATTAGAAGGCTTTTTATGTTATTCTTAGTTATTTTTGGCTGATTTTCTTTGATTTGGACATAAAATAATAACAAAATTCAAACTTTGAAAAATCGACTGTTATCATGTACGCGGACCTGTGAGATTTTGAGGGTTTTAGTCGTATTTTTCCCATATGCATTTGCAATGTTTCCTTTCTATTAGAAGGCTTTTATGTTATTCTTAGTTATTTTTGGCTGATTTTCTTTGATTTGGACACAAAATAACAACAAAATTAAAACTTTAAAAAATCGACTATTTTGATGTACGCGGACCTGTGAGATTTTAAGGGTTTTAGTCATATTCTCCCCATATGCATTTGCAATGTTTCCTTTCTATTAGAAGGCTTTTTATGTTATTCTTAGTTATTTTTGGCTTATTTTCTTTGATTTGGACATAAAATAATAACAAAATTCAAACTTTGAAAAATCGACTATTTTCATGTACGCAGACCTGTGAGATTTTAAGGGTTTTAGTCATATTCTCCCCATATGCATTTGCAATTTTTCCTTTCTATTAGAAGGCTTTTTATGTTATTCTTAGGTATTTTTGGCTTATTTTCTTTGATTTGGACATAAAATAATAACAAAATTAAAACTTTGAAAAATCGACTATTTTCATCTACGCGGACCTGAGAGATTTTGAGGGTTTTAGTCGTATTTTTCCCATATGCATTTGCAATGGTTCCTTTCTATTAGAAGGCTATTTATTCTATTCTTAGTTATTTTTGGCTTATTTTCTTTGATTTGGACATAAAATAATAACAAAATTCAAACTTTGAAAAATCGACTATTTTCATGTACGCGGACCTGTGAGATTTTAAGGCTTTTAGTCATATTCTCCCCATATGCATTTGCAATGTTTCCTTTCTATTAGAAGGCTTTTTATGTTATTCTTAGTTATTTTTGGTTGATTGTCTTTGATTTGGACATAAAATAATAACAAAATTCAAACTTTGAAACATCGACTATTTTCATGTACGCGGACCTGTGAGATTTTGAGGGTTTTAGTCGTATTTGCCCCATATGTATTTACAATGTTTCCTTTCTATTAGAAGGCTATTTATGTTATTCTTAGTTATTTTTGGCTGATTTTCTTTGATTTGGACATAAAATAATAACAAAATTCAAACTTTGAAAAATCGACTATTTTCATGTACGCGGACCTGTGAGATTTTAAGGGTTTTAGTCGTATTTTTCCCATATGCATTTGCAATGTTTCCTTTCTATTAGAAGGCTTTTTATGTTTTTCTTAGTTATTTTTGGCTGATTTTCTTTGATTTGGACATAAAATAATAACAAAATTCAAACTTTGAAACATCGACTATTTTCATGTACGCGGACCTGTGAGATTTTGAGGGTGTTAGTCGTATTTTCCCCATATGCATTGGCAATGTTTCCTTTCTATAAGAAGGCTTTTTATGTTATTCTTAGTTATTTTTGGCTGATTTTCTTTGATTTGGACATAAAATAATAACAAAATTCAAACTTTAAAAAATCGACTATTTTCATGTACGTGGACCTGTGAGATTTTGAGGGTTTTAGTCGTATTTTTCCCATATGCATTTGCAATTTTTCCTTTCTTTTAGAAGGATTTTTATGTTATTCTTAGTTATTTTTGGCTGATTTTCTTTGATTTGGACATAAAATAATAACAAAATTCAAACTTTGAAAAATCGACTATTTTCATGTACGCGGACCTGTTAGATTTTAAGGGTTTTAGTGATATTCTCCCGATGTGCCTTTGCAATGTTTCCTTTCTATTAGAAGGCTTTTTATGTTATTCTTAGTTATTTTTGGCTGATTTTCTTTGATTTGGACATAAAATAATAACAAAATTCAAACTTTGAAAAATCGACTATGTTCATGTACGCGGACCTGTGAGATTTGAAGGGTGGTAGTCATATTCTCCCCATATGCATTTGCAATGTTTCCTTTCTATTAGAAGGCTTTTTATGTTATTCTTGGTTATTTTTGGCTTATTTTCTTTGATTTGGACATAAAATAATAACAAAATTCAAACTTTGAAACATCGACTATTTGCATGTACGCGGACCTGTGAGATTTAAAGGGTTTTAGTCATATTCTCCCCATATGCATTTGCAATGTTTCCTTTCTATTAGAAGGCTTTTTATGTTATTCTTAGTTATTTTTGGCTGATTTTCTTTGATTTGGACATAAAATAATAACAAAATTCAAACTTTGAAAAATCGACTGTTATCATGTACGCGGACCTGTGAGATTTTGAGGGTTTTAGTCGTATTCTCCCCATATGCATTTGTCAATGTTTCCTTTCTATTAGAAGGCTTTTTATGTTATTCTTAGTTATTTTTGGCTTATTTTCTTTGATTTGGACATAAAATAATAACAAAATTCAAACTTTGAAAAATCGACTATTTTCATGTACGCAGACCTGTGAGATTTTAAGGGTTTTAGTCATATTCTCCCCATATGCATTTGCAATTTTTCCTTTCTATTAAAAGGCTTTTTATGTTATTCTTAGGTATTTTTGGCTTATTTTCTTTGATTTGGACATAAAATAATAACAAAATTAAAACTTTGAAAAATCGACTATTTTCATCTACGCGGACCTGAGAGATTTTGAGGGTTTTAGTCGTATTTTTCCCATATGCATTTGCAATGGTTCCTTTCTATTAGAAGGCTATTTATTCTATTCTTAGTTATTTTTGGCTTATTTTCTTTGATTTGGACATAAAATAATAACAAAATTCAAACTTTGAAAAATCGACTATTTTCATGTACGCGGACCTGTGAGATTTTAAGGCTTTTAGTCATATTCTCCCCATATGCATTTGCAATGTTTCCTTTCTATTAGAAGGCTTTTTATGTTATTCTCAGTTATTTTTGGCTGATTGTCTTTGATTTGGACATAAAATAATAACAAAATTAAAACTTTGAAAAATCGACTATTTTCATGTATGCGGACCTGTGAGATTTGAAGGGTTTTAGTCGTATTTTTCCCATATGCATTTGCAATGTTTCCTTTCTATTAGAAGGCTTTTTATGTTATTCTTAGTTATTTTTGGCTGATTTTCTTTGATTTGGACATAAAATAATAACAAAATTAAAACTTTGCAAAATCGACTATTTTCATCTACGCGGACCTGTGAGATTTTAAGGGTTTTAGTCGTATTTTTCCCATATGCATTTGCAATGTTTCCTTTCTATTAGAAGGCTTTTTATGTTATTCTTAGTTATTTTTGGCTGATTTTCTTTGATTTGGACATAAAATAATAACAAAATTCAAACTTTAAAAAATCGACTATTTTTATGTACACGGACCTGTGAGATGTTCAGGGTTTTAGTCGTATTTTCCCCATATGTATTTGCAATGTTTCCTTTCTTTTAGAAGGCTATTTATGTTATTCTTAGTTATTTTTGGCTGATTTTCTTTGATTTGGACATAAAATAATAACAAAATTCAAACTTTGAAAAATCGACTATGTTCATGTACGCGGACCTGTTAGATTTGAAGGGTTTTAGTGATATTCTCCCGATGTGCATTTGCAATGTTTCCTTTCTATTAGAAGGCTATTTATGTTATTCTTAGTTATTTTTGGCTGATTTTCTTTGATTTGGACATAAAATAATAACAAAATTCACACTTTTAAAAAATCGACTATTTTCATGTACGCGGACCTGTGAGATTTTGAGGGTTTTAGTCATATTCTCTCCATATGCATTTGCAATGTTTCCTTTCTATTAGAAGGCTTTTTATGTTATTCTTAGTTATTTTTGGCTGATTTTCTTTGATTTGGACAGAAAATAATAACAAAATTAAAACTTTGAAAAATCGACTATTTTCATCTACGCGGACCTGTGAGATTTTGAGGGTTTTAGTCGTATTTTTCCCATATGCATTTGCAATGTTTCCTTTCTATTAGAAGGCTATTCATGTTATTCTTAGTTATTTTTGGCTTATTTTCTTTGATTTGGACATAAAATAATAACAAAATTCAAACTTTGAAAAATCGACTATTTTCATGTACGCGGACCTGTGAGATTTTGAGGGTTTTAGTCGTATTTTTCCCATCTGCATTTCCAATGTTTCCTTTCTATTAGAAGGCTTTTTATGTTATTCTTAGTTATTTTTGGCTGATTTTCTTTGATTTGGACATAAAATAATAACAAAATTCAAACTTTGAAAAATCGACTATTTTCATGTACGCGGACCAGTGAGATTTTAGGGTTTTAGTCGTATTTTTCCCATATGCATTTGCAATGTTTCCTTTCTTTTAGAAGGCTTTTTATGTTATTCTTAGTTATTTTTGGCTGATTGTCTTTGATTTGGACATAAAATAATAACAAAATTCAAACTTTGAAAAATCGACTATTTTCATGTACGCGGACCTGTGAGATTTTATGGGTTTTAGTCATATTCTCCCCATATGCATTTGCAATGTTTCCTTTCTATTAGAAGGCTTTTCATGTTACTCTTAGTTATTTTTGGCTGATTGTCTTTGATTTGGACATAAAATAATAACAAAATTCAAACTTTGAAAAATCGACTATTTTCATGTACGCGGACCTGTGAGATTTTAAGGGTTGTAGTGATATTCTCCCCATGTGCATTTGCAATGTTTCCTTTCTATTAGAAGGCTTTTTATGTTATTCTTAGTTATTTTTGGCTGATTTTCTTTGATTTGGACATAAAATAATAACAAAATTAAAACTTTGCAAAATCGACTATTTTCATCTACGCGGACCTGTGAGATTTTAAGGGTTTTAGTCGTATTTTTTCCCATATGCATTTGCAATGTTTCCTTTCTATTAGAAGGCTATTTATGTTATTCTTAGTTATTTTTGGCTGATTTTCTTTGATTTGGACATAAAATAATAACAAAATTCAAACTTTGAAAAATCGACTATTTTCATGTACGCGGACCTGTGAGATTTTGAGGGTTTTAGTCGTATTTTTCCCATCTGCATTTCCAATGTTTCCTTTCTATTAGAAGGCTTTTTATGTTATTCTTAGTTATTTTTGGCTGATTTTCTTTGATTTGGACATAAAATAATAACAAAATTCAAACTTTGAAAAATCGACTATTTTCATGTACGCGGACCAGTGAGATTTTAGGGTTTTAGTCGTATTTTTCCCATATGCATTTGCAATGTTTCCTTTCTTTTAGAAGGCTTTTTATGTTATTCTTAGTTATTTTTGGCTGATTGTCTTTGATTTGGACATAAAATAATAACAAAATTCAAACTTTGAAAAATCGACTATTTTCATGTACGCGGACCTGTGAGATTTTATGGGTTTTAGTCATATTCTCCCCATATGCATTTGCAATGTTTCCTTTCTATTAGAAGGCTTTTCATGTTACTCTTAGTTATTTTTGGCTGATTGTCTTTGATTTGGACATAAAATAATAACAAAATTCAAACTTTGAAACATCGACTATTTTCATGTACGCGGACCTGTGAGATTTTGAGGGTTTTAGTCGTAGTTTCCCCATATGTATTTGCAATGTTTCCTTTCTATTAGAAGGCTATTTATGTTATTCTTAGTTATTTTTGGCTGATTTTCTTTGATTTGGACATAAAATAATAACAAAATTCAAACTTTGAAAAATCGACTATTTTCATGTACGCGGACCTGTGAGATTTTAAGGGTTGTAGTGATATTCTCCCCATGTGCATTTGCAATGTTTCCTTTCTATTAGAAGGCTTTTTATGTTATTCTTAGTTATTTTTGGCTGATTTTCTTTGTTTGGACATAAAATAATAACAAAATAAAAACTTTGAAAAATCGACTATTTTCATCTACGCAGACCTGTGAGATTTTGAGGGTTTTAGTCGTATTTTTACCATATGCATTTGCAATGTTTCCTTTCTATTAGAAGGCTATTTATGTTATTCTTAGTTAGTTTTCGCTGATTTTCTTTGATTTGGACATAAAATAATAACAAAATTCAAACTTTGAAAAATCGACTATTTTCATGTACGCGGACCTGTGAGATTTTAAGGGTTTTAGTCATATTCTCCCCATATGCATTTGCAATGTTTCCTTTCTTTTAGAAGGCTTTTCATGTTACTCTTAGTTATTTTTGGCTGATTGTCTTTGATTTGGACATAAAATAATAACAAAATTCAAACTTTGAAACATCGACTATTTTCATGTACGCGGACCTGTGAGATTTTGAGGGTTTTAGTCGTAGTTTCCCCATACGTATTTGCAATGTTTCCTTTCTATTAGAAGGCTATTTATGTTATTCTTAGTTATTTTTGGCTGATTTTCTTTGATTTGGACATAAAATAATAACAAAATTCAAACTTTGAAAAATCGACTATTTTCATGTACGCGGACCTGTGAGATTTTAAGGGTTGTAGTGATATTCTCCCCATGTGCATTTTCAATGTTTCCTTTCTATTAGAAGGCTTTTTATGTTATTCTTAGTTATTTTTGGCTGATTTTCTTTGATTTGGACATAAAATAATAACAAAATTCAAACTTTGAAAAATCGACTATTTTCATGTACGCGGACCTGTGAGATTTTGAGGGTTTTAGTCATATTCTCCCCATATGCATTTGCAATGTTTCCTTTCTATTAGAAGGCTTTATATGTTATTCTTAGTTATTTTTGGCTGATTTTCTTTGATTTGGACATAAAATAATAACAAAATTCAAACTTTGAAAAATCGACTATTTTCATGTACGCGGACCTGTGAGATTTTAGGGTTTTAGTCGTATTTTTCCCATATGCATTTGCAATGTTTCCTTTCTTTTTGAAGGCTTTTTATGTTATTCTTAGTTATTTTTGGCTGATTTTCTTTGATTTTGACATAAAATAATAACAAAATTCAAACTTTGAAAAATCGACTATTTTCATGTACGCGGACCTGTGAGATTTGAAGGGTGGTAGTCATGTTCTCCCCATATGCATTTGCAATGTTTTCTTTGTATTAGAAGGCTTTTTATGTTATTCTTAGTTATTTTTGGCTGATTTTCTTTGATTTGGACATAAAATAATAACAAAATTCAAACTTTGAAAAATCAACTATTTTCATGTACGCGGACCTGTGAGATTTTAGGGTTTTAGTCGTATTTTCCCCATATGCATTTGCAATGTTTCCTTTCTATAAGAAGGCTATTTATGTTATTCTTAGTTATTTTTGGCTGATTTTCTTTGATTTGGACATAAAATAATAACAAAATGCAAACTTTGAAAAATCGACTATTTTCATGTACGCGGACCTGTGAGATTTTAAGGGTTTTAGTCATATTCTCCCCATATGCATTTGCAATGTTTCCTTTCTATTAGAAGGCTTTTTATGTTATTCTTAGTTATTTTTGGCTGATTTTCTTTGATTTGGACATAAAATAATAACAAAATTCAAACTTTGAAAAATCGACTATTTTCATGTACGCGGACCTGTGAGATTTTAAGGGTTTTAGTCGTATTTTTCCCATATGCATTTCCAATGTTTCCTTTCTTTTAGAAGGCTTTTTATGTTATTCTTAGTTATTTTTGGCTGATTTTCTTTGATTTGGACATAAAATAATAACAAAATTCTAACTTTGAAAAATCGACTATTTTCATGTACGCGGACCTGTGAGATTTTGAGGGTTTTAGTCATATTCTCCCCATATGCATTTGCAATGTTTCCTTTGTATTAGAAGGCTTTATATGTTATTCTTAGTTATTTTTGGCTGATTTTCTTTGATTTGGACATAAAATAATAACAAAATTCAAACTTTGAAAAATCGACTATTTTCATGTACGCGGACCAGTGAGATTTTAGGGTTTTAGTCGTATTTTTCCCATATGCATTTGCAATGTTTCCTTTCTTTTAGAAGGCTTTTTATGTTATTCTTAGTTATTTTTGGCTGATTGTCTTTGATTTGGACATAAAATAATAACAAAATTCAAACTTTGAAAAATCGACTATTTTCATGTACGCGGACCTGTGAGATTTGAAGGGTTTTAGTCGTATTTTTCCCATATGCATTTGCAATGTTTTCTTTCTATTAGAAGGCTTTTTATGTTATTCTTAGTTATTTTTGGCTGATTTTCTTTGATTTGGACATAAAATAATAACAAAATTAAAACTTTGAAAAATCGACTATTTTCATCTACGCGGACCTGTGAGATTTTGAGGGTTTTAGTCGTATTTTTACCATATGCATTTGCAATGTTTCCTTTCTATTAGAAGGCTATTTATGTTATTCTTAGTTAGTTTTCGCTGATTTTCTTTGATTTGGACATAAAATAATAACAAAATTAAAACTTTGAAAAATCGACTATTTTCATGTACGCGGACCTGTGAGATTTTAAGGGTTTTAGTCATATTCTCCCCATATGCATTTGCAATGTTTCCTTTCTATTAGAAGGCTTTTCATGTTATTCTTAGTTATTTTTGGCTGATTGTCTTTGATTTGGACATAAAATAATAACAAAATTCAAACTTTGAAACATCGACTATTTTCATGTACGCGGACCTGTGAGATTTTGAGGGTTTTAGTCGTAGTTTCCCCATATGTATTTGCAATGTTTCCTTTCTATTAGAAGGCTATTTATATTATTCTTAGTTATTTTTGGCTGATTTTCTTTGATTTGGACATAAAATAATAACAAAATTCAAACTTTGAAAAATCGACTATTTTCATGTACGCGGACCTGTGAGATTTGAAGGGTTGTAGTGATATTCTCCCCATGTGCATTTGCAATGTTTCCTTTCTATTAGAAGGCTTTTTATGTTATTCTTAGTTATTTTTGGCTGATTTTCTTTGATTTGGACATAAAATAATAACAAAATTCAAACTTTGAAAAATCGACTATTTTCATGTACGCGGACCTGTGAGATTTTGAGGGTTTTAGTCATATTCTCCCCATATGCATTTGCAATGTTTCCTTTCTATTAGAAGGCTTTATATGTTATTCTTAGTTATTTTTGGCTGATTTTCTTTGATTTGGACATAAAATAACAAAATTCAAACTTTGAAAAATCGACTATTTTCATGTATGCGGACCTGTGACATTTGAAGGGTGGTAGTCATATTCTCCCCATATGCATTTGCAATGTTTTCTTTCTATTAGAAGGCTTTTTATGTTATTCTTAGTTATTTTTGGCTGATTTTCTTTGATTTGGACATAAAATAATAAAATTAAAACTTTGCAAAATCGACTATTTTCATCTACGCGGACCTGTGAGATTTTAAGGGTTTTAGTCGTATTTTTCCCATATGCATTTGCAATGTTTCCTTTCTATTAGAAGGCTATTTATGTTATTCTTAGTTATTTTTGGCTGATTTTCTTTGATTTGGACATAAAATAATAACAAAATTAAAACTTTGCAAAAGCGACTATTTTTATGTACACGGACCTGTGAGATGTTCAGGGTTTTAGTCGTATTTTCCCCATATGTATTTGCAATGTTTCCTTTCTATTAGAAGGCTATTTATGTTATTCTTAGTTATTTTTGGCTGATTTTCTTTGATTTGGACATAAAATAATAACAAAATTCAAACTTTGAAAAATCGACTATTTTCATGTACGCGGACCTGTGAGATTTTAAGGGTTTTAGTGATATTCTCCCGATGTGCATTTGCAATGTTTCCTTTCTATTAGAAGGCTTTTTATGTTATTCTTAGTTATTTTTGGCTGATTGTCTTTGATTTGGACATAAAATAATAACAAAATTCAAACTTTGAAAAATCGACTATGTTCATGTACGCGGACCTGTGAGATTTGAAGGGTGGTAGTCATATTCTCCCCATATGCATTTGCAATGTTTCCTTTCTATTAGAAGGCTTTTTATGTTATTCTTAGTTATTTTTGGCTGATTTTCTTTGATTTGGACATAAAATAATAACAAAATTCAAACTTTGAAAAATCGACTATTTTCATGTACGCGGACCTGTGAGATTTTGAGGGTTTTAGTCGTATTTTCCCCATATGCATTTGCAATGTTTCCTTTCTATTAGAAGGCTTTTTATGTTATTCTTAGTTATTTTTGGCTTATTTTCTTTGATTTGGACATAAAATAATAACAAAATTCAAACTTTGAAAAATCGACTATTTTCATGTACGCGGACCTGTGAGATTTTGAGGGTTTTAGTCGTATTTTCCCCATATGCATTTGCAATGTTTCCTTTCTATTAGAAGGCTATTTATGTTATTCTTAGTTATTTTTGGCTGATTTTCTTTGATTTGGACATGAAATAATAACAAAATTCACACTTTTAAAAAATCGACTATTTTCATGTACGCGGACCTGTGAGATTTTGAGGGTTTTAGTCATATTCTCTCCATATGCATTTGCAATGTTTCCTTTCTATTAGAAGGCTTTTTATGTTATTCTTAGTTATTTTTGGCTGATTTTCTTTGATTTGGACATAAAATAATAACAAAATTCAAACTTTGAAAAATCGACTATTTTCATGTACGCGGACCTGTGAGATTTTGAGGGTTTTAGTCGTATTTTTCCCATATGCATTTGCAATGTTTCCTTTCTATTAGAAGGCTATTCATGTTATTCTTAGTTATGTTTGGCTGATTTTCTTTGATTTGGACATAAAATAATAACAAAATTCAAACTTTGAAAAATCGACTATTTTCATGTACGCGGACCTGTGAGATTTTAAGGGTTTTAGTCATATACTCCCCATATGCATTTGCAATGTTTCCTTTCTATTAGAAGGCTTTTCATGTTATTCTTAGTTATTTTTGGCTGATTGTCTTTGATTTGGACATAAAATAATAACAAAATTCAAACTTTGAAAAATCGACTATTTTCATGTACGCGGACCTGTGAGATTTTGAGGGTTTTAGTTGTATTTTTCCCATATGCATTTGCAATGTTTCCTTTCTATTAGAAGGCTTTTTATGTTATTCTTAGTTATTTTTGGCTGATTTTCTTTGATTTGGACATAAAATAATAACAAAATTAAAACTTTGAAAAATCGACTATTTTCATGTACGCGGACCTGTGAGATTTTGAGGGTTTTAGTCATATTCTCCCCATATGCATTTGCAATGTTTCCTTTGTATTAGAAGGCTTTATATGTTATTCTTAGTTATTTTTGGCTGATTTTCTTTGATTTGGACATAAAATAATAACAAAATTCAAACTTTGAAAAATCGACTATTTTCATGTACGCGGACCAGTGAGATTTTAGGGTTTTAGTCGTATTTTTCCCATATGCATTTGCAATGTTTCCTTTCTTTTAGAAGGCTTTTTATGTTATTCTTAGTTATTTTTGGCTGATTGTCTTTGATTTGGACATAAAATAATAACAAAATTCAAACTTTGAAAAATCGACTATTTTCATGTACGCGGACCTGTGAGATTTGAAGGGTTTTAGTCGTATTTTTCCCATATGCATTTGCAATGTTTCCTTTCTATTAGAAGGCTTTTTATGTTATTCTTAGTTATTTTTTGCTGATTTTCTTTGATTTGGACATAAAATAATAACAAAATTCAAACTTTGAAAAATCGACTATTTTCATCTACGCGGACCTGTGAGATTTTGAGGGTTTTAGTCGTATTTTTACCATATGCATTTGCAATGTTTCCTTTCTATTAGAAGGCTATTTATGTTATTCTTAGTTAGTTTTCGCTGATTTTCTTTGATTTGGACATAAAATAATAATAAAATTAAAACTTTGAAAAATCGACTATTTTCATGTACGCGGACCTGTGAGATTTTAAGGGTTTTAGTCATATTCTCCCCATATGCATTTGCAATGTTTCCTTTCTATTAGAAGGCTTTTCATGTTATTCTTAGTTATTTTTGGCTGATTGTCTTTGATTTGGACATAAAATAATAACAAAATTCAAACTTTGAAACATCGACTATTTTCATGTACGCGGACCTGTGAGATTTTGAGGGTTTTAGTCGTAGTTTTCCCATATGTATTTGCAATGTTTCCTTTCTATTAGAAGGCTATTTATATTATTCTTAGTTATTTTTGGCTGATTTTCTTTGATTTGGACATAAAATAATAACAAAATTCAAACTTTGAAAAATCGACTATTTTCATGTACGCGGACCTGTGAGATTTTAAGGGTTGTAGTGATATTCTCCCCATGTGCATTTGCAATGTTTCCTTTCTATTAGAAGGCTTTTTATGTTATTCTTAGTTATTTTTGGCTGATTTTCTTTGATTTGGACATAAAATAATAACAAAATTCAAACTTTGAAAAATCGACTATTTTCATGTACGCGGACCTGTGAGATTTTGAGGGTTTTAGTCATATTCTCCCCATATGCATTTGCAATGTTTCCTTTCTATTAGAAGGCTTTATATGTTATTCTTAGTTATTTTTTGCTGATTTTCTTTGATTTGGACATAAAATAATAACAAAATTCAAACTTTGAAAAATCGACTATTTTCATGTATGCGGACCTGTGACATTTGAAGGGTGGTAGTCATATTCTCCCCATATGCATTTGCAATGTTTTCTTTCTATTAGAAGGCTATTTATGTTATTCTTTGTTATTTTTGGCTGATTTTCTTTGATTTAGACATAAAATAATAACAAAATTAAAACTTTGCAAAAGCGACTATTTTTATGTACACAGACCTGTGAGATGTTCAGGGTTTTAGTCGTATTTTCCCCATATGTATTTGCAATGTTTCCTTTCTATTAGAAGGCTATTTATGTTATTCTTAGTTATTTTTGGCTTATTTTCTTTGATTTGGACATAAAATAATAACAAAATTCAAACTTTGAAAAATCGACTATTTTCATGTACGCGGACCTGTGAGATTTTGAGGGTTTTAGTCGTATTTTCCCCATATGCATTTGCAATGTTTCCTTTCTATTAGAAGGCTATTTATGTTATTCTTAGTTATTTTTGGCTGATTTTCTTTGATTTGGACATAAAATAATAACAAAATTCACACTTTTAAAAAATCGACTATTTTCATGTACGCGGACCTGTGAGATTTTGAGGGTTTTAGTCATATTCTCTCCATATGCATTTGCAATGTTTCCTTTCTATTAGAAGGCTTTTTATGTTATTCTTAGTTATTTTTTGCTGATTGTCTTTGATTTGGACATAAAGTAATAACAAAATTAAAACTTTGAAAAATCGACTATTTTCATGTACGCGGACCTGTGAGATTTGAAGGGTTTTAGTCGTATTTTTCCCATATGCATTTGCAATGTTTCCTTTCTATTAGAAGGCTTTTTATGTTATTCTTAGTTATTTTTGGCTGATTGTCTTTGATTTGGACATAAAATAATAACAAAATTCAAACTTTGAAAAATCGACTATTTTCATGTACGCGGACCTGTGAGATTTGAAGGGTTTTAGTCGTATTTTTCCCATATGCATTTGCAATGTTTCCTTTCTATTAGAAGGCTTTTTATGTTATTCTTAGTTATTTTTTGCTGATTTTCTTTGATTTGGACATAAAATAATAACAAAATTCAAACTTTGAAAAATCGACTATTTTCATGTACGCGGACCTGTGAGATTTTGAGGGTTTTAGTCGTATTTTTACCATATGCATTTGCAATGTTTCCTTTCTATTAGAAGGCTATTTATGTTATTCTTAGTTATTTTTGGCTTATTTTCTTTGATTTGGACATAAAATAATAACAAAATTCAAACTTTGAAAAATCGACTATTTTCATGTACGCGGACCTGTGAGATTTTAAGGGTTTTAGTCATATTCTCCCCATATGCATTTGCAATGTTTCCTTTCTATTAGAAGGCTTTTCATGTTATTCTTAGTTATTTTTGGCTGATTGTCTTTGATTTGGACATAAAATAATAACAAAATTCAAACTTTGAAACATCGACTATTTTCATGTACGCGGACCTGTGAGATTTTGAGGGTTTTAGTCGTAGTTTTCCCATATGTATTTGCAATGTTTCCTTTCTATTAGAAGGCTATTTATATTATTCTTAGTTATTTTTGGCTGATTTTCTTTGATTTGGACATAAAATAATAACAAAATTCAAACTTTGAAAAATCGACTATTTTCATGTACGCGGACCTGTGAGATTTTAAGGGTTGTAGTGATATTCTCCCCATGTGCATTTGCAATGTTTCCTTTCTATTAGAAGGCTTTTTATGTTATTCTTAGTTATTTTTGGCTGATTTTCTTTGATTTGGACATAAAATAATAACAAAATTCAAACTTTGAAAAATCGACTATTTTCATGTACGCGGACCTGTGAGATTTTGAGGGTTTTAGTCATATTCTCCCCATATGCATTTGCAATGTTTCCTTTCTATTAGAAGGCTTTATATGTTATTCTTAGTTATTTTTTGCTGATTTTCTTTGATTTGGACATAAAATAATAACAAAATTCAAACTTTGAAAAATCAACTATTTTCATGTATGCGGACCTGTGACATTTGAAGGGTGGTAGTCATATTCTTCCCATATGCATTTGCAATGTTTTCTTTCTATTAGAAGGCTTTTTATGTTATTCTTAGTTATTTTTGGCTGATTTTCTTTGATTTGGACATAAAATAATAACAAAATTAAAACTTTGCAAAATCGACTATTTTCATCTACGCGGACCTGTGAGATTTTAAGGGTTTTAGTCGTATTGTTCCCATATGCATTTGCAATGTTTCCTTTCTATTAGAAGGCTATTTATGTTATTCTTAGTTATTTTTGGCTGATTTTCTTTGATTTGGACATAAAATAATAACAAAATTAAAACTTTGCAAAAGCGACTATTTTTATGTACACGGACCTGTGAGATGTTCAGGGTTTTAGTCGTATTTTCCCCATATGTATTTGCAATGTTTCCTTTCTATTAGAAGGCTATTTATGTTATTCTTAGTTATTTTTGGCTTATTTTCTTTGATTTGGACATAAAATAATAACAAAAGTCAAACTTTGAAAAATCGACTATTTTCATGTACGCGGACCTGTGAGATTTTGAGGGTTTTAGTCGTATTTTTCCCATATGCATTTGCAATGTTTCCTTTCTATTAGAAGGCTTTTTATGTTATTCTTTGTTATTTTTGGCTGATTTTATTTGATTTGGAGATAAAATAATAACAAAATTCAAACTTTGAAAAATCGACTATTTTCATGTACGCGGACCTGTGAGATTTTGAGGGTTTTAGTCGTATTTTCCCCATATGCATTTGCAATGTTTCCTTTCTATTAGAAGGCTATTTATGTTATTCTTAGTTATTTTTGGCTGATTTTCTTTGATTTGGACATAAAATAATAACAAAATTCACACTTTTAAAAAATCGACTATTTTCATGTACGCGGACCTGTGAGATTTTGAGGGTTTTAGTCATATTCTCTCCATATGCATTTGCAATGTTTCCTTTCTATTAGAAGGCTTTTTATGTTATTCTTAGTTATTTTTGGCTGATTGTCTTTGATTTGGACATAAAATAATAACAAAATTCAAACTTTGAAAAATCGACTATTTTCATGTACGCGGACCTGTGAGATTTGAAGGGTTTTAGTCGTATTTTTCCCATATGCATTTGCAATGTTTCCTTTCTATTAGAAGGCTTTTTATGTTATTCTTAGTTATTTTTGGCTGATTTTCTTTGATTTGGACATAAAATAATAACAAAATTAAAACTTTGAAAAATCGACTATTTTCATCTACGCGGACCTGTGAGATTTTGAGGGTTTTAGTCGTATTTTTACCATATGCATTTGCAATGTTTCCTTTCTATTAGAAGGCTTTTCATGTTACTCTTAGTTAGTTTTCGCTGATTTTCTTTGATTTGGACATAAAATAATTACAAAATTCAAACTTTGAAACATCGACTATTTTCATGTACGCGGACCTGTGAGATTTTGAGGGTTTTAGTCGTAGTTTTCCCATATGTATTTGCAATGTTTCCTTTCTATTAGAAGGCTATTTATATTATTCTTAGTTATTTTTGGCTGATTTTCTTTGATTTGGACATAAAATAATAACAAAATTCAAACTTTGAAAAATCGACTATTTTCATGTACGCGGACCTGTGAGATTTTGAGGGTTTTAGTCGTAGTTTCCCCATATGTATTTGCAATGTTTCCTTTCTATTAGAAGGCTATTTATGTTATTCTTAGTTATTTTTGGCTGATTTTCTTTGATTTGGACATAAAATAATAACAAAATTCAAACTTTGAAAAATCGACTATTTTCATGTACGCGGACCTGTGAGATTTTGAGGGTTTTAGTCATATTCTCCCCATATGCATTTGCAATGTTTCCTTTCTATTAGAAGGCTTTATAGTTTATTCTTAGTTATTTTTGGCTGATTTTCTTTGATTTGGACATAAAATAATAACAAAATTCAAACTTTGAAAAATCGACTATTTTCATGTATGCGGACCTGTGACATTTGAAGGGTGGTAGTCATATTCTCCCCATATGCATTTGCAATGTTTTCTTTCTATTAGAAGGCTTTTTATGTTATTCTTAGTTATTTTTGGCTGATTTTCTTTGATTTGGACATAAAATAATAACAAAATTAAAACTTTGCAAAATCGACAATTTTCATCTACGCGGACCTGTGAGATTTTAAGGGTTTTAGTCGTATTGTTCCCATATGCATTTGCAATGTTTCCTTTCTATTAGAAGGCTATTTATGTTATTCTTAGTTATTTTTGGCTGATTTTCTTTGATTTGGACATAAAATAATAACAAAATTAAAACTTTGCAAAAGCGACTAATTTTATGTACACGGACCTGTGAGATGTTCAGGGTTTTAGTCGTATTTTCCCCATATGTATTTGCAATGTTTCCTTTCTATTAGAAGGCTATTTATGTTATTCTTAGTTATTTTTGGCTTATTTTCTTTGATTTGGACATAAAATAATAACAAAATTCAAACTTTGAAAAATCGACTATTTTCATGTACGCGGACCTGTGAGATTTTGAGGGTTTTAGTCGTATTTTCCCCATATGCATTTGCAATGTTTCCTTTCTATTAGAAGGCTATTTATGTTATTCTTAGTTATTTTTGGCTTATTTTCTTTGATTTGGACATAAAATAATAACAAAATTCAACCTTTGAAAAATCGACTATTTTCATGTACGCGGACCTGTGAGATTTTGAGGGTTTTAGTCGTATTTTTCCCATATGCATTTGCAATGTTTCCTTTCTATTAGAAGGCTATTTATGTTATTCTTAGTTATTTTTGGCTGATTTTCTTTGATTTGGACATAAAATAATAACAAAATTCACACTTTTAAAAAATCGACTATTTTCATGTACGCGGACCTGTGAGATTTTGAGGGTTTTAGTCATATTCTCTCCATATGCATTTGCAATGTTTCCTTTCTATTAGAAGGCTTTTTATGTTATTCTTAGTTATTTTTGGCTGATTTTCTTTGATTTGGACATAAAATAATAACAAAATTTAAACTTTGAAAAATCGACTATTTTCATCTACGCGGACCTGTGAGATTTTGAGGGTTTTAGTCGTATTTTTACCATATGCATTTGCAATGTTTCCTTTCTATTAGAAGGCTATTTATGTTATTCTTTGTTAGTTTTCGCTGATTTTCTTTGATTTGGACATAAAATAATAACAAAATTCAAACTTTGAAAAATCGACTATTTTCATGTACGCGGACCTGTGAGATTTTAAGGGTTTTAGTCATATTCTCCCCATATGCATTTGCAATGTTTCCTTTCTATTAGAAGGCTTTTCATGTTACTCTTAGTTATTTTTGGCTGATTGTCTTTGATTTGGACATAAAATAATAACAAAATTCAAACTTTGAAACATCGACTATTTTCATGTACGCGGACCTGTGAGATTTTGAGGGTTTTAGTCGTAGTTTCCCCATATGTATTTGCAATGTTTCCTTTCTATTAGAAGGCTATTTATGTTATTCTTAGTTATTTTTGGCTGATTTTCTTTGATTTGGACATAAAATAATAACAAAATTCAAACTTTGAAAAATCGACTATTTTCATGTACGCGGACCTGTGAGAGTTTAAGGGTTGTAGTGATATTCTCCCCATGTGCATTTGCAATGTTTCCTTTCTATTAGAAGGCTTTTTATGTTATTCTTGGTAATTTTTGCTGATTTTCTTTGATTTGGACATAAAATAATAACAAAATTCAAACTTTGAAAAATCGACTATTTTCATGTACGCGGACCTGTGAGATTTTGAGGGTTTTAGTCATATTCTCCCCATGTGCATTTGCAATGTTTCCTTTGTATTAGAAGGCTTTATATGTTATTCTTAGTTATTTTTGGCTGATTTTCTTTGATTTGGACATAAAATAATAACAAAATTCAAACTTTGAAAAATCGACTATTTTCATGTACGCGGACCAGTGAGATTTTAGGGTTTTAGTCGTATTTTTCCCATATGCATTTGCAATGTTTCCTTTCTATTAGAAGGCTTTTTATGTTATTCTTTGTTTTTTTTGGCTGATTTTATTTGATTTGGAGATAAAATAATAACTAAATTCAAACTTTGAAAAATCGACTATTTTCATGTACGCGGACCTGTGAGATTTTGAGGGTTTTAGTCGTATTTTCCCCATATGCATTTGCAATGTTTCCTTTCTATTAGAAGGCTATTTATGTTATTCTTAGTTATTTTGGGCTGATTTTCTTTGATTTGGACATAAAATAATAACAAAATTCAAACTTTGAAAAATCGACTATTTTCATGTACGCGGACCAGTGAGATTTTAGGGTTTTAGTCGTATTTTTCCCATATGCATTTGCAATGTTTCCTTTCTTTTCGAAGGCTTTTTATGTTATTCTTAGTTATTTTTGGCTGATTGTCTTTGATTTGGACATAAAATAATAACAAAATTCAAACTTTGAAAAATCGACTATTTTCATGTACGCGGACCTGTGAGATTTGAAGGGTTTTAGTCGTATTTTTCCCATATGCATTTGCAATGTTTCCTTTCTATTAGAAGGCTTTTTATGTTATTCTTAGTTATTTTTGGCTGATTTTCTTTGATTTGGACATAAAATAATAACAAAATTAAAACTATTGAAGGGTGGTAGTCATATTCTCCCCATATGCATTTTTCCCATATGCATTATGTTATTCTTAGTTATGTTTGGCTGATTTTCTTTGATTTGGACATAAAATAATAACAAAATTCAAACTTTGAAAAATCGACTATTTTCATGTACGCGGACCTGTGAGATTTTAAGGGTTTTAGTGATATTCTCCCCATGTGCATTTGCAATGTTTCCTTTCTATTGGAAGGCTTTTTATGTTATTCTTAGTTATTTTTGGCTGATTGTCTTTGATTTGGACATAAAATAATAACAAAATTCAAACTTTGAAAAATCGACTATTTTCATGTACGCGGACCTGTGAGATTTTGAGGGTTGTAGTCATATTCTCCCCATATGCATTTGCAATGTTTCCTTTCTATTAGAAGGCTTTATATGTTATTCTTAGTTATTTTTGGCTGATTGTCTTTGATTTGGACATAAAATAATAACAAAATTCAAACTTTGAAAAATCGACTATTTTCATGTACGCGGACCTGTGAGATTTTAGGGTTTTAGTCGTATTTTTCCCATATGCATTTGCAATGTTTCCTTTCTTTTAGAAGGCTTTTTATGTTAATCTTAGTTATTTTTGGCTGATTTTCTTTGATTTGGACATAAAATAATAACAAAATTAAAACTTTGAAAAATCGACTATTTTCATGTACGCGGACCTGTGAGATTTAAAGGGTTTTAGTCATATTCTCCCCATATGCATTTGCAATGTTTCCTTTCTATTAGAAGGCTTTTTATGTTATTCTTAGTTTTTGTTGGCTGATTGTCTTTGATTTTGACATAAAATAATAACAAAATTCAAACTTTGAAAAATCGACTATTTTCATGTACGCGGACCTGTGAGATTTAAAGGGTTTTAGTCATATTCTTCCCATATGCATTTGCAATGTTTCCTTTCTATTAGAAGGCTATTTATGTTATTCTTAGTTAGTTTTGGCTGATTTTCTTTGATTTGGACATAAAATAATAACAAAATTCAAACTTTGAAAAATCGACTATTTTCATGTACGCGGACCTGTGAGATTTTAAGGGTTTTAGTCATATTCTCCCCATATGCATTTGCAATGTTTCCTTTCTAATAGAAGGCTTTTTATGTTATTCTTAGTTATTTTTGGCTGATTTTCTTTTATTTGGACATAAAATAATAACAAAATTAAAACTTTGAAAAATCGACTATTTTCATGTACGCGGACCTGTGAGATTTTGAGGGTTGTAGTGATATTCTCCCCATATGCATTTGCAATGTTTCCTTTGTATTAGAAGGCTTTTTATGTTATTCTTAGTTATTTTTGGCTGATTTTCTTTGATTTGGACATAACATAATAACAACATTCAAACTTTGAAAAATCGACTATTTTCATGTACGCGGACCTGTGAGATTTAAAGGGTTTTAGTCATATTCTCCCCATATGCATTTGCAATGTTTCCTTTCTATTAGAAGGCTATTTATGGTATTCTTCGTTATTTTTGGCTGATTGTCTTTGATTTGGACATAAAATAATAACAAAATTCAAACTTTGAAAAATCGACTATTTTCATGTATTTGCAATGTATTGAGGGTTTTAGTCGTATTTTTCCCATATGCATTTGCAATGTTTCCTTTCTATTTGAAGGCTTTGTATGTTATTCTTAGTTATTTTTGGCTGATTTTCTTTGATTTGGACATAAAATAATAACAAAATTCAAACTTTGAAAAATCGACTATTTTCATGTACGCGGACCTGAGGGATTTTGAGGGTTGTAATCATATTCTCCCCATATGCATTTGCAATGTTTCCTTTGTATTAGAAGGCTTTATATGTTATTCTTAGTTATTTTTGGCTGATTTTCTTTGATTTGGACATAAAATAATAACAAAATTCAAACTTTGAAAAATCGACTATTTTCATGTACGCGGACCTGTGAGATTTTAAGGGTTTTAGTGATATTCTCCCCATGTGCATTTGCAATGTTTCCTTTCTATTAGAAGGCTTTTTATGTTATTCTTAGTTATTTTTGGCTGATTTTCTTTGATTTGGAGATAAAATAATAACAAAATTCAAACTTTGAAAAATCGACTATTTTCATGTACGCGGACCTGTGAGATTTTGAGGGTTTTAGTCGTATTTTTCCCATATGCATTTGCAATGTTTCCTTTCTATAAGAAGGGTATTTATGTTACTCTTAGTTATTTTTGACTGATTTTCTTTGATTTGGACATAAAATAATAACAAAATTCAAACTTTGAAAAATCGACTATTTTCATGTACGCGGACCTGTGAGATTTTGAGGGTTTTAGTCGTATTTTTCCCATATGCATTTGCAATGTTTCCTTTCTATTAGACGGCTTTTTATGTTATTCTTAGTTATTTTTTGCTGATTTTCTTTGATTTGGAGATAAAATAATAACAAAATTCAAACTTTGAAAAATCGACTATTTTCATGTACGCGGACCTGTGAGATTTTAAGGGTTTTAGTCATATTCTCCCCATATGCATTTGCAATGTTTCCTTTCTATTAGAAGGGTTTTTATGTTATTCTTAGTTATTTTTGGCTGATTTTCTTTGATTTGGACATAACATAATAACAAAATTCAAACTTTGAAAAAATCAACTATTTTCATGTACGCGGACCTGTGAGATATAAAGGGTTTTAGTGATATTCTCCCCATATGCATTTGCAATGTTTCCTTTCTATTAGAAGGCTTTTTATGTTATTCTTAGTTATTTTTGGCTGATTTTCTTTGATTTGGACATAAAATAATAACAAAATTCAAACTTTGAAAAATCGACTATTTTCATGTACGCGGACCTGTGAGATTTTGAGGGTTTTAGTCGTATTTTTCCCATATGCATTTGCAATGTTTTCTTTCTATTAGAAGGCTTTTTATGTTATTCTTAGTTATTTTTGGCTGATTTTCTTTGATTTGGACATAAAATAATAACAAAATTCATACTTTGAAAAATCGACTATTTTCATGTACGCGGACCTGTGAGATTTTAAGGGTTTTAGTCATATTCTCCCCATATGCATTTGCAATGTTTCCTTTCTATTAGAAGGCTTTTTATGTTATTCTTAGTTATTTTTGGCTGATTGTCTTTGATTTGGACATAAAATAATAACAAAATTCAAACTTTGAAAAAATCGACTATTTTCATGTACGCGGACCTGTGAGATTTTAAGGGTTTTAGTCGTATTTTCCCCATATGCATTTGCAATGTTTCCTTTCTATTAGAAGGCTATTTATGTTATTCTTAGTTATTTTTGGCTGATTTTCTTTGAATTTGAGATAAAATAATAACAACATTCAAACTTTGAAAAATCGACTATTTTCATGTACGCGGACCTGTGAGATTTAAAGGGTTTTAGTCATATTCTCCCCATATGCATTTGCAATGTTTCCTTTCTAATAGAAGGCTATTTATGGTATTCTTCGTTATTTTTGGCTGATTGTCTTTGATTTGGACATAAAATAATAACAAAATTAAAACTTTGAAAAATCGACTATTTTCATGTACGCGGACCTGTGAGATATTGAGGGTTTTAGTCGTATTTTTCCCATATGCATTTGCAATGTTTCCTTTCTATTTGAAGGCTTTGTATGTTATTCTTAGTTATTTTTGGCTGATTTTCTTTGATTTGGACATAAAATAATAACAAAATTCAAACTTTGAAAAATCGACTATTTTCATGTACGCGGACCTGTGAGATTTTGAGGGTTGTAATCATATTCTCCCCATATGCATTTGCAATGTTTCCTTTGTATTAGAAGGCTTTTTATGTTATTCTTAGTGTTTTTTGGCTGATTTTCTTTGATTTGGACATAAAATAATAACAAAATTCAAACTTTGAAAAATCGACTATTTTCATGTACGCGGACCTGTGAGATTTTAAGGGTTTTAGTGATATTCTCCCCATGTGCATTTGCAATGTTTCCTTTCTATTAGAAGGCTTTTTATGTTATTCTTAGTTATTTTTGGCTGATTTTCTTTGATTTGGACATAAAATAATAACAAAATTCAAACTTTGAAAAATCGACTATTTTCATGTACGCGGACCTGTGAGATTGTGAGGGTTTTAGTCATATTCTCCCCATATGCATTTGCAATGTTTCCTTTGTATTAGAAGGCTTTATATATTATTCTTAGTTATTTTTGGCTGATTTTCTTTGATTTGGACATAAAATAATAACAAAATTCAAACTTTGAAAAATCGACTATTTTCATGTACGCGGACCTGTGAAATTTTAGGGTTTTAGTCATATTCTCCCCATATGCATTTGCAATGTTTCCTTTCTGTTAAAAGGCTTTTTATGTTATTCTTAGTTATTTTTGGCTGATTTTCTTTGATTTGGACTTAAAATAATAACAAAATTCCAACTTTTAAAAAATCGACTATTTTCATGTACGCGGACCTGTGAGATTTTAAGGGTTTTAGTCATATTCTCCCCATATGCATTTGCAATGTTTCCTTTCTATTAGAAGGCTTTTTATGTTATTCTTAGTTATTTTTGGCTCATTTGCTTTGATTTGGACATAAAATAATAACAAAATTAAAACTTTGAAAAATCGACTATTTTCATGTACGCGGACCTGTGAGATTGTGAGGGTTTTAGTCGTATTTTTCCCATATGCATTTGCAATGTTTCCTTTTTTTAGAAGGCTTTTTATGTTATTCTTAGTTATTTTTGGCTGATTTTCTTAGATTTGGACATAAAATAATAACAAAATTCAAACTTTGAAAAATCGACTATTTTCATGTACGCGGACCTGTGAGATATTGAGGGTTTTAGTCATATTTTTCCCATATGCATTTGCAATGTTTCCTTTCTATTTGAAGGCTTTTTATGTTATTCTTAGGTATTTTTGGCTGAGTTTCTTTGATTTGGACATAAAATAATAACAAAATTAAAACTTTGAAAAATCGACTATTTTCATGTACGCGGACCTGTGAGATTTAAAGGGTTTTAGTCATATTCTCCCCATATGCATTTGCAATGTTTCCTTTCTATTAGAAGGCTTTTTATGTTATTCTTAGTTTTTTTTGGCTGATTGTCTTTGATTTGGACATAAAATAATAACAAAATTCAAACTTTGAAAAATCGACTATTTTCATGTACGCGGACCTGTGAGATTTTAAGGGTTTTAGTCATATTCTCCCCATATGCATTTGCAATGTTTCCTTTCTATTAGTAGGCTTTTTATGTTATTCTTAGTTTTGTTTGGCTGATTGTCTTTGATTTGGACATAAAATAATAACAAAATTCAAACTTTGAAAAATCGACTATTTTCATGTACGCGGACCTGTGAGATTTTAGGGTTTTAGTCGTATTTTTCCCATATGCATTTGCAATGTTTCCTTTCTTTTAGAAGGCTTTTTATGTTATTCTTAGTTATTTTTGGCTGATTTTCTTTGATTTGGACATAAAATAATAACAAAATTCAAACTTTGAAAAATCGACTATTTTCATGTACGCGGACCTGTGAGATTTGAAGGGTGGTAGTCATATTCTCCCCATATGCATTTGCAATGTTTCCTTTCTATTAGAAGGCTTTTTATGGTATTCTTAGTTATTTTTGGCTGATTTTCTTTGATTTGGACATAAAATAATAACAAAATTCAAACTTTGAAAAATCGACTATTTTCATGTACGCGGACCTGTGAGATTGTGAGGGTTTTAGTCGTATTTTTCCCATATGCATTTGCAATGTTTCCTTTCTATAAACAGGCTTTTTATGTTATTCTTAGTTATTTTTGGCTGATTTTCTTTGATTTGGACATAAAATAATAACAAAATTAAAACTTTGAAAAATCGACTATTTTCATGGACGCGGACCTGTGAGATTTTAAGGGTTTTAGTCATATTCTCCCCATATGCATTTGCAATGTTTCCTTTCTATTAGAAGGCTTTTTATGTTATTCTTATTTTTTTTTGGCTGATTTTCTTTGATTTGGACATAAAATAATAACAAAATTCAAACTTTGAAAAATTGACTATTTTCATGTACGCGGACCTGTGTGATTTTGAGGGTTTTAGTCGTATTTTTCCTATATGCATTTGCAATGTTTCCTTTTTATTAGAAGGCTTTTTATGTTATTCTTAGTTATTTTTTGCTGATTTTCTTTGATTTGGACATAAAATAATAACAAAATTCAAACTTTGAAAAATCGACTATTTTCATGTACGCGGACCTGTGAGATGTTGAGGGTTTTAGTCGTATTTTCCCCATATGCATTTGACATATTTCCTTTCTATTAGAAGGCTTTTTATGTTATTCTTAGTTGTTTGTGGCTGATTTTCTTTGATTTGGACATAAAATAATAACAAAATTAAAATTACAAAAAATCGACTATTTTCATGTACGTGGACCTGTGAGATTTTGAGGGTTTCAGTCGTATTTTTCCCATATGCATTTGCAATGTTTCCTTTCTATTAGGAGGCTTTTTATGTTATTCTTAGTTATTTTTTTGCTGATTTTCTTTGATTTGGACATAAAATAATAACAAAATGCAAACTTTGAAAAATCGACTATTTTCATGTACGCGGACCTGTGAGATTTTAAGGGTTTTAGTCATATTCTCCCCATATGCATTTGCAATGTTTCCTTTCTATTAGTAGGCTTTTTATGTTTTTTAGTTTTGTTTGTGCTGATTGTCTTTGATTTGGACATAAAATAATAACAAAATTCAAACTTTGAAAAATCGACTATTTTCATGTACGCGGACCTGTGAGATATTAGGGTTTTAGTCGTATTTTTCCTATATGCATTTGCAATGTTTCCTTTCTTTTAGAAGGCTTTTTATGTTATTCTTAGTTATTTTTGGCTGATTTTCTTTGATTTGGACATAAAATAATAACAAAATTCAAACTTTGAAAAATCGACTATTTTCATGTACGCGGACCTGTGAGATTTGAAGGGTGGTAGTCATATTCTCCCCATATGCATTTGCAATGTTTCCTTTCTATTAGAAGGCTTTTTATGGTATTCTTAGTTATTTTTGGCTTATTTTCTTTGATTTGGACATAAAATAATAACAAAATTCAAACTTTGAAAAATCGACTATTTTCATGTACGCGGACCTGTGAGATTGTGAGGGTTTTAGTCGTATTTTTCCCATATGCATTTGCAATGTTTCCTTTCTATTAGAAGGCTTTTTATGTTATTCTTAGTTATTTTTGGTTGATTTTCTTTGATTTGGACATAAAATAATAACAAAATTAAAACTTTGAAAAATCGACTATTTTCATGTACGCGGACCTGTGAGATTTTAAGGGTTTTAGTCATATTCTCCCCATATGCATTTGCAATGTTTCCTTTCTATTAGAAGGCTTTTTATGTTATTCTTAGTTTTTTTTGGCTGATTTTCTTTGATTTGGACATAAAATAATAACAAAATTCAAACTTTGAAAAATCGACTATTTTCATGTACGCGGACCTGTGAGATTTTGAGGGTTTTAATCATATTCTCCCCATATGCATTTGCAATGTTTCCTTTCTATTAGAAGGCTTTTTATGTTATTCTTAGTTATTTTTTGCTGATTTTCTTTGATTTGGACATAAAATAATAACAAAATTAAAACTTTGAAAAATCGACTATTTTCATGTACGCGGACCTGTGAGATTTTAAGGGTTTTAGTCATATTCTCCCCATATGCATTTGCAATGTTTCCTTTCTATTAGAAGGCTTTTTATGTTATTCTTAGTTATTTTTGGCTCATTTGCTTTGATTTGGACATAAAATAATAACAAAATTAAAACTTTGAAAAATCGACTATTTTCATGTACGCGGACCTGTGAGATTGTGAGGGTTTTAGTCGTATTTTTCCCATATGCATTTGCAATGTTTCCTTTTTTTAGAAGGCTTTTTATGTTATTCTTAGTTATTTTTGGCTGATTTTCTTAGATTTGGACATAAAATAATAACAAAATTCAAACTTTGAAAAATCGACTATTTTCATGTACGCGGACCTGTGAGATATTGAGGGTTTTAGTCATATTTTTCCCATATGCATTTGCAATGTTTCCTTTCTATTTGAAGGCTTTTTATGTTATTCTTAGGTATTTTTGGCTGAGTTTCTTTGATTTGGACATAAAATAATAACAAAATTAAAACTTTGAAAAATCGACTATTTTCATGTACGCGGACCTGTGAGATTTAAAGGGTTTTAGTCATATTCTCCCCATATGCATTTGCAATGTTTCCTTTCTATTAGAAGGCTTTTTATGTTATTCTTAGTTTTTTTTGGCTGATTGTCTTTGATTTGGACATAAAATAATAACAAAATTCAAACTTTGAAAAATCGACTATTTTCATGTACGCGGACCTGTGAGATTGTGAGGGTTTTAGTCGTATTTTTCCTATATGCATTTGCAATGTTTCCTTTCTTTTAGAAGGCTTTTTATGTTATTCTTAGTTATTTTTGGCTGATTTTCTTTGATTTGGACATAAAATAATAACAAAATTCAAACTTTGAAAAATCGACTATTTTCATGTACGCGGACCTGTGAGATTTGAAGGGTGGTAGTCATATTCTCCCCATATGCATTTGCAATGTTTCCTTTCTATTAGAAGGCTTTTTATGGTATTCTTAGTTATTTTTGGCTTATTTTCTTTGATTTGGACATAAAATAATAACAAAATTCAAACTTTGAAAAATCGACTATTTTCATGTACGCGGACCTGTGAGATTGTGAGGGTTTTAGTCGTATTTTTCCCATATGCATTTGCAATGTTTCCTTTCTATTAGAAGGCTTTTTATGTTATTCTTAGTTATTTTTGGTTGATTTTCTTTGATTTGGACATAAAATAATAACAAAATTAAAACTTTGAAAAATCGACTATTTTCATGTACGCGGACCTGTGAGATTTTAAGGGTTTTAGTCATATTCTCCCCATATGCATTTGCAATGTTTCCTTTCTATTAGAAGGCTTTTTATGTTATTCTTAGTTTTTTTTGGCTGATTTTCTTTGATTTGGACATAAAATAATAACAAAATTCAAACTTTGAAAAATCGACTATTTTCATGTACGCGGACCTGTGAGATTTTGAGGGTTTTAATCATATTCTCCCCATATGCATTTGCAATGTTTCCTTTCTATTAGAAGGCTTTTTATGTTATTCTTAGTTATTTTTTGCTGATTTTCTTTGATTTGGACATAAAATAATAACAAAATTAAAACTTTGAAAAATCGACTATTTTCATGTACGCGGACCTGTGAGATTTTAAGGGTTTTAGTCATATTCTCCCCATATGCATTTGCAATGTTTCCTTTCTATTAGAAGGCTTTTTATGTTATTCTTAGTTATTTTTGGCTCATTTGCTTTGATTTGGACATAAAATAATAACAAAATTCAAACTTTGAAAAATCGACTATTTTCATGTACGCGGACCTGTGAGATTTTAAGGGTTTTAGTCATATTCTCCCCATATGAATTTGCAATGTTTCCTTTCTATTAGTAGGCTTTTTATGTTTTTTAGTTTTGTTTGTGCTGATTGTCTTTGATTTGGACATAAAATAATAACAAAATTCAAACTTTGAAAAATCGACTATTTTCATGTACGCGGACCTGTGAGATATTAGGGTTTTAGTCGTATTTTTCCTATATGCATTTGCAATGTTTCCTTTCTTTTAGAAGGCTTTTTATGTTATTCTTAGTTATTTTTGGCTGATTTTCTTTGATTTGGACATAAAATAATAACAAAATTCAAACTTTGAAAAATCGACTATTTTCATGTACGCGGACCTGTGAGATTTGAAGGGTGGTAGTCATATTCTCCCCATATGCATTTGCAATGTTTCCTTTCTATTAGAAGGCTTTTTATGGTATTCTTAGTTATTTTTGGCTTATTTTCTTTGATTTGGACATAAAATAATAACAAAATTCAAACTTTGAAAAATCGACTATTTTCATGTACGCGGACCTGTGAGATTGTGAGGGTTTTAGTCGTATTTTTCCCATATGCATTTGCAATGTTTCCTTTCTATTAGAAGGCTTTTTATGTTATTCTTAGTTATTTTTGGTTGATTTTCTTTGATTTGGACATAAAATAATAACAAAATTAAAACTTTGAAAAATCGACTATTTTCATGTACGCGGACCTGTGAGATTTTAAGGGTTTTAGTCATATTCTCCCCATATGCATTTGCAATGTTTCCTTTCTATTAGAAGGCTTTTTATGTTATTCTTAGTTTTTTTTGGCTGATTTTCTTTGATTTGGACATAAAATAATAACAAAATTCAAACTTTGAAAAATCGACTATTTTCATGTACGCGGACCTGTGTGATTTTGAGGGTTTTAGTCGTATTTTTCCTATATGCATGTTCAATGTTTCCTTTCTATTAGAAGGCTTTTTATGTTATTCTTAGTTATTTTTTGCTGATTTTCTTTGATTTGGACATAAAATAATAACAAAATTAAAACTTTGAAAAATCGACTATTTTCATGTACGCGGACCTGTGAGATTTTAAGGGTTTTAGTCATATTCTCCCCATATGCATTTGCAATGTTTCCTTTCTATTTGAAGGCTTTTTATGTTATTCTTAGTTATTTTTGGCTTATTTTCTTTGATTTGGACATAACATAATAACAAAATTCAAACTTTGAAACATCGACTATTTTCATGTACGCGGACCTGTGAGATTTAAAGGGTTTTAGTCATATTCTCCACATATGCATTTGCAATGTTTCCTGTCTATTAGAAGGCTTTTTATGTTATTCTTAGTTATTTTTGGCTCATTTGCTTTGATTTGGACATAAAATAATAACAAAATTAAAACTTTGAAAAATCGACTATTTTCATGTACGCGGACCTGTGAGATTGTGAGGGTTTTAGTCGTATTTTTCCCATATGCATTTGCAATGTTTCCTTTTTTTAGAAGGCTTTTTATGTTATTCTTAGTTATTTTTGGCTGATTTTCTTAGATTTGGACATAAAATAATAACAAAATTCAAACTTTGAAAAATCGACTATTTTCATGTACGCGGACCTGTGAGATATTGAGGGTTTTAGTCATATTTTTCCCATATGCATTTGCAATGTTTCCTTTCTATTTGAAGGCTTTTTATGTTATTCTTAAGTATTTTTGGCTGAGTTTCTTTGATTTGGACATAAAATAATAACAAAATTAAAACTTTGAAAAATCGACTATTTTCATGTACGCGGACCTGTGAGATTTAAAGGGTTTTAGTCATATTCTCCCCATATGCATTTGCAATGTTTCCTTTCTATTAGAAGGATTTTTATATTATTCTTAGTTTTTTTTGGCTGATTGTCTTTGATTTGGACATAAAATAATAACAAAATTCAAACTTTGAAAAATCGACTATTTTCATGTACGCGGACCTGTGAGATTTTAAGGGTTTTAGTCATATTCTCCCCATATGCATTTGCAATGTTTCCTTTCTATTAGTAGGCTTTTTATGTTATTCTTAGTTTTGTTTGGCTGATTGTCTTTGATTTGGACATAAAATAATAACAAAATTCAAACTTTGAAAAATCGACTATTTTCATGTACGCGGACCTGTGAGATATTAGGGTTTTAGTCGTATTTTTCCCATATGCATTTGCAATGTTTCCTTTCTTTTAGAAGGCTTTTTATGTTATTCTTAGTTATTTTTGGCTGATTTTCTTTGATTTGGACATAAAATAATAACAAAATTCAAACTTTGAAAAATCGACTATTTTCATGTACGCGGACCTGTGAGATTTGAAGGGTGGTAGTCATATTCTCCCCATATGCATTTGCAATGTTTCCTTTCTATTAGAAGGCTTTTTATGGTATTCTTAGTTATTTTTGGCTTATTTTCTTTGATTTGGACATAAAATAATAACAAAATTCAAACTTTGAAAAATCGACTATTTTCATGTACGCGGACCTGTGAGATTGTGAGGGTTTTAGTCGTATTTTTCCCATATGCATTTGCAATGTTTCCTTTCTATTAGAAGGCTTTTTATGTTATTCTTAGTTATTTTTGGCTGATTTTCTTTGATTTGGACATAAAATAATAACAAAATTAAAACTTTGAAAAATCGACTATTTTCATGTACGCGGACCTGTGAGATTTTAAGGGTTTTAGTCATATTCTCCCCATATGCATTTGCAATGTTTCCTTTCTATTAGAAGGCTTTTTATGTTATTCTTAGTTTTTTTTGGCTGATTTTCTTTGATTTGGACATAAAATAATAACAAAATTCAAACTTTGAAAAATTGACTATTTTCATGTACGCGGACCTGTGTGATTTTGAGGGTTTTAGTCGTATTTTTCCTATATGCATTTGCAATGTTTCCTTTCTATTAGAAGGCTTTTTATGTTATTCTTAGTTATTTTTTGCTGATTTTCTTTGATTTGGACATAAAATAATAACAAAATTCAAACTTTGAAAAATCGACTATTTTCATGTACGCGGACCTGTGAGATGTTGAGGGTTTTAGTCGTATTTTCCCCATATGCATTTGACATATTTCCTTTCTATAAGAAGGCTTTTTATGTTATTCTTAGTTATTTGTGGCTGATTTTCTTTGATTTGGACATAAAATAATAACAAAATTAAAATTACAAAAAATCGACTATTTTCATGTACGCGGACCTGTGAGATTTTGAGGGTTTCAGTCGTATTTTTCCCATATGCATTTGCAATGTTTCCTTTCTATTAGGAGGCTTTTTATGTTATTCTTAGTTATTTTTTTGCTGATTTTCTTTGATTTGGACATAAAATAATAACAAAATTCAAACTTTGAAAAATCGACTATTTTCATGTACGCGGACCTGTGAGATTTTAAGGGTTTTAGTCATATTCTCCCCATATGTATTTGCAATGTTTCCTTTCTATTAGAAGGCTTTATATGTTATTCTTAGTTATTTTTGGCTGATTTTCTTTGATTTGGACATAAAATAATAACAAAATTCAAACTTTGAAAAGTCGGCTATTTTCATGTACGCGGACCTGTGAGATTTTAAGGGTTTTAGTCATATTCTCCCCATATGCATTTGCAATGTTTCCTTTCTATTAGAAGGCTTTTTGTGTTATTCTTAGTTTTTTTTGGCTGATTGTCTTTGATTTGGACATAAAATAATAACAAAATTAAAACTTTGAAAAATCGACTATTTTCATGTACGCGGACCTGTGAGATTTTAGGGTTTTAGTCGTATTTTTCCCATATGCATTTGCAATGTTTCCTTTCTATTAGAAGGCTTTTTATGTTATTCTTAGTTATTTTTGGCTGATTTTCTTTGATTTGGACATAAAATAATAACAAAATTCAAACTTTGAAAAATCGACTATTTTCATGTACGCGGACCTGTGAGATATTGAGGGTTTTAGTCGTATTTTTCCCATATGCATTTGCAATGTTTCATTTCTATTTGAAGGCTTTTTATGTTATTCTTAGTTATTTTTGGCTGAGTTTCTTTGATTTGGACATAAAATAATAACAAAATTAAAACTTTGAAAAATCGACTATTTTCATGTACGCGGACCTGTGAGATTTAAAGGGTTTTAGTCATATTCTCCCCATATGCATTTGCAATGTTTCCTTTCTATTAGAAGGCTTTTTATGTTATTCTTAGTTTTTTTTGGCTGATTGTCTTTGATTTGGACATAAAATAATAACAAAATTCAAACTTTGAAAAATCGACTATTTTCATGTACGCGGACCTGTGAGAATTTAGGGTTTTAGTCGTATTTTTCCCATATGCATTTGCAATGTTTCCTTTCTTTTAGAAGGCTTTTTATGTTATTCTTAGTTATTTTTGGCTGATTTTCTTTGATTTGGACATAAAATAATAACAAAATGCAAACTGTGAAAAATCGACTATTTTCATGTACGCAGACCTGTGAGATGTGAAGGGTGGTAGTCATATTCTCCCCATATGCATTTGCAATGTTTCCTTTCTTTTAGAAGGCTTTTTATGTTATTCTTAGTTATTTTTGGCTGATTTTCTTTGATTTGGACATAAAATAATAACAAAATTCAAACTTTGAAAAATCAACTATTTTCATGTGCGCGGACCTGTGAGATATTGAGGGTTTTAGTCGTATTTTTCCCATATGCATTTGCAATGTTTCCTTTCTATTTGAAGGCTTTTTATGTTATTCTTAGTTATTTTTGGCTTATTTTCTTTGATTTGGACATAAAATAATAACAAAATTCAAACTTTGAAAAATCGACTATTTTAATCTACGCGGACCTGTGAGATTTAAAGGGTTTTAGTCATATTCTCCCCATATGCATTTGCAATGTTTCCTTTCTATTAGATAGCTTTTTGTGTTATTCTTAGTTTTTTTTGGCTGATTGTCTTTGATTTGGACATAAAATAATAACAAAATTCAAACTTTTAAAAATCGACTATTTTCATGTACGCGGACCTGTGAGATATTGAGGGTTTTAGTCGTATTTTTCCCATATGCATTTACAATGTTTCCTTTCTATTTGAAGGCTTTTTATGTTATTCTTAGTTTTTTTTGGCTGATTTTCTTTGATTTGGACATAAAATAATAACAAAATTCAAACTTTGAAAAATCGACTATTTTCATGTACGCGGACCTGTGAGATGTGAAGGTGGTAGTCATATTCTCCCCATATGCATTTGCAATGTTTCCTTTCTATTAGAAGGCTTTATATGTTATTCTTAGTTATTTTTGGCTGATTTTCTTTGATTTGGACATAAAATAATAACAAAATTCAAACTTTGAAAAGTCGGCTATTTTCATGTACGCGGACCTGTGAGATTTGAAGGGTTTTAGTGATATTCTCCCCATATGCATTTGCAATGTTTCCTTTCTATTAGAAGGCTTTTTATGTTATTCTTTGTTATTTTTGGCTGATTTTCTTTGATTTGGACATAAAATAATAACAAAATTCAAACTTTGAAAAATCGACTATTTTCATGTACGCGGACCTGTGAGATTTTGAGGGTTGTAGTCATATTCTCCCCGTATGCATTTGCAATGTTTCCTTTCTATTAGAAGGCTTTATATGTTATTCTTAGTTATTTTTGGCTGATTTTCTTTGATTTGGACATAAAATAATAACAAAATTCAAACTTTGAAAAATCGACTATTTTCATGTACGCGGACCTGTGAGATTTTAGGGTTTTAGTCGTATTTTTCCCATATGCATTTGCAATGTTTCCTTTCTTTTAGAAGGCTTTTTATGTTATTCTTAGTTATTTTTGGCTGATTTTCTTTGATTTGGACATAAAATAATAACAAAATTCAAACTTTGAAAAATCGACTATTTTCATGTACGCGGACCTGTGAGATTTAAAGGGTTTTAGTCATATTCTCCCCATATGCATTTGCAATGTTTCCTTTCTATTAGAAGGCTTTTTATGTTATTCTTAGTTTTTTTTGGCTGATTGTCTTTGATTTGGACATTAAATAATAACAAAATTAAAACTTTGAAAAATCGACTATTTTCATGTACGCGGACCTGTGAGATTTTAAGGGTTTTAGTCATGTTCTCCCCATATGCATTTGCAATGTTTCCTTTCTATTAGAAGGCTTTTTATGTTATTCTTAGTTTTTTTTGGCTGATTGTCTTTGATTTGGACATAAAATAATAACAAAATTCAAACTTTGAAAAATCGACTATTTTCATGTACGCGGACCTGTGAGATTTTAGGGTTTTAGTCGTATTTTTCCCATATGCATTTGCAATGTTTCCTTTCTTTTAGAAGGCTTTTTATGTTATTCTTAGTTATTTTTGGCTGATTTTCTTTGATTTGGACATAAAATAATAACAAAATGCAAACTGTTAAAAATCGACTATTTTCATGTACGCGGACCTGTGAGATGTGAAGGGTGGTAGTCATATTCTCCCCATATGTATTTGCAATGTTTCCTTTCTATTTGAAGGCTTTTTATGTTATTCTTAGTTATTTTTGGCTTAGTTTCTTTGATTTGTACATAAAATAATAACAAAATTCAAACTTTGAAAAATCGACTATTTTCATGTACGCGGACCTGTGAGATTTAAAGGGTTTTAGTCATATTCTCCCCATATGCATTTGCAATGTTTCCTTTCTATTAGAAGGCTTTTTATGTTATTCTTAGTTATTTTTGGCTGATTGTCTTTGATTTGGACATAAAATAATAACAAAATTCAAACTTTGAAACATCGACTATTTTCATGTACGCGGACCTGTGAGATTTAAAGGGTTTTAGTCATATTCTCCCTATATGCATTTGCAATGTTTCCTTTCTATTAGAAGGCTTTTTATGTTATTCTTAGTTATTTTTGGCTGATTTTCTTTGATTTGGACATAAAATAATAACAAAATTCAAACTTTGAAAAATCGACTATTTTCATGTAAGATTTTGTAAGGGTTTTAGTCATATTTTCATGTAAGATTGTGAGGGTTTTAGTCATATTTTCCCCATATGCATTTGCAATGTTTCCTTTCTATTAGAAGGCTTTTTATGTTATTTTAGTTATTTTTGGCTGATTTTCTTTGATTTGGACATAACATAATAACAACATTCAAACTTTGAAAAAATCTACTATTTTCATGTACGCGGACCTGTGAGATTTTAAGGGTTTTAGTGATATTCTCCCCATATGCATTTGCAATGTTTCCTTTCTATTAGAAGGCTTTTTATGTTATTCTTAGTTATTTTTGGCTGATTTTCTTTGATTTGGACATAAAATAATAGCAAAATTCAAACTTTGAAAAATCGACTATTTTCATGTAAGATTTTGTAAGGGTTTTAGTCATATTTTCATGTAAGATTGTGAGGGTTTTAGTCATATTTTCCCCATATGCATTTGCAATGTTTCCTTTCTATTAGAAGGCTTTTTATGTTATTTTAGTTATTTTTGGCTGATTTTCTTTGATTTGGACATAACATAATAACAAAATTCAAACTTTGAAAAAATCTACTATTTTCATGTACGCGGACCTGTGAGATTTTAAGGGTTTTAGTGATATTCTCCCCATATGCATTTGACATATTTCCTTTCTATTAGAAGGCTTTTTATGTTATTCTTAGTTATTTTTGGCTGATATTCTTTGATTTGGACATAAAATAATAACAAAATTCAAACTTTGAAAAATCGACTATTTTCAGGTAAGATTTTGTAAGGGTTTTAATAATATTTTCATGTAAGATTGTGAGGGTTTTAGTCATATTTTCCCCATATGCATTTGCAATGTTTCCTTTCTATTAGAAGGCTTTTTATGTTATTTTAGTTATTTTTGGCTGATTTTCTTTGATTTGGACATAACATAATAACAAAATTCAAACTTTGAAAAAATCTACTATTTTCATGTACGCGGACCTGTGAGATTTTAAGGGTTTTAGTGATATTCTCCCCATATGCATTTGCAATGTTTCCTTTCTATTAGAAGGCTTTTTATGTTATTCTTAGTTATTTTTGGCTGATTTTCTTTGATTTGGACATAAAATAATAACAAAATTCAAACTTTGAAAAATCGACTGTTTTCATGTACGCGGATTTGTGAGATTATAAGGGTTGTAGTCATATTCTCCCCATATGCATTTGCAATGTTTTCTTTCTATTAGAAGGCTTTTTATGTTATTCTTATTTATTTTTGGCTGATTTTCTTTGATTTGGACATAAAATAATAACAAAATTAAAACTTTGAAAAATCGACTATTTTCATCTACACGGACCTGTGAGATTTTGAGGGTTTTAGTCGTATTCTCCCCATATGCATTTGACATATTTCCTTTCTATTAGAAGGCTTTTTATGTTATTCTTAGTTATTTTTGGCTGATTTTCTTTGATTTGGACATAAAATAATAACAAAATTCAAACTTTGAAAAATCGACTGTTTTCATGTACGCGGATTTGTGAGATTTTAAGGGTTGTAGTCATATTCTCCCCATATGCATTTGCAATGTTTCCTTTCTATTAGAAGGCTTTTTATGTTATTCTTATTTATTTTTGGCTGATTTTCTTTGATTTGGACATAAAATAATAACAAAATTCAAACTTTGAAAAATCGACTATTTTCATGTACGCGGACCTGTGAGATTTTGAGGGTTTTAGTCGTATTTTCCCCATATGCATTTGACATATTTCCTTTCTATTAGAAGGCTTTTTATGTTATTCTTAGTTATTTTTTGCTGATTTTCTTTGATTTGGACATAAAATAATAACAAAATTCAAACTTTGAAAAAATCAACTATTTTCATGTACGCGGACCTGTGAGATTTTAGGGTTGTAGTCGTATTTTTCCCCATATGCATTCGCAGTGTTTCCTGTCTATTAGAAGGCTATTTATGTTATTCTTAGTTATGTTTGGCTTATTTTCTTTGATTTGGACATAAAATAATAACAAAATTCAAATTCGAAAAAATCCACTATTTTCATGTACACGGACCTGTGAGATTTTGAGGGTTTTAGTCGTATTTTCCCCATATGCATTTGCAATGTTTCCTGTCTATTAGAAGGCTTTTTATGTTATTCTTAGTTATTTTTGGCTGATTTTCTTTGATTTGGACATAAAATAATAACAAAATTCAAACTTTGAAAAATCGACTATTTTCATGTACGCGGACCTGTGAGATTTAAAGGGTTTTAGTCATATTCTCCCCATATGCATTTGCAATGTTTCCTTTCTATTAGAAGGCTTTTTATGTTATTCTTAGTTATTTTTGGCTGATTTTCTTTCATTTGGACATTAAATAATAACAAAATTCAAACTTTGAAAAATCGACTGTTTTCATGTACGCGGATTTGTGAGATTTTAAGGGTTGTAGTCATATTCTCCCCATATGCATTTGCAATGTTTCCTTTCTATTAGAAGGCTTTTTATGTTATTCTTATTTATTTTTGGCTGATTTTCTTTGATTTGGACATAAAATAATAACAAAATTCAAACTTTGAAAAATCGACTATTTTCATGTACGCGGACCTGTGAGATTTTGAGGGTTTTAGTCGTATTTTCCCCATATGCATTTGACATATTTCCTTTCTATTAGAAGGCTTTTTATGTTATTCTTAGTTATTTTTTGCTGATTTTCTTTGATTTGGACATAAAATAATAACAAAATTCAAACTTTGAAAAAATCGACTATTTTCATGTACGCGGACCTGTGAGATTTTAGGGTTGTAGTCGTATTTTTCCCCATATGCATTCGCAGTGTTTCCTGTCTATTAGAAGGCTATTTATGTTATTCTTAGTTATGTTTGGCTTATTTTCTTTGATTTGGACATAAAATAATAACAAAATTCAAATTCGAAAAAATCCACTATTTTCATGTACACGGACCTGTGAGATTTTGAGGGTTTTAGTCGTATTTTCCCCATATGCATTTGCAATGTTTCCTGTCTATTAGAAGGCTTTTTATGTTATTCTTAGTTATTTTTGGCTGATTTTCTTTGATTTGGACATAAAATAATAACAAAATTCAAACTTTGAAAAATCGACTATTTTCATGTACGCGGACCTGTGAGATTTTAAGGGTTTTAGTCATATTCTCCCCATATGCATTTGCAATGTTTCCTTTCTATTAGAAGGCTTTTTATGTTATTCTTAGTTATTTTTGGCTGATTTTCTTTCATTTGGACATTAAATAATAACAAAATTCAAACTTTGAAAAAATCGACTATTTTCATGTACGCGGACCTGTGAGATTTTGAGGGTTTCAGTCGTATTTTTCCCATATGCATTTGCAATGTTTCCTTTCTATTAGAAGGCTATTTATGTTATTCTTAGTTATTTTTTGCTGATTTTCTTTGATTTGGACATAAAATAATAACAAAATTCAAACTTTGAAAAATCGACTATTTGCATGTACGCGGACCTGTGAGAGTTTGAGTGTTTTAGTCGTATTTTTCCCATATGCATTTGCAATGTTTCCTTTCTATTAGAAGGCTATGTATTTTATTCTTAGTTATTTTTGGCTTATTGTCTTTGATTTGGACATAAAATAATAACAAAATTCAAACTTTGAAAAATCGACTATTTTCATGTACGCGGACCTGTGAGATTTTGAGGGTTTTAGTGATATTCTCCCCATATGCATTTGCAATGTTTCCTTTCTATTAGAAGGCTTTTTATGTTATTCTTAGTTATTTTTGGCTGATTTTCTTTGATTTGGACATAAAATAATAACAAAATTCAAACTTTGAAAAATCGACTATTTTCATGTACGCGGACCTGTGAGATTTTTAGGGTTTTAGTCGTATTTTCCCCATATGCATTTGCAATGTTTCCTGTCTATTAGAAGGCTTTTTATGTTATTCTTAGTTATTTTTGGCTGATTTTCTTTGATTTGGACATAAAATAATAACAAAATTCAAACTTTGAAAAAATCGACTATTTTCATGTACGCGGACCTGTGAGATTTATAGGGTTTTAGTCGTATTTTACCCATTATGCATTTGCAATGTTTCCTTTCTTTTAGAAGGCTTTTTATGTTATTCTTAGTTATGTTTGGTTGATTTTCTTTGATTTGGACATAAAATAATAACAAAATTCAAACTTTGAAATAATGGACTATTTTCATGTACACGGACCTGTGAGATTTTGAGGGTTTTAGTCATATTTTTCCCATATGCATTTGCAATGTTTCCTTTCTATTAGAAGGCTTTTTATGTTATTCTTAGTTATTTTTGGCTGATTTTCTTTGATTTGGACATAAAATAATAACAAAATTCAAACTTTGAAAAATCGACTATTTTCATGTACGCGGACCTGTGAGATTTTGAGGGTTTCAGTCGTATTTTTCCCATATGCATTTGCAATGTTTCCTTTCTATTAGAAGGCTTTTTATGTTATTCTTAGTTATTTTTGGCTGATTTTCTTTGATTTGGACATAAAATAATAACAAAATTCAAACTTTGAAAAAATCGACTATTTTCATGTACACGGACCTGTGAGATTTTGAGGGTTTTAGTCGTATTTTCCCCATATGCATTTGCAATGTTTCCTGTCTATTAGAAGGCTTTTTATGTTATTCTTAGTAATTTTTGGCTGATTTTCTTTGATTTGGACATAAAATAATACTGAAATTCAAACTTTGAAATAATGGACTATGTTCATGTACACGGACCTGTGAGATTTTGAGGGTTTTAGTCATATTTTTCCCATATGCATTTGCAATGTTTCCTTTCTATTAGAAGGCTATTTATGTTATTATTAGTTATTTTTGGCTGATTTTCTTTGATTTTGACATAAAATACTAACAAAATTCAAACTTTGAAAAAATTGACTATGTTCATGTACACGGACCTGTGAGATGTTGAGGGTTTTAGTCGTATTTTCTCCATATGCATTTGCAATGTTTCCTTTCTATTAGAAGGCTTTTTATGTTATTCTTAGTTATTTTTGGCTGATTTTCATTGATTTGGACATAAAATACTAATAAAATTTAAACTTTTAAAAAATCGACTGTGTTCATGTACACGGACCTGTGAGATTTTTAGGGTTTTAGTCGTATTTTCCCCATAGACATTTGCAAACTTTGAAAAAATCGACTATTTTCATGTACCTGTAAGATTTTTAGGGTTTTAGTCGTATTTTCCCCATTATGCATTTGCAATGTTTCCTTTCTATTAGAAGGCTTTTTATGTTATTCTTAGTTATTTTTGGCTGATTTTCTATGATTTGGACATAAAATAATAACAAAATTCAAACTTTGAAATAATGGACTATTTTCATGTACACCGACCTTTTAAATGTTGAGGGTTTTAGGCGTATTTTCCCCATATGCATTGGCAATGTTTCCTTTCTATTTGAAGGCTTTTTATGTTATTCTTAGTTATGTTTGGCTGATTTTCTTTGATTTGGACATAAAATAATAACAAAATTCAAATTCGAAAAAATCGACTATTTTCATGTACACGGACCTGTGAGATTTTGAGGGTTTTAGTCATATTTTTCCCATATGCATTTGCAATGTTTCCTGTCTATTAGAAGGCTTTTTATGTTATTCTTAGTTATGTTTGGCTGATTTTCTTTGATTTTGACATAAAATAATAACAAAATTCAAATTCGAAGAAATCCACTATTTTCATGTACACGGACCTGTGAGATTTTGAGGGTTTTAGTCGTATTTTCCCCATTATGCATTTGCAATGTTTCCTTTCTATTAGAAGGCTTTTTATGTTATTCTTAGTTATTTTTGGCTGATTTTCTATGATTTGGACATAAAATAATAACAAAATTCAAACTTTGAAATAATGGACTATTTTCATGTACACGGACCTGTGAGATTTTGAGGGTTTTAGGCGTATTTTCCCCATATGCATTTGCAATGTTTCCTTTCTATTAGAAGGCTTTTTATGTTTTTCTTAGTTATTTTTGGCTGATTTTCTTTGATTTGGACATAAAATAATAACAAAATTAAAACTTTGAAAAAATCGACTATTTTCATGTACACGGACCTGTGAGATTTGGAGGGTTTTAGTCGTATTTTCCCCATATGCATTTGCAATGTTTCCTGTCTATTAGAAGGCTTTTTATGTTATTCTTAGTTATTTTTGGCTGATTTTCTTTGATTTGGACATAAAATAATAACAAAATTCAAACTTTGAAAAAATCGACTATTTTCATGTACACGGACCTGTGAGATTTGGAGGGTTTTAGTCGTATTTTCCCCATATGCATTTGCAATGTTTCCTGTCTATTAGAAGGCTTTTTATGTTATTCTTAGTTATTTTTGGCTGATTTTCTTTGATTTGGACATAAAATAATAACAAAATTCAAACTTTGAAAAAATCGACTATGTTCATGGACGCCGACCTGTGAAATGTTGAGGGTTTTAGTCATATTTTTCCCATATGCATTTGCAATGTTTGCTTTCTATTAGAAGGCTTTTTATGTTATTCTTAGTTATTTTTGGCTGATTTTCTTTGATTTGGACATAAAATAATACTTAAATTCAAACTTTGAAATAATGGACTATTTTCATGTACACGGACCTGTGAGATTTTGAGGGTTTTAGTCGTATTTTCTCCATATGCATTTGCAATGTTTCCTTTCTATTAGAAGGCTTTTTATGTTATTCTTGGTTATTTTTGGCTGATTTTCATTGATTTGGACATAAAATACTAACAAAATTCAAACTTTTAAAAAATCGACTATGTTCATGTACACGGACCTGTGAGATTTTTAGGGTTTTAGTCGTATTTTCCCCATAGACATTTGCAAACTTTGAAAAAATCGACTATTTTCATGTACCTGTAAGATTTTTAGGGTTTTAGTCGTATTTTCCCCATTATGCATTTGCAATGTTTCCTTTCTATTAGAAGGCTTTTTATGTTATTCTTAGTTATTTTTGGCTGATTTTCTTTGATTTGGACATAAAATACTAACAAAATTCAAACTTTGAAAAAATTGACTATGTTCATGTACACGGACCTGTGAGATTTTAAGGGTTTTAGTCGTATTTTCCCCATATGCATTTGCAAACTTTGAAAAAATCGACTATTTTCATGTACCTGTAAGATTTTTAGGTTTTTAGTCGTATTTTCCCCATTATGCATTTGCAATGTTTCCTTTCTATTAGAAGGCTTTTTATGTTATTCTTAGTTATGTTTGGCTGATTGTCTTTGATTTGGACATAAAATAATAACAAAATTCAAACTTTGAAAAAATCGACTATTTTCATGTACACGGACCTGTGAGATTTTGAGGGTTTTAGTCATATTTTTCCCATATGCATTTGCAATGTTTCCTTTCTATTAGAAGGCTATTTATGTTATTATTAGTTATTTTTGGCTGATTTTCTTTGATTTGGACATAAAATACTAACAAAATTCAAACTTTGAAAAAATTGACTATGTTCATGTACACGGACCTGTGAGATGTTGAGGGTTTTAGTCGTATTTTCTCCATATGCATTTGCAATGTTTCCTTTCTATTAGAAGGCTTTTTATGTTATTCTTAGTTATTTTTGGCTGATTTTCATTGATTTGGACATAAAATACTAATAAAATTCAAACTTTTAAAAAATCGACTATGTTCATGTACACGGACCTGTGAGATTTTTAGGGTTTTAGTCGTATTTTCCCAATATGCATTTGCAAACTTTGAAAAAATCGACTATTTTCATGTACCTGTAAGATTTTTAGGGTTTTAGTCGTATTTTCCCCATTATGCATTTGCAATGTTTCCTTTCTATTAGAAGGCTTTTTATGTTATTCTTAGTTATGTTTGGCTGATTTTCTTTGATTTGGACATAAAATAATAACAAAATTGAAATTCGAAAAAATCCACTATTTTCATGTACACGGACCTGTGTGATTTTGAGGGTTTTAGTCATATTTTTCCCATATGCATTTGCAATGTTTCCTTTCTATTAGAAGGCTTTTTATGTTATTCTTAGTTATTTTTGGCTGATGTTGTATTCTCTCTGATAGGCTCATAAGAGTAGTGGTTGATGGACAAAAAACGGAGGCCTGCAATATAAAAGCTGGGGTCCCTCAGGGGTCAATCCTAGGTCAAACTCTCTTCCTGATCTGCATCAATGACCTCCCTAAACACATACTTAAATCATTCGTTGACATCTATGCTGATGACACGACCATCTACGGCAATACATCAAAGGCTGTAAATTACAAAGTTCTTTCTGATTCTCTCTCCTCTGATCTCGAGCATGTGGTTCAGTGGGGGAAGATGTGGCTGGTTACCTTTAATGCATCCAAAACCAAACTCCTATCCTTACATCATCAACGCTCTGATCCCCATCTGACATCAATTGTGATAGATGGCTCTCGTCTGGGTGAGGTCCCGTGTTTTGACAAGCTTCTGGGTTTGACCTTTACTCCTGATCTGAAATGGAACACGTACATTAAGTCTGGTGCCAAGGTCGCTGGAAAGATAGTGGGATCCTTCTACCGCTTCAGAGGATATCTCACTACTAATGCAATTCTCTATCTATATAAAAGCCAAATACGTCCAAGGATGGAATACTGTTGCCATATCTGGGCAGGAGCTGCTAAAAACAGCCTATCCTGCCTTGACAGAGTACAAAATAGACTTCGTGGCTTAGTAGGGGATGCCCTTTTCTCTACCCTGCAACCTCTCTCCCACAGAAGAGACGTTGCGAGCCTATCATTGTTTTATCGTTATTTCCATGGCAGGTGCTCGTCTGAACTCCAATCTCTGGTCCCCCCTCGCCAATCTTTCACGAAAAACACCCGTCTAGCTGAATCCACTGTGAAAAATTTCCCCCACTCTATATCTGTGCCTAAATCAAAACGCGGATTCCATGAACAAAGCTTCTTTCTTAGAACTGCACGCCTGTTGAACTCTGTTCTGTCTGCCTGCTTCCCAGCGGACTACAACTTGGATGTCTTCAAGTCCAATGTTAACAAATTCCTAATGAACCGCCCCTTAAGTAAACACTTCATCAAATCTCTACACTAACGTAATGTACTTGCAATAACCCTTATCCCTGAGTGGCTTCCGGGCCTTGATAAGTGGTGATCATTGTGTAAAAAAAAAAAAAAAAAGTTGGACGAAAATAATAACAAAATTGAAACTTCGAAAAATTCGACTATTTTCATATACACATTGCCCGGGTGTACATGAAGTCCAGTTTGGACAGAGCTGGAACTCCATCATTATATCCACAAACATTGAAAACATAAAAGAACTGATAAAAAGACAAAAATGTAAATACTCGAAAAAAAAAAAGAAAAAGCATGTGACAATCTCACCACCAATTTTTTAGCAGAAGCGATACGAAGTAGAGGAAGCTATTCTTAGGATATTTAGCATTTCTGTTTCCCATGCACTGGAAAAAAACTTGCTTCCCCTTTTAAAAAATAAAATTAAAAATAAGAGAATCGAAACAACTTTCTCTCGATCAAAATAACAGGGAGCTCCTGTGGGACCACAAAAAAAAAAAAAAAAAAAAATGACCCGTGGCAGTCAAGCTTTAACATGAAATGCGAAAAAGGGGAAGAAGGCAAAGAGTTACGGACAGACATTTTTGCCCACATGACCATAAGTGTTTATGATGTTATGATGTTGCAAAATAAGCGTTTTAAACATAGTTTCAGTGTTATATGTGTGCGTGACTTGCGAAAAACGCGACACGAAAATGGACCCCCCCCCCACTTCCAAAAAGTGGTTCAGTTGACCACCACAGAATTAATCTTTTTTTCTAATTTCACATATTATGCATCCGAGGCATTGCTCTTTCAGATGGTACCGGTTGTGACTGTGTCGAATGCAGCTGATAAAATTTTTTAACTGACATACAAACACACACATCTCTGCTTTATATACTAGAAGGTGGCTTTATAAATTTGCATAGGATGTATTGATTAAAAAAAAAATATACGGGATGAATTTGTGTAAATGTTAGTGTACAGTCCTTTAACCTAAGGGTTAGTACATAATACTTTTTAAAATCTTTATGCAATTTTTATTTTTTAGTTATAGGTGTTAATCTAGACCAGAGGCAATATTTTTAATATATTTCTCTTATTTTGGGGGTTAATGCCCTAAAATATGCTAGCATTTTTTGTCACCTCCCCTTTACATATTAAGCCTGACAATACTGCCTATCCACTTGAGTGCAAATAGGTGTGATTGCATGTTTACCACTGGTTAACAAATCAATATTATGTAACCAGCGAAGCGCACATTTTTGAGCTAGCGGCCCTTGATATTAGTTTCTTTCATCATGGTTCATCTTTTACAAGATGTGTTCCAGACAAGAAGTAAATGCCTTAAAGACAGCTTATGATGGCCACAATATCAAACGAAGAGAGTATCATATTTCTGTTCTTTTTTGCAAACTCGTTACCAAAATATTTTTCCAACTCTGTGTGTCCTTTAACCCGACCACTGTTAGAGTATGGTATTCTCCGCATCTAAAGCATGATATCCTACATTTGGAGAAAGTTCAACGACTGCCTGCTTGAATGGTGTAGGGTCTGTCGGATCTGTCCTGTGATAGTTGACTCAAAAAAACTTCATCTTTTCTCCCTTGTGCGCTGATGATTATGTTATGTTGCAGGGTACACCAAATCGCTGGGTGTTATGAGGGTTACACCGAGACAAGGTAGTGATAGAGAAAGCAAATCTTAGGACAGTGGAGCTGAGAAATAGACGTGAATAAAAGTGAAATGGAACTTCTTTAAACAGATGGGAGATGCATTATCAAAGAGGAGGACACAGTGAACCTTTTGGAAGGAGGCTTTCATGCAAAGTTCTTATTACAAGACTATGAAGACAAACTACATCATCTTGTGGATGAAAGATGAAAAGTGACAAAAGGCTTGCATAACAAATACAAGACGTTTGTTCATCAAGCTGGTGATTGGAATTCGATGCTTGTTATGTTGCTACATTGTCATCTTGTCCTGACCCCTCCACTTCCTAAGGAGTTTCAGCTAACTTTATCAGTCTTCCCAGACTAACTGCTTCTCTCTCACGGACTCACTCAGACTTTCTGACTGACTGACTGTTTTAGTCTAACTTAAGTGCATATATTAATTTTATACTTCTTTGTGATGTCAGCACATGGGCCAAACATGTGAATTCCATGCACATGCTTCCAACACATGTCCTGGCAACAAAAGTCCCAGATTTTTTCTGTGAACATTCTTTAATTTCATTATTCCTGCTCCGACCCAAATTAAACCAACACAACTTTCTGTTTACCGCATTCTTTTGTTGTATAAGTTATTTCTAACTTGCATTCCTCATTATAATGAATGATTCAATGCATTCCTGGAATTGTATCTAACTAACAAAAATGTATTCATTTTAACTTTTTGTTACGTTGTCGTATCATAAAATGAGCGTTTGTTGTATATTGGTTGAAATTGAAATGGAGACGATATATTAAAACGTGTCTATTTTTAAAAGATTGAATGTTTAATTATCTTACCAGGCTTAATGTCGTTGTGTGTGTGATCTGTCTAGTGGTCTTTCTTTTACATATGTTCATATGCTGTTAAGTGTGAATATGTGTGTGACATGTCATTTGAACATACCTTCTGCCATTTTATTGGTCCATCTAGAAATTCTCGTCTGGGAGGGAGACTTGATACCTGTTTTTGGGGACAAAGATTTATTTCACACCAAGACAAGAGATTGGTTCTATAGTTTATTTCAGTTTCCCAGATGTCTTGCAGAAGGTGGAAAGTGAATTTGGCCTGTGTTTTCTTCTAGGTCTTATTTCTACCACGTCAGCATTCGTTCCCCACCCGCAGCGAAGGGGAGGAGACAACGGCGAAGCTGTCTGCTCTCTTCCAAGCCCCAACCAAATCTCCTTGATTCAGCTAACCTGATCACATGACTCACACGCAATCTAATCAGCTGATCTTGACTTCCTGTCAACATGTCTACACTATAATTCACACTCTCCCTCTCCCTCTCTCCATTCTCTAACATTTTAATAATGCATTTGATTCCAGAATTCTCCTTCAGTAATAATATTCAATCCTAATTACTTTATTTCTAACTAAAAACTGGAAGTTGACCCCTTCAATATACAACAATTATACTGTGATCTGATTTTTGCTTACAATTTCCTTAATGGGCATTATAATATACCCCAGAACCTCTTGTTCACTTCTGCAGCAGAAAAAGGACTATGCTGGCACTACGTGGAACTTTTTCATTGCTGATTGCAGTTGAACTGAAGGAGAACTGCGTTTTCAATCAGAGCCCCTGGTCCTTGGAATAAACTTCCAAGTAAATTAATAAATGCACAAACAACACAACAATTCAATGTAAATGTAGAAAGGTGCTGGATTACTGTGTCCTGTTTTCTGTAAATTTTTACCACCTTTTCTCTACATAGCATCGAAGCACAATTGTTTCTTTTATTGCCAAATAAATTGAACTGAAAAGAAAAGTCTTCTTGTTGCATTTTATGTTCAATTTCTGCAGTAGTATGTAGTGTGATGATCAACACTTGATTGACCCTTGGCCTTTTTGTAGTTGACAAAGAGTATGACTAGAAATGTCTTGTATTCACACCTCTTTTCAAATAGTAGGTTCAACATCTAATACCAGTAAATTGAAAGCAGTGACAAGGCAAATCAATTTCTTTCCTTTTTTCTTTCATGTCTATATCTCCCCTGTACGTGTACACTTTTTTTTTATTACATTTTTCTGAACCCTTTTTTTTATTTAATAATCATTGAAAAGTTTTTTGATCATATTTTAATTAAGAATTATTGAAATTAGTTTTATTTATTTATTTATTTATTCTTTTTTTTTAAAGAATCATTGAAAAGTTTTTTGATCTCATTTTAATTAAGAATTATTGAAATTAGTTTTATTTATTTATTTTTTTTAAAGAATTATTGAAAACACTTTAAAAAAAATTTTTAAACTATTTTGAGAATATGTATTGGATACGTTTTTTTTATAATGTTTGAAATTTTGTTTTTATTTCAATAATTTTATTTTTATAGTTTCATAACCATATTTATTACATGAATTCAAATAAAAAACTTATTTTTATAATTTCATAAGCATATTTCTTATAAAATTTCAAATAAAATTAAAAAATTTGTATTTTTTAAATTCTGTTATTAAAAGTGCAAATAAAGACTAATTGTGTTATTTGTATCTTTTTATAATTTTGTTAATTTTTATTGTATAATTTTCAGTAATGTCCTTTTCTCATATTTTATTTCAATAAATCCTTTCACAATAGAAATACTGAAGAACAATAAAAGTAAAGGAACTTCTGGTAATACTACACTGAAAGCTAGGAAGTATGTCAGCTGATTATAACCCAGTTTACAATATCCTGGAAGTAATCAATAACCACCCTGACAGCAAAATGGGATACTCTTAAAAAAAAATGGCTTGTTCCGTTACCCACTAAGGAAAAGATATATTTGTAAAAACAACTTTAAAGAAATTAACTATGTAACTCGTGTTTATTTATTAATTTTACTTTAAGAAACTTGCAAGGAGAGAAATTCATTAAAGTTTTAAAGAATTAAATAAAGTAATTAGAAAAAAATGAAATCATTAATTTGTCATTTATTATTGAGAAAAACAGATCTCATTTCAGGTTCATGGTGTGTCCACAACTCCTTGATTACAGAAATGTTTTGTTTTGTTTTTTTTACATTATTTCTGAATTATTTTCTTTTAAAGGATACCTGAAACTTTTTCTACTGATTCCGAAGTTAATGATGCTATTTTCGAAGAATTTTCCCAGGACTTTCCTGATACATCTTTTACGGCCAACACGGAGGCATCCTCACACATTTCTCCAGAAGAAGCTGTTTTCGAAGTGGAGCACAAAGTTGCTGCAGTATGTGCACACACAGACATTCTTGCAATTGCGACGATCCAAAATAAAACATGCAGATTAAATATTTATGCCAAAAAAGACATTGTAGTAAATGATGGACCCCAGAAAGCTTGCTTTTCCACAATATTCTCCTTACCAAATCCTGATTTTAATGACATTTCTTTATACATTGCTGCATCTGTAACAAACTCATGTTTATCAGGCTCAGGGAATCTCCGTCTCGAGCCTTCAGTTTTTAACAACTTGTTTGCTACTCAAACTAGTATTCTAGATTCTGCCGTTCTTCTTGTGACGATTTCAGATGGACATGTCTTTTACCTCCCATTTAAAAGATGGTTGCCATCCTCTCAACCTGGACACGAACTTGTATCTCTTCTCTGTAATTTAAATTCTCCTGTCATTCAGATCCTTGTCCTTGATGTCGAGGCAATGGCTTCTGAGGAACAAGCCGACCAGTTGAGCATATCCCAACTACTTACCAGTTTCAGTGAATCGGTCTCTCGATTCCCCGGTCTATTAATGTGCTCTTCAAGTGGACAGTGCTGTCTTTTCTCAGTGCCAACCAATTTCAAAACTAACTTTCAGGTGATGCAGAAGACACTCCTCAAAGATGGACCCATCATTTCCTGCTGTGCTAGTGAATCTGTTAGGCGTTTTTTTTATTCGACTTTTAAAAATATTGCAACAGCAGAATTAAGTTTTGGAGATCGACTGGATGTCTCCGAACAGATCTGTAAAGAGCTAGCAGGAATCAATGCCATGGCATCTGTCATTGTAGAAGGTATTTAAAAAATTTCTCTTGATTTTCTATTCTTTATAGTTAAACTAGTGTTGGGACGATTAATTGGAATTGGGAACTGGAAAAATCGACAAATTTGGGGGCATCGCAATCGAAAAAATTGGTGCCTATTTTATGATGTCAAAACGATTCTTTTAATTTTCTTTTTTATTTGATTTTGTTAAAAGCAAAATCTTCCATTGCTGGTAATAATGATGAAATAATAAATATTTATTGATTTTAAAATACGAGTAAAGCTAAAATCAATAGATCATCCGCCACAAGTGTAATTTTACGTTTAGGAAAATATCTGCATATTTAACTTTTTTTTTTTTTTACAGAAATCAGAAATAACAACACTCTATAGTTAAATATTTAGAGATTTATAAAGAATTGGAATCAGTAATTGTATCGGAATCAGGAAAAATATTGGAATCGTCCCATCACTAATATAAACTAGAAGAATATTAATCCCCAGAACAAAACAGTTTTGTACTACTTTTATGTCCTCTTAGAAAGATTAAAATCAGGATATTATGTTACTAAATCTTATGTCTAGAATCCTTATTCCAATTTTGATTAAAATCTATACCATCTATTGTATAATTTTGATTCTTGAAAATGTTACAAAGAAATGAGAAATACAAACACACAATGACTTATACAATAGCTTCTATTAATATAAAACTTATACAGAATTCACCATCAGATGAATATGTGTCTGTATGTGTTCACTGCACAGACTGTGATCGTCCACTCGTTATACTGGTCTGAATTGGTAGTCGATTCTGAGACCGGTCGCAGTATCAATTATTTAGTCCTAGTTAAACAAAACTACAACACTAGTTTAAAACAAGTAACAATGTTTTATTCTGAAAGACATTACAATGATATTTGTTTTCTTTCTGCTGATGAATAATATTGTAAATCAAGACAAACATATTTTCCAACTGAATACAATCCATTAGCTTCAGACCCAATAGACCCATGTATCTCTAGGAAGCACACAAAACCAACTGATTTCTTCTGCCTCTTTTGCTACAATATATATAGATACCATTTGGACCACACCAGAAAAATGACTTAAGATACTCAGCCGATAATCTATGGGCATAAAAATTTGACTGACCAGGAAATTCATCATCTGATATGAACATTACTTAATTCCCCCTTCTTTGCTGGAATATATATAAATATTGGTGTCCATTGTGATAGATCACTCAACGATCCACTTGAAAACCATGGGCCAGTTTTATCTATGGTATAAAAAACAAAATCTACTGCCTTGGTGTTTTCATATCTGGATGCGCACTACTACTTTATAGTATTTGAAGCATTTTCATCTCGCAGCATTCACTTTTGTTGGCTATTCGCCATATTTCTCAAAGCATTTCATTGTTGCATGACTTCCGTCGTTTTCTAGGCGGTTTCAGCAGATGTTAACTGAAGGAATTTTTTGCATATTTAATTATGGAGACATTCTTAGATGAATTATTATTAGTAGTAGTATTTGTATCTATATATTAATAGGATACTGTGTTAGTTCTGTTTTATTATTTTATTTTTTTTTTTTTGAAATGAACATTTTTCCTAAAAAATATGTAAATGTAACTATTACTGAAAAGTTTTCAACTGCTATCTTTATCTTGTCTATTTATGTTATCATAATGTTTCATCCATTTTTGGTTTTCAGCTTTCTTCACGTGTTTTGTATCAAACTTTAGAAATTGAATTTTTAAAATATTTTACCAAAGCCATAGTGCTAGACTGTATGCAGGTTATCTTGTTCTTCTGAGTTCAATCCTGAGTAAAACTAACAAGACGATTTAACACGTTAACTGAAAGAATGGCACTAGGCCTAAAAAATCAAATGTGAACAGTGTATCTCCAGAGCTTTAGTAACAGGTTAGCTTAAACTCCATGATGGTTCTCAAATTCAACAGAAAGCACCTGAAGAAGACCGAAAAATAAAATGGACAAACTGAGTATATCTTCAAGTCTAATATAAACAAATGCTTGTTAAGTCATCCTCTTTGATAATCAACTGCTATTAAGTAATATTTTTTCTATCATCCAATTGACAATCTTTAACTCTTATTTTAAAGTGAATCTCACCCCAGGCCTTGATAAATGGAGACCTATTAGTTAAAAAAAAAAAAAAAGTAATAAGAAAGATGAAGTTTGTTTCTGAATTTTTTAGATAATGATTGATAATTCATATTTAAATTATGAAGACTACTGTTCTCATTTTGAATGTTATTCTTACAATGTTTCGACCAATGCAACTTTCAACATTCTTCAAGTATATCTTGTTGAACTTGGGAATCTTTCTATCGAACCTGAGAATCTGACAGAATCAGAGCATGCCAACTTGAAATTATTCCCTGGAACAAAACAGTTTTGCACCACTTTTATGTCCACTTAGAAAGATTAAAATCGGGATATAATGATATGTCTAGAATCCTTATTCTAATGTTGATTTAAATCCATACTATTCATTGCATGATTTTGATTCTTGAAAATGGATTGGATAAAAGGTTCTATTAAAAATTCGGTACAAATTCGTGAGTTAGACAGATTGTTGAGTTCAACAAGATACACAAGAAATGGTCAGATCTTTCGTCAGCTAAAATGTTGTACAGAATGTGAGATAAGAACTGTAGTCTGAATAATCCAGATGATAACAAAGATTTTTTTTACATTTTGTTTTTAATTTTATTTTTTTCTCTCTTTATTTTCAGACAAAACATTTCTTCTGTGTCAGTCAGAAAATGGACGGGTTTACTCGTGTCCCTATTCAAGTGATGGATTTGGTGACAGTCATTCACCGACCTGTCAGAAGAACACTATATCAGATCTTCTAGTCAGAGTGGATGATATCACAAAAAAAATAAATCAACTTAACCCAAACATTAAATTTCAGTCACGTATTCTGTCCCAACTTGCCCTGGCCAGTCACCTTTGCTCAGGTACTTCTGTATCCACAGATGAGAATAGGCAGAAGAATCATTCACTAGAAGGGTCCATCTCTGTCAAAAGCGTGAATGGATCAACGGTTCTTTGCTGTCAGCTGACCAATAGCAAAATGATTCTTTCTTCTGATTGGTCAGTATTGGTAGAAACGCACCGAATCCGTCCTAGATTCGAAGAGGAATCTGAGAAGCAATTTAATTTTAAATCCGTCCACCTCAGCCAAGGACTGCAACCTGGAGAGTCGGTCACTGTTGAAATCATTCAAGACTTTTTCAATCCTTCTGACACCAGAGTTTTGATAAATGCTTGGCTAGTTTTGAATTTTCACCTGCAAGACCTTGACTTACATTCATCATCTCTTTGTTTTGAAAAGCTCAAATCTCTTGAGGATCAAGGAATCATTGTGCATAGCTTCGAAAGCAGAACCGATTTTCTTGATTTCTGTGTTCTGAAAGAATCGAAGACGAGCCAGGTCGGTAAGCATTGTAAAAACAAACGCTCCAATTCAATGTCATTGGTTATTGATAGTATCGCTAGAAAGAGGCCAGTCTTTTCTGCTTTCGAGGATATACCAATGCTTGTCTCGGAAAGTTTGCCAGAAAAACTTGCATATAAGATTTTGGTCCCAGATTCTTTATCGGCGTTTCTCTTTGATCACACATGTACTGGTAAGCAAACTAATTTGAATTGATTATTATCTGAATTGCAATCTTATTTTCTTTTTGATGCATAGTTTGTTTATATATATTTCTTTTAGTCTGTCTGTTTGCCTGTCTGTCCGTTCCACTTTTTCCAGAAACTACTGGTTCAATCTAGCTAAAATGTTGTATGGCCTTTTGTTATGATAAAGTACAGTGAACTAAGTATTATGGTATCCATTCAATGCATGATTAGGGATGATTAGTGATTTGTATTTAATGCAAGCATGAGCACAAATTTAATCATATACAACCATCAGTTTGGCATAAAGCATTACTTCTAAGTCAACAGCTATAAATTTTACCTGTTTTTAATAGGCTAAAAAAGTATCTCTCTCTCTCTCTCTCTCTATATATATATATATATATATATATATATATATATACACACATATTAGGAAGAAAGAAGGAGAATTCACTGTATCACAGCTCTTCTGCATAGTTAGACCAGCGCCCATCCCAAGTTTGTGATTGAACCTACAACCATTGAGTTGATAGTCAGTAGCTCTATCCATCAGGCCACTGGGATAGGCGCCATCAGTAATGATATCTAACAATGCTTTATACAAACATTGACTGCCATATTTGTTTAATTACAAAGAGCTTTGTATCATGCTAAAACAGTAGCAATCATTATGAATCAGCAAGAGTGCTTGCGACCCAAACAAAGAGGGCTTATATAGTCATCCACAGACAGACTGTTAAGCTGTATCACACATCTTCAGTGTGTGTGCATATATGTGTAGACATATATATTATATGTAGGATTTGTAAAATACTCATCCCAGGATAAATATAAGCAATAAATATGACATTGGTTAAAATTTTAATGTTTTTTTTTTCTTTGTGGGTGGAGGGGACTATGCTACAGTTGTGTTACCCGCTCCCACTCTAAATGGTAAAATTTACAAAAGAATTTGGTGCTTGTTAAGATAGTTGATAGATCAATCTTTTTTTTATGTGATTTTAAGCATAAACAACAGTACTTATGTCGAAAATAGTAATATATCCAAAAATTCCGAAAACTTATTGAGTAGAAAATTATTTATAGTTAAAAGTAATTTTAAGGGGGAAATTGCATTTTCCTTAGATGTGACCACCTTGAAGATTGCGAATACAGAGGACATACTTGTCTCCCTTTTCACACCTGTAATGACTGATGTGTTGATTTAGCCAATAGCAATAGACTTTTCTTTACTAAAAACACAATAGTTGTTGTTCTACTCAATAATAATTTTTAATATTTTACTATTTTCAACATGACGAGTAAGTACTGTTGTTTTTGTTAAAACCACATATTAAAAAAAAAATCAATCTGTGAGCTCTATCTTAACAAGCACCAAGAAATTTTGTCCGCATTATTCATCGAGTTGCAAAGAATGCATATCCCATAATCCCAGGATAAATATAAGCAATAAATATGACATTGGTTAAAATTTTAATGTTTTTTTCTTTCTTTGGGGATGGGGGGAACTATGGTTGTGTTGCCCGCTCACACTCCAAATGGTAAACTTTACAAAAAAATTTAATGCTTCTTAAGATAGATTGATAGATCAATTTTTTTTTAATATGTGGTTTTAAGCATAAACAACAGTACTTATGTCGAAAATAGTAATATATCCAAAAATTCCAAAAACTCATTGAGTAGAAAATTATTTATAGTTAAAAGTAATTTTAGAGGAGATATTGCATTTTCACTAGATACGACCACCTTGAAGATTGTGAATACAAGGGACATACTTGTCTCCCTTTTCGCACCTGTAATGGCCGACATGTTGTTTTAGCTGATAGCAATAACTGTCTTCCGTTTGCCTGCTTTCCAGCTGACTACAGTATGGTTGTCTTCAAGTCCAGCGTAAACAAGTTCCTGATGAGCCGTTCCACAAGTTAACAAATTTACTGAATTTCCATTATTAACGATTACTATATTGTCCAATTGACTACTGTACACACTTTAATCCTTATCCTCAAGTGGTCTCTGAGCATTGATAAGTGGTGATGCCTATGTAAAAAAAAAAAAAAGAGAAGACTTTTCTTTATTAAACAACAATAGTTGTTGTTCTACTCAATAAATTTTCATAATTTTTTAATATATTATTTTCAACATGACGAGTAAGTACTGTTGTTTTTTAAAACCACATATTTAAAAAATCGATCTGTCAACTCTATCTTAACAAGCACCAATACATTTTGTCCACATCATTCATTGAGTTGCAAAGAATGCATATCCCATAATTAATGATAAATTCAATAGTTAAGACTGGTGCTACCATATCAGGCTGTCTGGAGATATCAGCTTTCTGACTTAAATGCACCAACATTGATGTAATTATTTCTTTTTCCTTCCCATTTGCAAAACTCAATCATGTACTGCAACGCAAAAAAAAAAAAAAAAATTTCTCTACAAAACAACCAAACCAAACACCACGAATAAATATGTGAAGATATAAACAACTTGAAGCATAAAAGCTTTTACCAAAATTACCAGATTTGGCATTAAATAATCCGGAGAGTTGATATGCCGTAAAACAAAACAGCCAACCATCAATAGTTTGATTTTTACCGAGCACATACATATTATTGACACCCATGTGCATGCACTGATTTTTTTTTAAATATTTTATTGTAGACTAGCCTGGGTGCCCGGCGTTGCCTGGGTGTTTTGAAGTGTGGGTTGAGCAAAAAAAAAAAAAAAAACTGGTAGTAGGCAGGCAGGCTCATACCTGTACCGTGAAGGGGAGAAAACAAAAACGGGACGTCTTTGCTGCTGCGTTCATCGCAAAGCCGGAAGTGACGAATGTCAAAATGAAGGCTAGTCAATCAAAAAGAGTGGATGACTTTTGAAAATATCTGCGAAAAAAGCGACCCCTCCTTGTAGAAAACTGTCCTGTTGAGAGTGAAGGAATTTATGTTTTTGGACAATTTTTTTGATATTTGTCATCCAAAAGTTTGAAGTTTAAAATGATACCAGTTTCATCACGTTCCAACACGTCTGTCAAAAGTTTTAGGCAGACATACAAACAAACATGCATGCATGCACATACATACATACATACATACATACATACATTTAAACAGACAGGAGAGATTTATAGACTAGCGGGGGGGGGGTACCCGGCGTTGCCCAGGTGTTTGTGTTTTAGAGTAAATGAAAACAAAAATCGTTGGTTGTTTTAAAAAAAAACGAAGCCTTGACGCGCAGTTGGAAAAGTATAAAGTGTGAAAAAAAAACGTGTGCCTTGGCAGGTGCCCGTTTTTGACGAGTTAATGACGTCAACTTTGAGTGCGGGACAGTGTTTTATTTACCGCAAGTCTGTCCCCCTCTTTTTTTTTTTTATACGAAAAAGCTTAATGCACATGCGGCGATCGAAAATTATTGAATATTAATGTTTTGAAAGTCGGGGAAATTAAATAGATAGGCGACCCCGGTTGTTAACTCATATAGGTATTATCATTTAGGCGCGATATAAAAAGTTTTAAGGAGTTGTGAGGCGACCGATCGGTTCTTGGAAAAAAGCCTTTCTTGGACATGCACAAAAAGCGAACATACATACATACACACATTTTCGCTTTTATATATATATAGATGATTGAAAATTTGATGTACAGTAATTTTATTCTCTATTAGATTCGTTTGTATCTAACTTATTTAAAAAGTATGTTTGAGACAGATGTAAGTATCAGTGGTCATGCACTTTAAATGAATTCTGGACGTAGTGCAAACCACAACTACATTAAATTAAAGAAATAAAAAATAGAATTGTTATGGTAGTGGTTGTGGTCGGGAGAAAATCTTTTCTAATTGAATTCAAAATGGTCCAGGTGCAAAAAACAGTTAAAAACTATAGAAGTGTAAGCCATGTTTAGTTTCAGAACAGTTTCCGATGGTTCGTTGTTCTAAATAAGTCTTGAGAGGTGACTGGTTTGTAGTAGACAGAACAGTTTCCAATGGTTCGTTGTTACACACAAGTCCTGAGAGGGGACTGGTTTGCTGTAGACAGTTCCACAGAGCAAAATATTCTTACCGTGTCGAGACGGAAAAAACATGCAAAACTGCTACAGAAAAGGTTTAATATTTATGGAGCAATTCTGGTTTCTGATTGGTTGGTAGCAGAACGTGAATTAATTCGATTTGTCAGTTCCTAGCAGCATCGTTTATAAATAGAATCGCCTGACTGTGTGGGATCATACCCCGTTATGAATCAAAAATATTGCAACAAAAACCGTAAGAACTTTCTTGTCAACCTGATAAATAATAGAATTATGATTGTGGTGGTGGTGGAAAAAACAACTTGTGTATTTGATGCAAAATAACATTTTCATACAGGTCCTGGATATGACCTTAACCTATATCCGATGGTGAGGCCCCAGCTTGCAGGCCTTAGGGAGTGTGGAGCCACCCTTTAATTGCCATTGCTCCCAGGTCCACTCTGACCCGGAGTGGTAGTACCTGTTAAGGTCCCAACTATGGGTTAAATAGAATACGACTTAAAAAACAAATATACTATATTAAAAAATCGTTCTTCAAAATCACCAGATTCGGCATTAAATAACCTGAAAAGGGTTGATATGCCATAAAACAAAACAACCAACCAACCATTTTCATACAAATGGATTTGCTTGACAAATGTCACTTTGTCAATCAAACATAAATAGGACATCTGTAAAACCGCAGGAGTAAGAGTGATTTGCATAAGGTGGTTGCAGATCAGGTCAGACGTTCAAACTGTGTTCGTTACAGTTCAAACCTCTCTCAGTCCTCCACTTATTAGACCTAGGAACTAGAAATTTACTAGGAATAATCTCCTCCCCATACAGATTGTCCTAAGATGCCATGTTTTTTTTTTTCTTTTTTGCCTTAACTATGTCCTTGCAACCCGTGTTTTACTATTATTTTTTTCTCATTCTCTTTTCGACAGATTCTACGCATAGATCTTGTCTTCTGAAAGATTTGTTGAAGAACCTAAAATTTTCTAATCACGGCATGGAAATCTCAGGAGCATCAGCAACGGCATCATCTGTGATGCTAGATACAACTGACTGGGGTCAAGTGACCGTAGGCATTCAAAACGGTACCAGCAGCAGTCAATACTTTATGGAAATTCATGCTGAAACCCGGAGTTCTCTGGTTGAGACTGTTCTTGCTTTGATGCAGCGTATAAAGGTATCGGAACTTTGAATAATTTTTGTGCTCCCTCCATGTTTTTTCTACTATTCACACTAATACGAAAGCTGGCATACTCTAGCAGGTTGTATAAGCAATTGGAAGATGCTGAAGCGAAGACTGCCAGACGATTTAGTCAAAACACAGTAACCCCTCCTTCTCTTTGCCATGTTAAGGTTAAGAATTGATAGGTTGGTGTTTCTTTTTTTCTTTGGAACATCAGAAGTGATAAGTTATATATAGAGTTGTGACAACAGCATATTCTTTTAATTCTTTTGACTCTCAAGTATATACCTGACCCAGTCAGACACAGTCAATCAACCGAGAACCACATCAGTCTATATAAAAACATATAAGATATTAAGGGATATATACTCAAGAGTCAAAACAATGAAAAGTATATGCTGTCGTCACAGCCCTAGTTATATATATAAATTACTGATGTAATTTTATGATTTTACTAGCAGGGAAACCTTACATTGTACAGGATTGAATAAAGATAAACAAATCTTCCGCTCTTCCATACTTTTATTGCCATCAAATCAATGAAATCACTCATTTTTTCAATTAAATTGATTTAATTAGGATTCCCCCCCACACACACACACACAGTGTACCAGGAGGAAGCTTCACATGTCTCTCTGCAGTGATTTAGTCTAAAATACATTGTCGTCTACATTGCACTGTAGAGAATCTATGGATGTTATTAAATTATTTCTAAATAATGGCTCCACTTAAAGTTTTAAATGCCAAAGTCAAGTATCATGGTTCAATTGTGCTCTAAACAGAAACATTCACATTCATATTAAACACACTCATCTTGTCAAAGAACTTACAGTTAATTTTGTAGGCTGGGCCTTTCTGCTTGTGCTGTGATACAACTTCTCAAATTCACTTGTGATGTTCCGTTGTGTGAGTGTTAAGTTGGATCAAAATCGGACTTTTCTGATTACTGATTTTCACTACTTATCAGACATTTTCTGATACAAAAACCTACGTAAGAAAACAGCCAGAGACATCAGGTACCTTCATGTGAAATTTAAAAAAAACCAGCTGTTTCCAAATCCATAAGGAATGAACTCGCCCACATACACTCAGTTCCTTTTATATAATAGTAGAGATAGAGATATGAATATTTGTGCAAACTCTAGTGCAGTATAATTTTTCCTTATCATTTTGACAAAGAGGCAGACTTTAAACTGCAGAAGTATCCAAATTTTCACTACTAACTATTACTATAATGGTGACTCCTTTGTAAAAAAAATAAATAAATAAAAAAATAACCACCGAAAATACTAGCTAAGGGCGAGAACTCTTATTCTTTTAGTAAGCGATTACAGTTTTGATGATGAAGGGTGTTACTCACCCATGCGGATGTTTCAATAATTTACAAAACTCAAAACAAACTAGGAAATTCAAAAACTCAAACTACATTACAAACTATAAACAAACATTAAAAACAACAAAATATTTTTAAAGAAAAATACACTTGTCCCATGTAGATATTGCCATCAGATATATGCTTCTAAAATACAAATGGGAACGAAAGAAAATACTTAACTTAAGAACGGCTTTCTGTTTAAAAAGCCATTAATATGGGTGAAAAGGAGGATTTTATGTTGACACAGCAAGTTGACAATCAGTTTATAATTTTTTTTTTTGATTTACTGAACTTCACAATATCAACACAATGAAAAATTTAAAAAATTATTGTTGGTTTTGATTTCTAAAATAATGTTTTTGATTTTTAAAAATATATTGTTCGTTTTTATTTTTAAAAAATATGGTTCGTTTTGATTTAAAAAAATATATATAGTTGTTCATTTTAATTTTAAAAAAATGATCGTTATTCATTTTAATCTTTTAAAATATTTATCATTTGATTTTAAGTTGATTGTTTAATACTTGTGTATTGCCTAAATTCATATTTTGCAACATTTGATTGTCTTCTGTTCTAAATATAAGATATGTTTGAAACATACAGCATATTTTTTTTTTTATATTGAGTAAAATTTAGTTTTACTATAAATCGAATTGTGTTCCTTTCTTTTTAAATGTAATTTACAAGTAAATGAACATAGTTTAGTGTTGAAAATCCATGAAACAACAAAATGTTTAATTATTTTTAACGTATAAACACACAACTTTAAGTTTTGAATTCTTTTTATTTTAATATTGAATGAGTTTCATTACAAATAATCATGGTCCTTATTTTTCTCATTTTTAATGCAATCTTTAAGTTTTCTAATGCTTTCTGTAAAATTTTTGTATTCATTATCGGAAGTCTGACTGTTCGATGGATCTTGCTTGCTAGGACCTCAGCGATAATGTCATTTTTTTTCAGCTCATGAGCCTTAATGGCAGACATTAGAGACCACAGTAGAAGCATCTCTAAATAAATGAAAAATATAGAATAAACACAAACTGTTTTTAAACATGGTTAGATGCAAATAAAAAAAAAAATTCTTGTCTTTGTTTTTTTTAATTTGTTTATTTATCTTACAATTTTAATGCAACATGTTTTTTTTTTTTGTTTTTTTGTTATTCTACAGTGCCTGTTACCGTCAGGCTTAGCAAAAACCCTGGATGTCTCTAATTTCATTTCGGAAATACAGGTAAGCTTTATTTAATACTGCTAGGGCTATTCAGCTGTTGTAATATTTTTGATAACTAATGGGGTACGCTCCCTCAAAGTTGGGAGATTCTATTTATAAACGCTGCTGCTGCTCCTGCTAAGAACTGACAAATCAAATTAATTAACATTCTGCTACCAACCAATCAGAAACCAGAATTGCTCCATAAAAATGAAACCTTTTAGCATCCCAGCACATAATTTTTTCACGGCAACACGAGAAAGATCTTTTGCTCTTTCGCTACAAAATTCTAAAGTCCAGAATCTGTACAGAACACTGAAAATTCTTTGTCTCCTGGACTTGTATAGAACTAGCTTAGGTGTCCGGCGTTGCCCAGGTATTCGGAGGTGTGTGTTGAGCAAAAAAAATTTTTAAAAGGCAGGCAGGCTCAAACTCGTACCACAAAGGAGAAAAAGAATGTGAAAAAAAAGTGACGTCTTTGCCCTTGCGTCCATCGCCAAACTGGAAGTGGACAAGGTTTAAATTAAGGCTAGTCAATTGAAAAGAGGGGATGACTTTCGAAAATACTAGCGAAAAAAGCGACCCCTTGTAGAAAAGTGCCCAGTTGAGGATGAAGGAATTGTTTTTAACCAATTTTTCGATATTTGTCTTCTGAAGGGTTGAGCTTCATAACAATACGAATCTCGTGAAAATCCATCGCCTCTGTCAAAAGTTTTTGGCAGACATACAAATATACATACATTTAAACAGACAGGTGAGATTTATATAATAGATAACTACCCATCAGAAACTCTTCTGAAACTAAACATGGCTTCCAATTCAATTGCCCGGGAAAAAGTGTAGCATAACTCCTATCATTCTTTATTTTCCTGTTCCTTGTTTCCACCCCCATTCCTCCTCTCTACCCATATCTTTCTTCGTCTAGCTCATTCTTCTCTCTCTCTCTCGACACAGACACACACAACCCAAGTTGGTATAAAGGAAATAACTCTGAAAAAAAAATCAGTTACTTCCCTTTAGTTAATAGTTGGAAAACAGATTGCATGATAACATTAAAAGATGTGTCTACATTGTGATAACATTAATGATATAACTAACCATTTGACCCTCAAATAAAGAATCTTTTTTTTTTTCTTTTGACTTTTAGATATTATACATTTGAGGTAACTATAATTAAAACAAAATACCAACTTTTTGGGTGTTTATGGTGCATTTTTCAAGTTTTAGATGGATATACCAACAAGCATTTGTCCTTTATCTAATAGACTATCAAAGTAACCTAGTATCGCCTGAGTATCGAATAGGTTGAAGATCTATATCAGTGGTTCCCAGCCACCGTGCTGCGGTATGCTGATGTGCGTGGAATAATTGCTGGTGTACAGCAAAGAAGTTATAGGTGGAAGTTATAAGTTATTATGAGTGAAAACAGATTTCATATCAACCGTATTGTTTTTATTAATAAAAGATTCCCATATTATATAATGATGATGTCTAAGTATTGTAAAAAATAAAATTCATAATAAAGCGTTTGTTAAAATTGTTAGATACTTTGAACTTACTAATGTTTATAAACACTAGTAATCATTCTGAGACTTTATATCTTATATTTCGTTTACAATATTAACCGATTCTTTCTTATCCAACTCTAAAATAAAAAAACCATCAAAGTATGATTGCAATTTTTAACTTTGTACCTATGTGAACTGGGGTTTTATTACTTATTACAACATTAAAATTTAAAAAAAAAATAACAAACATGAAAGACTTAAAAACATTGCCGAAGAGTTAAGAGTATCTCATGTTAGCTCACATATGGCAGCAGTAGTACTCCTATAAATTCATTTTTTGTATTGATATTCATATTAAAGACCCTTTTTTTCATTTATTTAAATAGAAAATACAACTTTGTTATATATGGGTCGTTGACTTGCATTCATCTGCAAAAGATCTAGCTAATTTGCCTATTCTTTTAAACATTTATTTTAATTAATTCCCTATTAGTTTTTTTGTTTTTTTTGTTTTGGTTTTCTTATAGGATGATCATCTTTAGTTAACTATTACGTGTAATTATATTTATGCAGATATTCTACATGATTTATACTTAAATAATATTTGTGCGAAAAGGTTATAGGAAACACAAATCTCTTTCTATATATATTTATGTATGCGTATATATATTTGCCTAAAAAATTTTGCTTACCAACTTTCTCTGTTAGTTTTTGGTCTACAGACATGAAACTTAATACATACGCTATTCAAACCCATACAAAACTTTATATTTGGGTTTTAGCTGGGGAAAATTGGTGCAAAAGTGTGAAAATTTAAAAGGGGTAAGGTCGAACGATGGCATTATGAATACGCATGCGTAACGTAATAACTATTTGTTCCTGATTTAATTTTTAGCCTTGCAGCAAACGTGTCAAACGAAAAAGTAAATCGTAAGCTGAATGTTTTGGTTTCGATTCTCGATGATCGTGCACAAATCGATTTCTTTTTCTTTTTTTTGTTTTTTTAAATCATTACTATATATTGGGTCGCATACAATGTATTGCATTAATCAAAATATCATATTTAAGCATATTTTACGACTGGGCAATGCCGGGTGGCTTGCTACTTTAATTGTATAATTTGCTCTTCTTTTTTGGTCCCCCGATTTATCGGAGAGGGACCTATGTTTTCAGTGGCATCCAGACTATTGCCAGATAACCGTCCATTAGTTTTTCTGAAATTTTGAACAAATTGTATTTCATTAAATAGATGTGCAAAGTGAAAAAATATTGTTGCAAAAATTCCCGTTGCGCCCCCAGGGGCTCAAAAGATGCCAAAAATGCCCCAAAATGGCCCAAAATGACTCATTTTTCCCCATAACTTTTGATCCATCCATTAGATTTTTTTGAAACTTGGCCAAAATGTGGAGCCCATTGTTCTTAATATAAATCCAGTATGGTTGACTCTGGCAAAATTCTGGTTTGTGTTCCCCGGGACTTTCAGTGCTAAAAATGCTTCTTTTTGTGGCTCTTTTTCATATTTCTCAACAAAAACTTGATATATCTGACTATATAGTGGTTTTTCACGGTGGTCAACTCAAATATACATGTGTTACAGTCTGATACTGCCCCATTATCCATTTACACTGGGATTCGCCATCCCCAGGGGCTCAAAAGAGGTAAAAAATGACCCAAAATGACACTTTTTGCCTGATAGCGTTTGATCCATCTATTAGATTTTCCTGAAACTTGGCTAAAATGTGGAGGCTATTGTTCTTAATATAAATTTAGAATGGGTGACCCTGGCAAAATTCTGGTTCGCATCCCTCTGGGACTTTTAGGGCTAAAAAAAACATGCCTTTTTGGAGCTCTTTTTTCATATTAGTCAAGAACTTGATATGTATGTCTATATAGTGGTTTTCCATGGTGCTGAATTCAAATATACATGTCTTAAGGCATGAAACTGCATCTTTTGTACATTTTCACTGGAATTCGGCATTCCAGGAGCTCAAAAGGGGTCACAAACTTGCAAAAAATGACACTTTTTACCCCATAACTTTTTCCCCATCTATTCTGAAACTTGCCCTTCACATTTCTTACATTCATCATTTCTTCACTATTTTTTGTGGCGTCACCTCACATATTGCACCACAGGGGGACCGCGCATGCACAGCTTGTTTTTTTTTGTTGTTTTGTTTTTTAATTTTCAGATTACCATAAAAACCCATGTAATATGTGCATATATATTTTACAGATGTTAAAGTATACTAATAGAGCTTGATCTATAGATTTTAGTTTTACTGGTGGTTTAGAATTAATAAACATTTATCAGCAATGGAAAATTAAGTTTTAAACGAACAAAAATAAAGCGATTAAAGAATTTGATGCAATAAAGCGAAAATTAAAAAGAAAAAGAGCAACTATATAACTAAATATTTAGAGATTTAAAAAGAATCACAATCGGTAATTGTATTAGAGGTTGGTATCTAGAACAGAATTGATATTAGGTTCGTACAAAACCAATATCGTTTTCTAACATGTTACTTTTCTATATGATTTCTGAATTTGTTCATTAATATATAGCCATGTTATATCATTTTAACGCTTGTTTTCCGCTCTATCTAATCGTGTTATTTGTTACCTTTCTTAATCTCTTCATTCATTTTTTTTGCAGGCTTTTTGACAGCATGGACAAAATTCAAATCTGCACAATTTTCTTGTTCCAGTTCAGCTAGGCCGAAAAGTTGCAGAGACAGCTTGTGATATCAATGATGCGTTTTTCCCAGGAACCACTAATGTATGGTACAACGGTGGTTCAAGAAATTATTGCAATGGTGACGAGAGCCTTGAAGATTAAGACTGCCGTGGCCGGCCAACTGCGGTTGATAATGAACATTATCGAAAAACCACACGAGAAATTGCTGTTGAACTCAAGGTCGACCACTTACGTGGTCTCTGTAATGTCTGCTATTAAGTCATTCGCCATTTAAAGCAAATAGGGAAGTCAAAAAAGTTGGAGAAATGGGTGCTGCATGAATTGAATGCTAATAAAAAAAATGGTCGTTTTGAGGTGTCTTCTACACAACAAAAATGACCCATTACTTGAGCGGATTGTGATGTGTGATGAGAAGTAGATCCTCTACGACAACCAGCTATATTCGGCACAGTGGTTGAATGCCGGAGAAGCTCCACAACACTTCCCGAAGCCGAAATTGCACGAAAAAAAGGTTATGGCGACTGTTTGATGGTCTGTGGCCAGTCTCATCCATAACAGCTTCTTGAATCCGGGCAAAACAATTGCAGCGGAGAAGTACTGCAAACAAATTGACGAAATGCACGAGAAGCTCCAACGTATGTGCCCGAGGTTAGTCAATATGAAGCGACCAATTCTCTTCCATGACAACGCTTGCCCGCATGTTCCTCAACTGACCCTGCAAAAGCTGAACAAATTGGGCTACGAGACTCTGCCTCATCCGCCATATTCACCGGACCTCTCGCCCACCAATTATCACTTTTTCAAGCATTTCGAACTTTCTACGCGAAAAATGCTTCAAAAGCCAAGATGATGCCGAATTAGCCTTCAATAATTTCATCGCTTCCAGAACTCCAAATTTCTATGCTAATGAGATAAATAAACTTGTTTCTCATTGGCAATAATGTTTTGATTCTAATGGTTCTTTTTTCGATTAATAAAGTTTATTATGAAAGGAGTTATGATCTATTGTAAGTCGAACATCAAAAAACGACATTATTTTTTGCACCAACCTAATAATTGTATTGGAAATGTGAGAAAAATATTGGAATCTTTCCATCACTAATATTTATAATTTTTTCTTTCACTATCATCAGAAAATAATACGTCATGTGATTTTTTTTGATTTTTTTTTTTTTCAGAAAGCAAAAGAAAATCTTCGCTCAATCAGAGAAGATCTAAAAAATACACAAAATGTGAACAGCGAAGAAGTGACAAACCGTCTTCTTTTTTTCCTCCTGGATGTTTATAACATTGATTATCAACTCAGTTGCCAGTTGAAGGCGTAGCTTGGTGGTAAGAGACTTGAATGATGAGATGTGAGCTTTATATTATGCTAGGAAGAAGGAACATGAATTTTTAACTTAATAAAAAATTGATTATTTAATAATTGTTGATTTTATTTTGTGCAGTTCATTTCACAAAGATGAAACTAAAAAGAATAAATGTAAGTATGAAAGGAATGAACAAGAAAATGAAGGAAATTAAAACATGACAGGAACAAAAAAAACTTCGTTATTGTAGCGAGATTCGAAAAATGAAATATTGAATCTCAAATGAAACTAATGATATCTACTGAATTGTCATGTCGCAGTAGTGAAAATATCCAAAATTTATGAAAAACGTTTAGGTAAAAAATTAATTATTAATGAAAAGTTTTCGAAGACAATTAGTGAAATTTAAGTTTTGCTAAATTGGCCAAAGATTTTCAGTTTTCAGAAAAGATTTACCTCCCTTTAGTAACTATTAGAATTCTCCTTTTTTTCTCTCGATTTTTTTTTTTTTTTTTGCAAAACTCAATTTTCGTTAATTATCTTAAAAAACTATTTTCATTAACAATTAATTTTCTATCGTACTGTTTTTCGTAATTTTTTTAAAAGATTTTCATTACTGTGACATGACAGTTCAGTAGATACCATTGGTTTCACTTGACATTCAATATTGCAATTTTTTAATTTTGCCTCTATAATGAAGAAGAATGGAAAAAAAGAATGAAAGATGTTTTTAAAAGAATGAAAGGAAAAGAGGAATAATACAAAAATAAACGAAATTGGAAGGGGGGGGAGAAAGAAAAAAAGAGGAAGGGAATTTCTTCTTTAATTTAAAATAAATAAATGAAGGAATCAAAGAAAAGAAAAAAAATAAACAGAGCCAGGGGAAAAAATATATGAAAACAAGTAAATGAAATAGGCAGAGTATAAATAAGTAAACAAAATTTTTAAGAATACAAATAAATTAAAGAAAAGAAAACAAGAAAAATAAGAGGAAAAGAAAAATAAATTTAAAGAATGTAAATAAAAAAATAAATAAATGAAATAGAAATTTTTTTTTTAAATAAATGAAAGATTAAGGGAAAGAGAAAAAGTGTTTAGATAAAAAAAAATACATGGAAGTTGAATGAAAAAAGAATATAAAAATATTAAAAATGTGTGTGTGTGTGTGTACATATAAATAAATGAAAAAAAAAATGAAAAAAAGAAAGCAAAAAAAAACTGAATAAAAAGAGAAAACAAAATTTTATATTAAACAAATAAGTTATCTATCGTACAGGGTGACCCAAGTAGTCACTTTAGATGTAAGGGAGGGCAGCACTTCTTTTTCCTGGGGTGCTTCACTTAAAATTGATCCTTGATGTGTGTATTGAATAGAAAAAATAACCATAAAGAAAAAATGCTTTCCTTTGAAAATGTCAAATGTTGTTGAAAGCTCATAAACTAGTAAGCCACCCAGCATTTCCCAGTCATAAAATACACATAAATATTATTTTTTAATTAACAAAGAATTCTTATTGATTATAAACAGAAATATTCTAGGTATTAAATATTATTGATTATAAACAGAAATATTCTAGGTATTAAATATTATTGATTATAAACAGAAATATTCTAGGTATTAAATATTATTGATTATAAACAGAAATATTCTAGGTATTAAATATTATTGATTATAAACAGAAATATTCTAGGTATTAAATATTATTGATTATAAACAGAAATATTCTAGGTATTAAATATTATTGATTATAAACAGAAATATTCTAGGTATTAAATATTATTGATTATAAACAGAAATATTCTAGGTATTAAATATTATTGATTATAAACAGAAATATTCTAGGTATTAAATATTATTGATTATAAACAGAAATATCCTAGGTATTAAATATTATTGATTATAAACAGAAATATCCTAGGTATTAAATATTATTGATTATAAACAGAAATATTCTAGGTATTAAATATTATTGATTATAAACAGAAATATTCTAGGTATTAAATATTATTGATTATAAACAGAAATATTCTAGGTATTAAATATTATTGATTATAAACAGAAATATTCTAGGTATTAAATATTATTGATTATAAACAGAAATATTCTAGGTATTAAATATTATTGATTATAAACAGAAATATTCTAGGTATTAAATATTATTGATTATAAACAGAAATATTCTAGGTATTAAATATTATTGATTATAAACAGAAATATTCTAGGTATTAAATATTATTGATTATAAACAGAAATATTCTAGGTATTAAATATTATTGATTATAAACAGAAATATCCTAGGTATTAAATATTATTGATTATAAACAGAAATATTCTAGGTATTAAATATTATTGATTATAAACAGAAATATTCTAGGTATTAAATATTATTGATTATAAACAGAAATATTCTAGGTATTAAATATTATTGATTATAAACAGAAATATTCTAGGTATTAAATATTATTGATTATAAACAGAAATATTCTAGGTATTAAATATTATTGATTATAAACAGAAATATTCTAGGTATTAAATATTATTGATTATAAACAGAAATATTCTAGGTATTAAATATTATTGATTATAAACAGAAATATTCTAGGTATTAAATATTATTGATTATAAACAGAAATATTCTAGGTATTAAATATTATTGATTATAAACAGAAATATCCTAGGTATTAAATATTATTGATTATAAACAGAAATATCCTAGGTATTAAATATTATTGATTATAAACAGAAATATTCTAGGTATTAAATATTATTGATTATAAACAGAAATATTCTAGGTATTAAATATTATTTATTATAAACAGAAATATTCTAGGTATTAAATATTATTGATTATAAACAGAAATATTCTAGGTATTAAATATTATTGATTATAAACAGAAATATTCTAGGTATTAAATATTATTGATTATAAACAGAAATATTCTAGGTATTAAATATTATTGATTATAAACAGAAATATCCTAGGTATTAAATATTATTGATTATAAACAGAAATATTCTAGGTATTAAATATTATTGATTATAAACAGAAATATTCTAGGTATTAAATATTATTTATTATAAACAGAAATATTCTAGGTATTAAATATTATTGATTATAAACAGAAATATTCTAGGTATTAAATATTATTGATTATAAACAGAAATATTCTAGGTATTAAATATTATTGATTATAAACAGAAATATCCTAGGTATTAAATATTATTGATTATAAACAGAAATATTCTAGGTATTAAATATTATTGATTATAAACAGAAATATCCTAGGTATTAAATATTATTGATTATAAACAGAAATATTCTAGGTATTAAATATTATTGATTATAAACAGAAATATTCTAGGTATTAAATATTATTGATTATAAACAGAAATATTCTAGGTATTAAATATTATTGATTATAAACAGAAATATTCTAGGTATTAAATATTATTGATTATAAACAGAAATATTCTAGGTATTAAATATTATTGATTATAAACAGAAATATTCTAGGTATTAAATATTATTGATTATAAACAGAAATATCCTAGGTATTAAATATTATTGATTATAAACAGAAATATTCTAGGTATTAAATATTATTGATTATAAACAGAAATATTCTAGGTATTAAATATTATTGATTATAAACAGAAATATTCTAGGTATTAAATATTATTGATTATAAACAGAAATATTCTAGGTATTAAATATTATTGATTATAAACAGAAATATTCTAGGTATTAAATATTATTGATTATAAACAGAAATATCCTAGGTATTAAATATTATTGATTATAAACAGAAATATTCTAGGTATTAAATATTATTGATTATAAACAGAAATATTCTAGGTATTAAATATTATTTATTATAAACAGAAATATTCTAGGTATTAAATATTATTGATTATAAACAGAAATATTCTAGGTATTAAATATTATTGATTATAAACAGAAATATTCTAGGTATTAAATATTATTGATTATAAACAGAAATATTCTAGGTATTAAATATTATTGATTATAAACAGAAATATTCTAGGTATTAAATATTATTGATTATAAACAGAAATATTCTAGGTATTAAATATTATTGATTATAAACAGAAATATTCTAGGTATTAAATATTATTGATTATAAACAGAAATATTCTAGGTATTAAATATTATTGATTATAAACAGAAATATCCTAGGTATTAAATATTATTGATTATAAACAGAAATATTCTAGGTATTAAATATTATTGATTATAAACAGAAATATTCTAGGTATTAAATATTATTGATTATAAACAGAAATATTCTAGGTATTAAATATTATTGATTATAAACAGAAATATTCTAGGTATTAAATATTATTGATTATAAACAGAAATATTCTAGGTATTAAATATTATTGATTATAAACAGAAATATCCTAGGTATTAAATATTATTGATTATAAACAGAAATATTCTAGGTATTAAATATTATTGATTATAAACAGAAATATTCTAGGTATTAAATATTATTTATTATAAACAGAAATATTCTAGGTATTAAATATTATTGATTATAAACAGAAATATTCTAGGTATTAAATATTATTGATTATAAACAGAAATATTCTAGGTATTAAATATTATTGATTATAAACAGAAATATTCTAGGTATTAAATATTATTGATTATAAACAGAAATATTCTAGGTATTAAATATTATTGATTATAAACAGAAATATTCTAGGTATTAAATATTATTGATTATAAACAGAAATATTCTAGGTATTAAATATTATTGATTATAAACAGAAATATCCTAGGTATTAAATATTATTTATTATAAACAGAAATATCCTAGGTATTAAATATTATTTATTATAAACAGAAATATTCTAGGTATTAAATATTATTGATTATAAACAGAAATATCCTAGGTATTAAATATTATTGATTATAAACAGAAATATTCTAGGTATTAAATATTATTGATTATAAACAGAAATATTCTAGGTATTAAATATTATTGATTATAAACAGAAATATTCTAGGTATTAAATATTATTGATTATAAACAGAAATATTCTAGGTATTAAATATTATTGATTATAAACAGAAATATCCTAGGTATTAAATATTATTGACTATAAACAGAAATATTCTAGGTATTAAATATTATTGATTATAAACAGAAATATTCTAGGTATTAAATATTATTGATTATAAACAGAAATATTCTAGGTATTAAATATTATTGATTATAAACAGAAATATCCTAGGTATTAAATATTATTTATTATAAACAGAAATATTCTAGGTATTAAATATTATTGATTATAAACAGAAATATCCTAGGTATTAAATATTATTTATTATAAACAGAAATATTCTAGGTATTAAATATTATTGATTATAAACAGAAATATCCTAGGTATTAAATATTATTTATTATAAACAGAAATATTCTAGGTATTAAATATTATTGATTATAAACAGAAATATCCTAGGTATTAAATATTATTGATTATAAACAGAAATATTCTAGGTATTAAATATTATTGATTATAAACAGAAATATTCTAGGTATTAAATATTATTGATTATAAACAGAAATATTCTAGGTATTAAATATTATTGATTATAAACAGAAATATTCTAGGTATTAAATATTATTGATTATAAACAGAAATATCCTAGGTATTAAATATTATTTATTATAAACAGAAATATTCTAGGTATTAAATATTATTGATTATAAACAGAAATATCCTAGGTATTAAATATTATTGATTATAAACAGAAATATCCTAGGTATTAAATATTATTGATTATAAACAGAAATATTCTAGGTATTAAATATTATTGATTATAAACAGAAATATTCTAGGTATTCAATATTATTGATTATAAACAGAAATATTCTAGGTATTAAATATTATTGATTATAAACAGAAATATTCTAGGTATTAAATATTATTGATTATAAACAGAAATATCCTAGGTATTAAATATTATTTATTATAAACAGAAATATTCTAGGTATTAAATATTATTGATTATAAACAGAAATATCCTAGGTATTAAATATTATTGATTATAAACAGAAATATTCTAGGTATTAAATATTATTGATTATAAACAGAAATATTCTAGGTATTAAATATTATTGATTATAAACAGAAATATTCTAGGTATTAAATATTATTGATTATAAACAGAAATATCCTAGGTATTAAATATTATTGATTATAAACAGAAATATTCTAGGTATTAAATATTATTGATTATAAACAGAAATATTCTAGGTATTAAATATTATTGATTATAAACAGAAATATTCTAGGTATTAAATATTATTGATTATAAACAGAAATATTCTAGGTATTAAATATTATTGATTATAAACAGAAATATTCTAGGTATTAAATATTATTGATTATAAACAGAAATATTCTAGGTATTAAATATTATTGATTATAAACAGAAATATCCTAGGTATTAAATATTATTGATTATAAACAGAAATATTCTAGGTATTAAATATTATTGATTATAAACAGAAATATTCTAGGTATTAAATATTATTGATTATAAACAGAAATATTCTAGGTATTAAATATTATTGATTATAAACAGAAATATTCTAGGTATTAAATATTATTGATTATAAACAGAAATATTCTAGGTATTAAATATTATTGATTATAAACAGAAATATCCTAGGTATTAAATATTATTGATTATAAACAGAAATATTCTAGGTATTAAATATTATTGATTATAAACAGAAATATTCTAGGTATTAAATATTATTTATTATAAACAGAAATATTCTAGGTATTAAATATTATTGATTATAAACAGAAATATTCTAGGTATTAAATATTATTGATTATAAACAGAAATATTCTAGGTATTAAATATTATTGATTATAAACAGAAATATTCTAGGTATTAAATATTATTGATTATAAACAGAAATATTCTAGGTATTAAATATTATTGATTATAAACAGAAATATTCTAGGTATTAAATATTATTGATTATAAACAGAAATATTCTAGGTATTAAATATTATTGATTATAAACAGAAATATCCTAGGTATTAAATATTATTGATTATAAACAGAAATATTCTAGGTATTAAATATTATTGATTATAAACAGAAATATTCTAGGTATTAAATATTATTGATTATAAACAGAAATATTCTAGGTATTAAATATTATTGATTATAAACAGAAATATTCTAGGTATTAAATATTATTGATTATAAACAGAAATATTCTAGGTATTAAATATTATTGATTATAAACAGAAATATCCTAGGTATTAAATATTATTGATTATAAACAGAAATATTCTAGGTATTAAATATTATTGATTATAAACAGAAATATTCTAGGTATTAAATATTATTTATTATAAACAGAAATATTCTAGGTATTAAATATTATTGATTATAAACAGAAATATTCTAGGTATTAAATATTATTGATTATAAACAGAAATATTCTAGGTATTAAATATTATTGATTATAAACAGAAATATTCTAGGTATTAAATATTATTGATTATAAACAGAAATATTCTAGGTATTAAATATTATTGATTATAAACAGAAATATTCTAGGTATTAAATATTATTGATTATAAACAGAAATATTCTAGGTATTAAATATTATTGATTATAAACAGAAATATCCTAGGTATTAAATATTATTTATTATAAACAGAAATATTCTAGGTATTAAATATTATTGATTATAAACAGAAATATCCTAGGTATTAAATATTATTGATTATAAACAGAAATATTCTAGGTATTAAATATTATTGATTATAAACAGAAATATTCTAGGTATTAAATATTATTGATTATAAACAGAAATATTCTAGGTATTAAATATTATTGATTATAAACAGAAATATTCTAGGTATTAAATATTATTGATTATAAACAGAAATATCCTAGGTATTAAATATTATTGATTATAAACAGAAATATTCTAGGTATTAAATATTATTGATTATAAACAGAAATATTCTAGGTATTAAATATTATTGATTATAAACAGAAATATCCTAGGTATTAAATATTATTTATTATAAACAGAAATATTCTAGGTATTAAATATTATTGATTATAAACAGAAATATCCTAGGTATTAAATATTATTTATTATAAACAGAAATATTCTAGGTATTAAATATTATTGATTATAAACAGAAATATCCTAGGTATTAAATATTATTTATTATAAACAGAAATATTCTAGGTATTAAATATTATTGATTATAAACAGAAATATCCTAGGTATTAAATATTATTGATTATAAACAGAAATATTCTAGGTATTAAATATTATTGATTATAAACAGAAATATTCTAGGTATTAAATATTATTGATTATAAACAGAAATATTCTAGGTATTAAATATTATTGATTATAAACAGAAATATTCTAGGTATTAAATATTATTGATTATAAACAGAAATATCCTAGGTATTAAATATTATTTATTATAAACAGAAATATTCTAGGTATTAAATATTATTGATTATAAACAGAAATATCCTAGGTATTAAATATTATTGATTATAAACAGAAATATCCTAGGTATTAAATATTATTGATTATAAACAGAAATATTCTAGGTATTAAATATTATTGATTATAAACAGAAATATTCTAGGTATTCAATATTATTGATTATAAACAGAAATATTCTAGGTATTAAATATTATTGATTATAAACAGAAATATTCTAGGTATTAAATATTATTGATTATAAACAGAAATATCCTAGGTATTAAATATTATTTATTATAAACAGAAATATTCTAGGTATTAAATATTATTGATTATAAACAGAAATATCCTAGGTATTAAATATTATTGATTATAAACAGAAATATTCTAGGTATTAAATATTATTGATTATAAACAGAAATATTCTAGGTATTAAATATTATTGATTATAAACAGAAATATTCTAGGTATTAAATATTATTTATTATAAACAGAAATATCCTAGGTATTAAATATTATTTATTATAAACAGAAATATCCTAGGTATTAAATATTATTTATTATAAACAGAAATATTCTAGGTATTAAATATTATTGATTATAAACAGAAATATCCTAGGTATTAAATATTATTGATTATAAACAGAAATATCCTAGGTATTAAATATTATTGATTATAAACAGAAATATCCTAGGTATTAAATATTATTGATTATAAACAGAAATATTCTAGGTATTAAATATTATTGATTATAAACAGAAATATTCTAGGTATTAAATATTATTGATTATAAACAGAAATATCCTAGGTATTAAATATTATTGATTATAAACAGAAATATTCTAGGTATTAAATATTATTTATTATAAACAGAAATATTCTAGGTATTAAATATTATTGATTATAAACAGAAATATTCTAGGTATTAAATATTATTGATTATAAACAGAAATATCCTAGGTATTAAATATTATTGATTATAAACAGAAATATTCTAGGTATTAAATATTATTTATTATAAACAGAAATATTCTAGGTATTAAATATTATTGATTATAAACAGAAATATTCTAGGTATTAAATATTATTGATTATAAACAGAAATATCCTAGGTATTAAATATTATTGATTATAAACAGAAATATTCTAGGTATTAAATATTATTGATTATAAACAGAAATATTCTAAGTATTAAATATTTATTATAAACAGAAATATTCTAGGTATTAAATATTATTGATTATAAACAGAAATATCCTAGGTATTAAATATTATTGATTATAAACAGAAATATTCCAGGTATTAAATATTATTGATTATAAACAGAAATATTCTAGGTATTAAATATTATTGATTATAAACAGAAATATCCTAGGTATTAAATATTATTGATTATAAACAGAAATATCCTAGGTATTAAATATTATTGATTATAAACAGAAATATTCTAGGTATTAAATATTATTTATTATAAACAGAAATATTCTAGGTATTAAATATTATTTATTATAAACAGAAATATTCTAGGTATTAAATATTATTGATTATAAACAGAAATATCCTAGGTATTAAATATTATTGATTATAAACAGAAATATTCTAGGTATTAAATATTATTGATTATAAACAGAAATATTCTAGGTATTAAATATTATTGATTATAAACAGAAATATTCTAGGTATTAAATATTATTGATTATAAACAGAAATATTCTAGGTATTAAATATTATTGATTATAAACAGAAATATTCTAGGTATTAAATATTATTGATTATAAACAGAAATATCCTAGGTATTAAATATTATTGATTATAAACAGAAATATTCTAGGTATTAAATATTATTGATTATAAACAGAAATATTCTAGGTATTAAATATTATTGATTATAAACAGAAATATTCTAGGTATTAAATATTATTGATTATAAACAGAAATATCCTAGGTATTAAATATTATTGATTATAAACAGAAATATTCTAGGTATTAAATATTATTGATTATAAACAGAAATATTCTAGGTATTAAATATTATTTATTATAAACAGAAATATTCTAGGTATTAAATATTGATTATAAACAGAAATATCCTAGGTATTAAATATTATTTATTAGAAACAGAAATATCCTAGGTATTAAATATTATTGATTATAAACAGAAATATCCTAGGTATTAAATATTATTGATTATAAACAGAAATATTCTAGGTATTAAATATTATTGATTATAAACAGAAATATTCTAGGTATTAAATATTATTGATTATAAACAGAAATATTCTAGGTATTAAATATTATTGATTAGAAACAGAAATATCCTAGGTATTAAATATTATTGATTATAAACAGAAATATTCTAGGTATTAAATATTATTGATTATAAACAGAAATATTCTAGGTATTAAATATTATTGATTATAAACAGAAATATTCTAGGTATTAAATATTATTGATTATAAACAGAAATATTCTAGGTATTAAATATTATTGATTATAAACAGAAATATCCTAGGTATTAAATATTATTGATTATAAACAGAAATATTCTAGGTATTAAATATTATTGATTATAAACAGAAATATTCTAGGTATTAAATATTATTGATTATAAACAGAAATATCCTAGGTATTAAATATTATTTATTATAAACAGAAATATCCTAGGTATTAAATATTATTGATTATAAACAGAAATATTCTAGGTATTAAATATTATTGATTATAAACAGAAATATTATAGGTATTAAATATTATTGATTATAAACAGAAATATTATAGGTATTAAATATTATTGATTATAAACAGAAATATTCTAGGTATTAAATATTATTTATTATAAACAGAAATATTCTAGGTATTAAATATTATTGATTATAAACAGAAATATTCTAGGTATTAGATATTATTGATTATAAACAGAAATATCCTAGGTATTAAATGTAATGTTAAATTTATTTATTTTTTTTTTTTTTAATGAAGTAAAAAATAAACGGAAAGAAACTGAGACATGTACATGCAAGTCTTATGTTTTTCTAAATAGTTCACTTGTAAGTAAAAAAATAAAACTACTCTAGCTGAGATCAAAATCAAAACCGTGAGTCAAGTACAATAATCATTAGGCCAGCTTGAAAAAGTGTTTTCAAAACTACTATAACATGATAATCTGTCATGTGAACGATTCACGCATGTTCATTCATGAAACAGTTGACAAATAGATAAAAATCTGATGACTCTCACGTATCAATTTTTTAAAAAAATTGACCCATTAGCGGTCCTTTTTTTCCATATGAAAACCAATTAAAAAGTTTCCCACGTGTCCGAATATCCTATATGCCAAATTTCAAGTCTGTAGATCAAAGATTTGTTGAGTATATAGGTTGAGAAGTCTCCTCACACACTAACTTTTATAGATACATAGATTAATTGATTTATTTTTTTTTTTTTTAAATTACATTGTGTATTTTGGTTTTCAAATATCTTAAAGAGCGTTCAAATACAAAATGGTTCTAAAAACGAGCAAAACCTGTTGGTTGAATTATTAACCTTTGTTAGGTTAATTAATATCTTTAGTTAATTGTTTAATTGAAAGTAAATAAAATGAACATACTTTTGTTCATTAAATAACTTCATTTGTGGAAGGTATTGATGATGACAAAGAAACAAATGAATTCATGACATCACATTTTATCAGCACACAAGAGACGCAAAGAAACGCGTCCATTTATTTTTTTTTACATCTGTACACGAAGAAGGTATAGACCAAAGAGGAAGAACACTTCACGTTACATGTCCTTTTACACAAAAAAACAAAGGGAGATAATCCAATGTCCCTAATTTAAAGTCCACGTTATTAAAGTTTACAGTCCATATCACTAACAAATAACAGTCAAAGGGAGACAACTCTTCAGTTTCTTAAAATCTACAAACATTGCTATCCCCAATATCATCCCTCAATGAAAATTAGATTTTGAACCAGTTTTCCAACACAGTTCCTTCAGTTCCACAAATCCTTTGTGTTTCACTATCTGCTCACAAGTCCTTTTGTTTCAATTCTCCCAGGCATTGTCTATTTCTCTGTAACTCCAGGGAACATTTATATGAACTTACACATTTTACAAAAACTTATGTTTCAACATGTGTCCCGCAATTTACGATAATTGGGCACCTGTGCAAATCTTTCAATAACATTACCATCCCTCTGTTGGGAAATAATTATTAATTTTGTCTGATCACTCACAAATAACAGGTCCTTAATCTCAAGAGTAGAATTCACTGAACCAACTAAACAGTTCTCTTTGTGTCAAGGTTAGAAGCTGTTTTTCCTTCAGATTTGCAACCATCTTGAAACTGTTTTCACAACTTTTTCATTCAGAAAAGCAACTGCACAAAATCTTGTTTTCCTGCTAAATCACTGAGCCTGCAAAACTGTTTCATTGCTTTTCAAGCACTGAAATATATCAGAGATAAATAACAAGAATATGTTAGACTTGATTTACTTCAGATTTTTATTATTTTTTAAAAGATTTTTGTTTATTACATTTTCACCCCAAACAACGCACAGTATCGCTTTGATATAGGGGGCTACTATCAGGGACATAAGTTACAAATATATTATGAAGGGAGTTGAGCAGCAAGATGTCTGTTCACATTACACTTGAACTTTTGCATGTCAGTACAATTGGGGAAGCAGGAACCCGGAAGAGAATTCCTAAGTCTAGCAGTTCTGGGGAAGAAACCATTAGAGTATAAGGCTTTATTACATTTAGGGATCTCTACTGTGAAGGGGTGGGAATTTGCTGCTTGTCAGGTTTGATGGGGGTATTTACATTGATGGGGTACAAGAACTTGTAGTTCATTGGAGCACCCACTCTTAAAATACTTGTAGAACAGGCAGAGAGATGCAACATTTCATCGATGGTACAGAGGGTGAAGCTTAGATCTATCAGGTTGGCGACTCTCTTTTGAACCCTGTCCAGGAGTGAGAGACGAGTAGCAGATGCACCAGCCCAAACGTGACAACAGTACTCCATACATGGGCGAATGGTGGCCTTACAGAGGTACAGGATACTTTCAGGTGTAATTAGCTTTCTAGCACAGTAGAGAGAGACCACCTTCCTCGCAGCAGCCGCAGCAATACCCTCAATGTATTTGTTCCAACTCGTGTCTCCTGTGAATGTTAAACCAAGGAGTTTGAATGAAGTACTTTTATGTAATGTATCTTTCGCCATAGCTATTGGCGGTTGAGAAGGTTTCTTGTAATTATTGAAGGAAACCAGCTTAGTCTTGGCAGTATTGAACGTTACCATCCAATTTTTTTTTTTTTTTTTTTTTTTTTTTTTTACCCCATTCCATTACAGACTGGAGATCTTCCTCTAGTGTTTCTGCCATTGCCTTTGATATTTGTTTATTTGTTTTCCCCTCGTACCTGTTATAGAGCGTGGTGTCATCAGCAAATATACCCATCTCGGAGACTATTTTATCAGGAATAATAAAGGTCCAAAGATCGACCCCTGAGGTACACCCGCATTTATATCATTGTTTCGACGTACGGCCATGGAGGACAACTTGGATTCTTCTTTTATTTAAGAAGGATTTAATTATGTTATGTATTCGTCCAATAATACCATAGAATCTGATTTTCATGAGAAGATCATTGTGCCATACCCTGTCAGAAGCCTTAGATATATATAGGTATATTGCCCTCCCCTCCCCTGCCTTATCTAGTGCATGGTATATACGTATAGAGATTAGTTAGAATATCTGCAGTAGAATGGGCTTGCCAAAATCCATATTGATGGTCGGACAGAAGTTTAGCATCTGTAAGCTGGTAGACTGGAGCTTGATTAATTATGGACTCAAATATTTTGGTGAAAAGAAGGTGGAGGCTAATTAGGCAATAATTTAATGGTTCTTTCGCCAAAATTCTTGTAAACTGGTACCACAGAAGCAGTTGTTCCAGCAATCAGGAAAGCATGATTCGTTGAAGAGTTTGGAGAGAACTGGAGCAACTGCAGCAGAGCATTTTTTAATAGTACAGCTGGAATGAGATCAGGTCCACATGCTTTTGAGGTGTCTAAGTTTTTTGTTTTTATGATATCATGTACTTGAGAAGGGATAATTTTAAGATCGTCTAGTGTAGTTTGTCTGCAAAGGAAAATCAGGGAGAGGGGGTCTCATTTGCGCACTGTTTCGCAGGAAAAGAAAAGATTTACCCATGAGGCATCTCTGATGTGATCTTTAATGGCATCCCGGTCAGCCTTATTGTAGTACCTTGTCGTTTTGAGCAATGGTTTTTCAAATTGGGGTTAAGAATTTAGAGTGATGTCTGCTAATATCACAGCATTCCCGAGTAAGCAATGGGTATTTGTTACACAATCCTCAGGAATTGTTGTCAGAAAAAGATCCAGACGATCTGGGAATCGGGTTGGGAACCTTACTGCCTGTATCAAGAAATGGGATATAGAAAAGTTTTGATGCTACCAGCTGTGTCTGTGTAGTTAGAGAAGCCAAGCCAATTATTGTGGTGGGCATTAAAGTCACCAAATACATGTATTTGGGTACTAGTGTCGAAGGAGAGTGCTACATCCATGCTGTCAGTGACATGATTGATTAGAGTACAGTCCTGGGTTGAGATAGAGAGCAATAAAGAAAATATAGGTAGCTAATCCTGTGTGATAAAGTTAGTTTAAAGCACATGCAGGTCTGGTCATCTGATTCTAGTTTAGATTCCCTAGTCATGGGGGAGGGTATTACAAATGTAGATTCCAGGTCTGTGCATGTGTCTGTCAGAGTCCTTACAACAAAGTGAAAGATAACCAAACATGTTAAAAATGTTAGAGTGGATGTAGGAGTGCAAGTTAGTTTCACTTAGTGCTAAGATATCCAGGGAATTTTCTAGGAAAAAATGATTCTACATCATCTAAGTTAGTTCTAAATCCACGGATATTTGTAAATGCAAGCCTCAAGGGAGCAGGTGAATCATTGATCAAGTGTGTGTCTAGTTTGAACATTATTTTGGATTGAGCTGTCATTTCATTCTATTTCATAGTTTTAGATTTAGGATGAGAGGTGTTAGATAAAGCCGATGTGCATAACTACCATCATGCAACACAAGTAGACCATGAGCTGACTCCTCATCCACAAGCATGTAGCCTGGAGAATGCCCACCAGAGATGAGTGCAGAGTCGCTTTCCATGCGCAACATGGCACTACAAACATCCCAATATATTATTCAACTGATGATAAAGCAGTTGGAAACAGCAGCCAGCAACTGTCAAATCGGTATGTTCAAATCTGTCCGACAAGAGTGGCCAGTCCAATCATGTTAGCATACATGGTAAACAAGCACCCCCGAGATGTCCAGGTTTAGGGGAAGGGAATAAAGCAGATTTGGGGGACGGCACTCATTGCCCTAGTCAGGAAACAAGACTAAGCATTGGGCGTCTCTAGTGAGTCCCTGTGATCACACATCTGCTCCTGACTAATAGGCAAAGAAGGAGTATGGAAGCCGGGTGATAGGTGGAGCCTATCTACTCCTTAAGCAGTTTAGGTTTGCAAATCGGTGACTTGATCGAGTCACCAGCTCTAGGGAGGTTGTCGACCAGGACTGAGGAGGCCTCCCTCCCCTGTTTGGTGTCAAGACGTATGAGGTCAGTGACAAAAGTTAACATATCGGAGTTTGCCTTCTCCTAGATGGACGACTGACTAGATCTACGGGTCCATCAGTATCGAGAGGATTTTCCCCACGCCTGGTTTCAAAGCCAAATATTTCTATGCCCCTGCATGGTTACTTAGGATTAAGGGTTAGTATCAAAGATAATTAGTGTCTGCTTTGAAGTTACACTCCTCAAATTAACATTAAGATTGGAAGATCTAGATTATTTACACGTTTTTAGTGGAGGTGTGTATGAGTATCAGGTGTGGATTTAAGGCTAATATCTACTAAGGTTCAGCAAAGATTAAATATGGTTTATGGATTAATAAATATAATGGAAAAATTATAGTATAAATAGTTAGTATATGATTCGAAATGTGCTTTAGGTGTTAGTTTTCACGTAAAGACAATCACCAGTACTTTCACCCATCTAAAGGAAAGAAAGAGAGATATGGAGTTGGTACTTGATATAGATCCATTTAAATCTAAGTATAAACTATGGTTAATAAGTATCTGTTTTATAAATAAGCTATAGAGTATAAGTTAAGCTAATGCGTGTCTTAGCAATAGAAATCTATAGATGTTTAATATTTACTGATTTTTAAAAAGGTCAGCCTTCTAAATTTAGGGACCAGAAGCTGAACCCCTCTCTCAAGGTACGTGCAAAGTATGTGCTTTTATAGCAGCTTGGGGAGAAGAACAATTGTTGTCCAGTTGGAACAGGAGAGATGATATAACTTACAAGAATACAGTATTAATATACATTAGGTTGGTTGGTTGGTTGTTTTTGTTTTACGGCATATCAACCCTTTTCGGGTTATTTAATGCCGAATCCAAAGATTTTGAAGAAAAAATTTTTAATAGAATATATTTGCTGTTTTCAAGTCGGTTTCTATTTAACCCATAGTTGGAACCATAACAGATACTACCACTCCAGGTCAGAGTGGACCTGGGAGCAATGGTAATTAAAGAGTGGCTCCACACTCCCCAAAGCCTGCAAGCTGGGGCCTCACCACTGGATATAGTTTAAGGTCATATCCAGGACCCCCATTGAGGGACTTTTACCCTCTGCAGGGGGGCAGTCGGTGTATTCTAATGCCCCACCGACAGGGCCAATATACATTAGGATATACAAGGTTTTGGGTAGAGTTTAGGAGTATAAAAAATTTGGAATAATGTTTATCATGCAAAACGGACACCGGCAGTCATCTTGGAGGCAAAGTAACTAGTCCTTTTAACTCGAAATTTAGAAAACAGTTTACCAGTTATTTTAGTATCATACATAAGTAACCATATACGTACGGCTAGTATAATCCTTATATTTAGACATAAACTTAGTCAAGGAATGATAATTTATTATTTTCAAAAAAGTAAAGAAATATCAGTAATTAAGAACAGTAAAACGAGTTTAGGTGAATATGCAATAATTTTACAATACTTAGTAAACAAGTAAGTAATCAATAGTAAGAAGCTTTCTTTCCACAAAAGTTTCAACTTTTAGTTGTGTTCAGCCAGATTTCTATTTGATTTCAACCTGAGTTCAGTACTTCAGCTGGGAGTCATTTTGTGGAGTTTTAGAAATTTATATTTTAACTTTATTTAATATATCTAAGCAGCAAATAAAAAAGGAGATGGAATTTAAGTGCATTCTACAACAAGTATAATCCTTATATTTAGACATAAACTTAGATGAGAGAAAAATCCAGGTTGTCCTCGATGGTCGTACATCTAAACAACATGACATAAATGCGGGAGTGCCTCAAGGGTCTATGTTAAACCATCTAAGAAATGTAGAAGCAAAAGTTGCAAATAAGAAATGAAAGCACAATGAATATTTAGGGACAGACATTCCAGGAACAAGTGGCAGCAACTACAAGCGTTCAGCAAAACACCAAACTACTGTAGAATCAATATTGACAAAAAAAAAAAAAAAAAAATTTGGAATACTAATGATTACAGGTTACAAGAGATCCATTATTTGAGAGGAGAAATGATTGCTGTTGATATTCAACCATATTCTGTAACATCTGACATTGGATTTAATAAGCTTATTGCAAAACTTTGTTCAAATTACAGCATTCCATCAAACAAGTACTTCACTGTAAAATAATTTTTGATATATTTATAAAAGTAAAACAAATATTCAACTCCCTCTTGCTGAAATTAGCAACATTTTATGAACTACAGACATCTGGACAGCTACAACAGATAATGCTCCCTTTCTGAGTTTGACAGCTCATTGGGTGTCAAATGACTTTGGACAGTGCAGGGCTGTGCTTAGAGTTGTTCCATTCCCTGTTACACAAACAGGGGCAAGAACAAGTGAAGAACTGCACAATGTTCTGATTAGGTATAAAAGTTTTCTTAGTCTTGCGGGATTCAAGAACAAATATGGTTGCTGGTGTCAGGGGATGTGATTTAGAATGACCATCATACATTGTTACTTGGGCTGTGAAGACAACCATTACATCATTTAATAGAAATACAGTTTCTCACTTTAATCGCTTTCTATTGACAATTAGTAAATTAACTGAAATACAGGATCAGCTTAATTTGGAAAAACAAACACATTCAGGTGTGACCGCATGGTAGAATTCAATATATTATATGCTGAAAATAAATTAAAAACAAGATTAAGAATATGCCTACCTTAACAATTTACCAACAGGGACTTGTTGGAAAAAAATATTCAGTTCCTGAGTCCATTTGAAGAAATCATTTAAGAAGCAAGTCACAGAACTTCAACCATATCAATGATAATACCTACAAATTTAGCTGTGAAGTTATTTCTGTCAAAAGCTGTCCAAACTACTTCTAGTATTTCTTAGTTCAGTGGAATCCTTCTTACTATTGTTGAACAATTCAGGTTATCAATGGAAACAAGATTTTCATCTTATCTAAATGATAAAAACTTGTGTATGTCTACTTTCCTAGACTTACGATGCAAATATTAATTTTAAAAGATTGGCATAGAAAACATATTTAGGATTAGATTCTATATCTACTTTCCAATGATTATAGTGACGCAGAATCAGCAGTATACACTACCCTGCTGAGGGTGAAGAAGCACAAACATGTGTAAATTACAACATGGCAATTTGAAACTAACTCACACAAAACGACCAACAAAAATGTCACAAAAGATGCTTTCATCACTCCTAGTATAAGAAGACATTAGGAAGTAAAAGTACAATTATTTCTAGTTTCATTTCAGCCTTAATTTTTGAGTGGTGAAAAGTGAACATGGCATCATTTATAATAGCAAAATTGTATTGATGGACAATTTTTAAAGTATCATCAAATAAAACTGAAAAATTAAAAGACAGTAAATATGAACATTCAATATTATTATATACATAATAATTATGATGCCTATTTTTTTTTTTAAACAATTCCAGCTGCGATTTAATTATAAGTTGATAAAAATGCTATGTTCAATTTTGGTGGCGAAAATAAACTACTAAATGTCATAAACATATATTAATTTTGAAACTATTAAAAGATACAGATGTGGAATATTGCATGCCTAATCAATACATATTGTAAAATGCTATATCCAAATGGCATCTCTTTACACTATGTACTTCTAAAATAGTGTCCTCAAGAAAATGTAATAATTTTATGTAGTGTTTTTCACTTTGTTTATCATGGCGATTTAATTAAGTAAACGTACATGTTCAATATCAATTTAATCTTAATAAAAGAGAGAGTTGCATGTTATCAATGATAGAGTTATTTATACAATTGATATTTCTTTGTGATTTTGTTGAATTCTTCGCTTGGCACTGATCACATTCGTCCATTTGAGGTGATTTCCTCAAGCCCTTCGCTCGTCAAACACATACTGAGAAAAAAGTTCAGTTGTCCATCTTCAATGCTTGTGGCACAAATCACTTGTTTTGTATTGTTTATTCAATTGTTAGGTGAAAGTACAGACTGGTTAGAAAAACACCCTCTCCTCCACATATTAAGAAATGTGTTCCAAAAACCTCTCTGCATAAGTACTATTTTTTTTTTTATTGTTTTAACATCTATATTTTATTTTTGTATTGGCTTTGTCTAAGTTCACGATGTGATTGTTTAAAATGATTTATTTCCGGTCGGTGTGAACCGTTCTGCTTTACGTTGAATGCCCAGAAAAAGTCTCTGCTGATTTATGTTTACCGGTTTTAAAATAAGCAAACGAACTTGGTTGTTTATAATAACAAAATATTTTTGGATCTTGTAAACATTAATCAGAAAGGACTTTTTCATGGCATATATGTGAAACAGAATGATTCGCACAAACCGGAATTTTTAAATAAGAGATTCGTTCATTTTTTAATAAGAGATTTGTTCATTTTTTTTCATAAGATAATTTGGGATTCAATAAGATTCATACCTTTACAATTTACCAAGGGGGGGGGGGGCTCGTTCAAAAAATTGTCCAGTTAAAGAAATCACCAAAGAAGCTAGTCATTGAACTTCAACCATATCAATGATAATACCTACACTTTTAGCTTTGAGGTTATTTCTTTCAAAAGCTGTCCAATCTAAATTTTGATATTTCTGACTTTACTGGAATCCTTACCACTGTTGAACAATTCTATGAATGAATGGAAAGAAGATATTCATCGCATCTAAATGATAAAAACTTGTGTCTATTTTACTAGATCCAAGATTCAAATTGGAATTATAAAAGAATGACATGGAAAACACTATTAAGGATTGGATTCTAAATCTTTTACTTTCTACTGATGATAATGAAGCAGAATCAGCAGGATACATTTCTTCAAGCTCTGTTGAGAGTCAAGAAAATCAAAGTGAAAGTAAAACTGTATTTCTTTCCAACATGTTAGATGAATTAGCTTTGAATAAGCTTACAGCAACAAATAAAAACTTAGAGCAGGTAGAAGCTGAGTTAAACCTAGAGACTGCAATTACAACAGAAATACAAGAATCACAATCTCAACTCAAAAGGACTAAATTACTTATGGTTAAGTGCACAAAAGAACTTGACTATTACGTAGCTTTACAAGTACTCACAATACGTGATGATCAATTTCAGTGGTGGAAGAAGAAGACCTTACCACTGTTGAGTAAACTGGCTTCAAAATATTTTAAGCACATCACCTTCATCTGTAGAGAGTGAGAGGCTTTTCAGTACAGGTGGTAATGTCTATGAACTTATGAGGAACATACTGTCCTGAAAATTGGGAAACTAATGTTTCTACATTACAACTTAAAAATATTCACCTTTAAATACTGAGGAGACTATGAGAGCAGAGGAGACAGACAACAAGAATAGAAGAGGAAATAGAGCAGCAGCAGGTACAGAAGTTCAGATTATAGTTATTCATGTAAAGAATTACAATTTGTACTTTGTAGTTTATTTGTAATTTATTTTTTAATCTAATTGTTTAATTATATTCATTTAAGAATTGGAAATTGTACTTTGTGTTTTGTAATTTTAGTTAGTAAAGGTAAACAACCATAATAATGGCCAGACAATTAAATGTTAAGTTAAATTGGCAATTACTATGTAAATATGTCAATGCTATCTGATGAGTTTTTTGGCAGTGATGAAATGATTTAAATTTAATAGGAAAGAGAAAAGTAATTAAGTCGCCGATTAATCGGCAAATTGACCGATTATCTATCGATTAATCGGCACAACCCTAGTTTATATGCCATAAAATAAAACAACCAACAAAACTTAATTGAGGCAATATTTTTATACGCTGGATGCTCTTCCTGGTGCCAACACATTGAGGTGATAAAGATTAGCGTTTTTTATCGAGATACCATCTCTAGGTGATTGGTCATTAAAGCCTCAAAGAAAGTCAGGTATCTTTGCTATTGAAACCTGTTTAGTTAAAAAAATACATTAAATAAGATTTATCTCTATCCTCCCACATCTAAACAAGGCTTGACCTTTAGATTGTACTCTTATCTTAATGACACATTATATAACATCTTCATGGAGGACTTAAAAACCGTCCTCAAACTATTAATAGCTTATTTTATTTTCATGAAAAGTTTGGGTAATGGTCAGCTAACATACTTCCTAACTTCCGGTGTGTCTGCTACTAAAATTGGCGACAAGGCAAATCAGTTCCTTCGCCTTTTTTCTCTCACGCCTGTATCTCCCCTGTGCATGTACTCTTTTTTTGTTTCCATTTTTTTATGTTTTTTTTTTATTATTATTTAATAATCATTGAAAAAATTTTTCAGTCTTATTTTAATTAAGAATTGTAGTTAGTTTTATTTGTTTAAAGAATTGTTGGAAACACTTTGCGTTCTTCTTTTGTTAAAAAAAAAAAAGAGTTTATTGAAAACATGTTTAAAAATTTTGGTACTCATAATTCACTTATTGATCCGTGCTGAAATAATAACATTATTATTTAAAAAGCCATTCTTAACATGGGGAGGGGAGGGTGTTTTGTACCTATTCTGTACTTTAACCTTACAATTGAATAAAAAACATATCATAAAACTTTAATTAAACTTGGAAATACGATTTAAAAAATAGTGCAGATCAGTAAATGCATTAGCACCAAAATTTTAATTAAGAATTATTGAAATTAGTTTTATTTATTTTTTTTAATTCCCTTTTTGTTTTTTTTTTGTTTTGTTTTTTTAAAGAATTACTGAAAACATGTTTTAAAATCTTAAATAATGGACTACTTAGTTTATGAAGCAATGCCAGCCATAAAACTATGCATCACCAAAACAATAATGAAAGACTCCATACACATTTTATTGTATATTTTTCGATAATGTCGTTTTCTTACATTTTATTTTAATAAATTGCTTCACAATAGAAATACTGAAGTGTTGGAATTTTTTTTGTACCAATAATGATGCATCCCCCCTCCCCCGTTTACATTTATTATTTTTTATCTGATTCTTGTATTTGATTTTTTGTATTTCGTATCTTTTTTGATTTTTAGTTTTGTACATTTTGGGTTTGTACAAAACTCCCTCTAATTTGGAGAAAAGGGAAATGCTAGCTCCATGATGACGTCAAAGCCCAGCGCGAGATTCGCCCCCTTTTTGAAATTCCGCCAACGTGGAGATTGGACGTTTGTTTCATTGCCCGGTGGTAAAAATGGAATTTTCACGAGCATCCTTCAAAGAAGAAAACCCGGCAAGAATACCTGGCCATGCGACGAGGCATGCTTCTGAAAACTATCTACATTTTGCGGTTTGCACGCAAATGAAGCAGAGAAAATCCTAAAAGGACTTTAAAACGAGAAAAAATAAATAAAAAGAAAAAGGCACGTGCCTGACTGGCTTTCAATTTGTGAGTATGCTCCTAAAATTTACTACATATGAGAGTGTGATTAGAAACTTCTATTTTGAATCTAATTATTGTATTCGTTCATGGATACAACATCTTCATTATAAGAACCAGTGTTATTTTTTTCATTATATGTTACCTTGGCGTTTCATAAATTTAATGCCCGCAAAGGGAAAAATTTGCAACTAATTTTATTGTGAATAAAATCTCTTCTTCGTTTCAAAGCAAGACCTTTATATTTTATTCTTTACCCCCCCCCCCTTTTATTCCATGCTGTCATTTTTTTTTTTTTTTCAGGTTAGTTACTTTAGCATCGAATTTATCTGGAAGCAAGATAAAATTCCTACAGAAAAACAATAAAACTGAAGGAACTGATTTGCCTTGGCACTGCTTTAGGTAGAAGACACACTGGAAGTTAGGAAGTACGTTAGCTGAATATAACCAAATGTTTGTTTCTTTAATAAAATTAGATACTTCTTAGTAGAGTTTCAAGAGTCAGTGTTACATTAACACTGTCTACCTCACAGAAGCGTTAAATTGAGAATTATTCATCAGTGTATATGCAATAAATATGTTGTAGAATAGAAAGACAAAGTCTAAATTTTAATTTTTGTTCCTTCCTCCACATTAAAAACCGATCTTGGTGTCTTACTCTGTCCTCGTGGGGAGGCAGGTAAATAAGAACAACTTTTGTGTGTAACAGAGCCACTGACGCTGGTAGCAGCAGCTGCATAATACATATGCAAATGACCGAGCCAATGGGCGACATGACATCACAGCAAAGGAAAAGAAAAAGCAGAGATAAAAATGCACACGTGGATGGAGAAGCATTGTTCGGAAAAGCACCTGTTGGAGACACGTGAATGACGTAACAGCAGAGACAAAAAGATACAAGCGGCCGCAGAAGAGATGGAGAAACATGGGTTTGATACATGGCAGACGAGAGTTGGAAAAATCAAGAATAAATGCTTTTTGTTAAAAAAAACAAAAAAACAATTGAATTTTGTTCCTTTTCCTTTCCTCTGTTTCTTTGCGAGAATTTCATCTACAACGGGTTGGGTCCGTTAAAATGTAACAATACCGTTAAAAACCAGTCAATCCTCCCCGCTAAGTAATAGAGGAATGGAACAGAAAATAGGGTTAGTAGAATAAGTCCATGTGTACGGACAAATACTAGACAAGTAGGAAGTCTATTTTTCTTCTTTTTTTTTTTTTTTTTTTTTGGTTTTTGGAAATCGCTCCAGACAATGCATGAACCAACTTGATGTAAGAAGCTAAAAAAATACTATTTAAAAGTCAAAAACTTGCCAACTGACCAAGAAAATAGCAAAACTTCCTTCTTTGTCAGAAACATTGAGCATGGTATATATGAGAACTAAAGAATAAAATAAGGGAACAAGAGTGCCGATTGACTTGCACCCGTCAGCTTTTAAGAGTGCCGATTGACTTGCACCTGTCAGCTTTCAAGAGTGCCGATTGACTTGCACCCGTCAGCTTTTAAGAGTGCCGATTGACTTGCACCTGTCAGCTTTCAAGAGTGCCGATTGACTTGCACCCGTCAGCTTTCAAGAGTGCCGATTGACTTGCACCTGTCAGCTTTCAAGAGTGCCGATTGACTTGCACCTGTCAGCTTTCAAGAGTGCCGATTGACTTGCACCCGTCAGCTTTCAAGAGTGCCGATTGACTTGCACCCGTCAGCTTTCAAGAGTGCCGATTGACTTGCACCCGTCAGCTTTCAAGAGTGCCGATTGACTTGCACCCGTCAGCTTTTAAACCAACATTGCAATAAACTTTCCCCTTTTTTTTTCTGTGTAGCAAAAACCAAACAGAATTTCCATAAACAAAGCTTCTTTCCAAGAACTTTCCATCTATGGAACTGCTTCTCTGCAGACTACAACATGGTCGTGTTCAATTCCAATGTTAACAAATAATTATTACTCAGTATCCAATAAGCCGCAGAAATAGTTTTTAAAAAATCGAAAAGGAAAAAGTTGTAAGGGGAGGGCGATTGTTCAGGTACAGCTACGTATTTTTAAAAAATATTTTCTTTACCCAAGTTGTGTGTGAACAAAACTAGGACTTGATTTTAAAAGAACAAAAAAAAAAAAAAAACTACGGTTTTCGTGTCCAAAATTATTTATTTACAATTATTTTATTTGTATTTTCCATTGGAAGTTGGAATTATTTTCAAACAAAAAAACAAAGCAAATATGTTTTTCTAATGTAAAAAAGGAAAAAAAAACTGCTTGATCAATTTACATATTTAAAAAAAAAATTTTTTTTAAGAACTATCTCAGCGTAGTTTACCTCCTTAAAAGAAATCAAAATTTACTTTCTTTTTGATTAATACATTTCAATAGCCTTTAAAGATAATATAAAAGAATAAATATAATATATATATATATATATATATATATATATATATATATATATATATATATATATATATATATATATATATATATATAAAATAAAAAAAAATTTTAATAATTAAAATGTAACATTTTATCATGGGGGATCACTTTCCTATAGAAATTTAACATAAAATGAGACCCCCACTTCTTGGCAACGTAGCGAGACATGTAACTGTTAGCAATTTTCAAGTTTGGTGGTGGGGGTGTGGGCAGAAAGAGGGAATGGGGTGGGATTCATGAGTTTCAAATATGGCAAAAATGTATAGAAACACTTCAAAACATATGTGGGTGGATTTAATTTATTTTAAAGATTTGCTTTGAAAAGGTCTCATCGGTTAATCAGGTTCTTTGGTTTTGTTTGAAACTAGTATTCATTTGCTGGTACAAATGATGAAATGATTAAAAAAAAAATCTGTTAAACTAAAATCTATAAAGTACCCCCTCCCCATGCACGTGTATTTTTTTAATGTCTGTTAAAATATATGTGCGTGTTATCTGGCTGTTTACAATAATTAGAAAAAAAAAAATAAAATAAACAACTCTATAACTAAATATTTAGACGCTTTTAAAGCAATCAAAATCGTAATTGTATCAGAATTGGGGGATTTTAAACAGAATCAGTAATTGTATCGGACTCACTCAGGAAAAATATTAGATTGTCCCATCACTAATCTATATATCTATAAAAGTGAACGTGTCTGTGTGTGTACATTTCCCTACGCAATAACTCTGTCAATTTTTAGTCTACAGACTCGAAATTTGATATACAGGGTACTGAGATTTGGGAAAATCTTTGTGATAGGGTTTTCGGCCAGAAATTTGGCTGTTAAGGGGTCAAAGTTCAACAATTTGACCTTTGAGAACTTTACCAAACACCTCCTAAAATTTTCGGTCTAAACACTTGAAATTTTGGATATAGGTTTCTTGGACATGGATCTAACTTAATAACTTGGTTTAAGCCCAAAACAATAAATGTTAAGGGGTCATAATACGGGTCAAATTTTTTAAAAATTGACCGCTTTTTTTTTTTTTTTTTTTGCTTAACATACACCTCCAAACACCCGAGCAACGCCGGGCTGAAATGCTAGTATTAATAATAATAATAAAAAAAAAATAAATCAACCAGTCATGTATGACTAAACGCTATTATTGATATGACCACAGTGCTGACCGAGTTTTAAATATAAGTTTCTGGCAACTAAAAGCTACGAATATAAACAGAACTACTTCGCTTTATGGATTCTGCTAGGCACAATTTTATAAACACAACTGAACTGTTTGACTGAATTAAATAAGTGGATTCTGCTATTCAAAACCGATAGCTTTATTCAAACAGGATGTTTAATTTTATATTTGTTGTCATGTTTATTGACCTTTTCTATTCTGGTACCAGTTATGAACGGGAAGTGGTGAGGAGACAAATCTAGGATGTTTTGATCAACAGTTTTCTTGCTTCTTCAAAGAGAGACTTGACATATTTTATGAATTAATTAAAAACAAAATAAGAATTGAATTAAAAATATTGAATAAAGTTAACCTCAAATTATTTTGGAAATTAAATGACTCTATTTATTATGTTTCTAATAAGGCTATAGAGTCGGGCTGCACAAAACCTTGGCCTCTGATTATTCTGGTATTAGCAACTCCAATATTATTGAACTGGGGATTTCTCTCGGCTCCAAAGTTATCAGAGTTTAAGCAGCCATTGTTGAGATAGCTTTGTTGATTGAGGTGTACGGCCCTGTGTCCTGTGCAATTCCAACTGATCAACCCTTGCAGACTTTGCCTTTTCACCATTTACTAATCGCCTGAGGTGTCCCTGTTGAGAAATGCCGATAGGGTTGTACAGAAATATTTTACAGTCCAGCATGCTCTTCCACTAGAGCGCTAGCATGTCAAATCCCACTTTCCCGACTTTGTGTCGCATCTTCTTGCCATTGGAGGGAAATAAACATGGTCTTTTAACTGGTGTAGAGGACTAGGATATATAAATCCCAATCCTATTACAAAAGAAAAATGATGAAACGGATGGAAAGAAGGAAACAAAAACTCAATTGATGGATAAGATAAACGTGTCGTTTATTTACTGTTAAAAGAATGAATGTTTTAGATATATCATGTGTTCATGTCCGTGCGGGTGTAACTATCGTTTGTTGCGGGACTGGTGGTGTAGAAAGAAAAAGGAAATGTGTGTTCATCTCACTATCGTTTGTTCGTGCGTGGGAAGAGAAGTGAGTAATATAGTAGAAATGAGAATGATAGTCCATCGTGTAGACAAAGACAAAGGATAGAGGGTTGGCATCAGTTAGCAGTCAGCTACGTGAAGGTATTCTCAGGGGCAAGTTGTGTATGTAGAGAGAGAAAGAGTGAGAATGTCAATCCAGGTTATGGAGATAGAAAGCGTATAAAGTGTATGTGCTGTTTGTTAGCTTTTTGTCCCACATAGTAGCAAGTGGTGTGAGGCACGCGCGTGCGCTGACCACTCACCTCGGAAGGTGAGATGGAAAAGCAAGATGCTGCTTATTGCTCTTGCTTTTATACTTGTTTCTGGTAGTCTTTTGCGCATGTGTGGATTTCCTTTGAAAGGGGAAGTGACGTTGTCCATGCATGCGTGTATGTGAATACATGTGTGTACATTAGCGTGTGTGTATATACACGTGAATGTGAGTGTATGTATGTGTGCGGACGTGGGTGCGTATGTTTGTGTGCGTGTATGTATATGACAAGTAATATAGCTTGAAATGTGAACGCATGTTTTTGTGTGAGACTAGAAAAGGCTTGCGCACTGGGAGGAAAGTGCAGTTTCTTTTCTGATACTACAATTCATCATTTCTGTCCTCGATCAGGAAATGAGAAATTTTCATTTTTCTCCCAACCAAGACAGTCCCTTTTTGGAGAACTGAATTTTCTCCACATTAAAAACCGAACTTGGGTTTAACACTATCCTCTTAGAGAGGCAAGTAAATAGCGTTTGTTGCTTACATATGTCAAAACTTGTATGCCTGACATTTTTTTTTCTTTCTTATAGAGGAGTCACCACTTATCAAGGCCCAAAGGCCACTCGAGGATAAGGGTTAATGAGTGTACATTAGTGGTGGAAATTGGGTATAATTTGATTATTTAAGGCATTAGCTCAACAAGAACTTGTTTACATTGGACTTTGAGACGACCATATTGTAGTCAGCTGGGAAGCAACTCAGAGTTCCGGATTCAGACAGTTCTAGAAAAGAAGCTTTGTTCATGGAATCTGCATTTAAATTTAGGCACAGACAGAGAGTAAGGGAAATTGTTGACAGTGACTACAGCTAGACTAATGTTTTTTTTTTTGTGAAAGTATTGCACGGAGGTGTTATAGATGGAAGCTCAGACAAGCACTTGCTATGAAAATAATGATAGAGCAGAGAGGGACTCACAGCGTCTCTTCTGTGGGAAAAAATTTGCAGAGAGGAGAAAAGGTCATCACCTACTAAGTTTCAAAACGAGTTCTAAACGCTGTCAAGGCAGAATAGAGTACCCTGAGCAGCTCCTATCTAGATGTGCCAATAATACCCGATTTTAGAACATATGGAAACTGTTGCTTCCCCTGTTTTGTTATTTATATTCTATAATGATTTTAACAAAGGAGTAAAAATTATTGTTTTCTGGGTCAACTGATGTTAAATTTTCAATCCTCTCATATTATTCATCATCATTCATCTCTAAATCTATTCATCTTATTTACCTTTTTTCCCCCGGCTCGTTTTTGACCATGATTAATTAATACAAGAAGTAAATAAAAACAGCATTACATTTCCAGGTTATATCATTCGTAACTTTGTTCAAAATGTAGTTGGGAGTTCAATTCAATATGTAAATTTAATGTAAAATGATTTGCCCCCTTTGAAAACACATTTAATTGAAAAGAGGATAAACACCAATCAAAAATAAAATATGCAAACCTTTTTATGTTAAACTTACTTAGAAAATGAATGCCCACCTTAAAAAGCTAAAAAACTTATATTACATAGTAGGGACTCTATATCAATAGTGCTTAATTCAACAAGTATAAAGTTTGACATAGGCACATTAAGTACATGTCCTGATGATCCAAATTTGCAAAACAGAATCTTTACCAGGGATGAATTAAAATAGATAACATAAAGTTAAGGCAAGGGGCAGCAGGTCAAAGAGCATATACACCGCAGGAGAGGAAGTGGAGTGGTGAGATCACATTTTTTTAACTGAGAGAAAACAAATGCTTTCTAATCAGTTGTCAGTGCAAACGGGTACGAGACACACAATTGGCAATAATGTAAGGAAACTTGGAATATCGCTAAGAGTGAAATAATCGATCCAACTCTGTTGGCATATCACCTATTTAGTTTAAGTAAGAAAATAAGTTAAATAATTAATTAACTTAGAGAATGATGAATGTCTATTTTTGAGATGAGGACTGATAATTATATTTTGCATTATTTGGACTATTGTTTTCATCTTGGTTGTTTTTTTCCACAACGTTTTGACCGATGTAACCTTCGACCATGTTCAGGTGTATTCAGACTGGATGTTATTGGTGAATGGTGAAAAATGTTTGGTTTTTAGCTTTCCCAACCAGCATAGGCATTAGAAATTCAAAACGCAAACAGCATCAAGTTTTTTTTTTTTTTTTGAACTTAGAGAATGTTGGTCTTTTCTTCCTTTCTCCACAAATAAAACCTTAGAATCACTCAGGAATGCCTCTGTCTGTAAAGAAGCAAAAAGCACATAAAAGAGCAGGACATATGAAATCTAAATATCACCATGTATAAATGAACATTTTTAGTAATGAAAACATTATAGTTCTAGCAGAGGGAGGGGAGTTGCCCGGTCGTAAAATACGTTTAAATATGATATTTTAATTTGTCAAGATTTCATATATATTATTATAGAGTCGTGATTTTAAAAGTAAAAAAAGTATTTGGGTGCCATCAGCTAGAATCGAAACCGAACGCAAAACTGTAGCATTCAAAGCTGGTGACGTTACCACTGTATCAACGTGACACACAAATCAACTGATTAAAAATTTTAAATAAACTAAGATTAATGTACAAAATCTACAACGATTTTTTTTTCAATTTTGACCCATTTTTGACCCCTTAAAAACTATTTTAACCGGCCAAAGACTCATAAAAAATCAAGCCATAAAAAATTAATCATTTGAGACTCCTAGCGCCGCTCTGCGACTTTTAGTTTCGAAAGAGATAGAGTTTGAACATACGCAAACAGGCAGACAGACATATATATAGCCTTTTATATATTAGATTAATAATAAGAGGACGTCTGTTTGTCACCAGGATCACGTGACCTGTCCAAATGAGTAAACCGGAAACAAGAATTACTTCCATGGACGTTATAGTTGGCATAAAAAAATCATTTAGTCAAAGCTTCACCTCTCCTTTGGATTGGTTTGTCTGTGCTATGACATTGTAGATTATTTAATGTTTAAAAATAATCCTTACTGCAGTGGATTAATTGTACACAGGCATGAAAGAAGTAAATAGACACCCATAAAAATTATTCATACATGTTTACCTTGAATAGGTGTTGTTGTCAAGTCCTTGGCAATCAGTACAACAGTTACTTAGTTGCTGTCAGGCTGAGGTACGATTCTGTTCAACTTTAGGAGCTCCAATTTCTCAGGATTTATCTTCTCTCTGAGAAAGGATTTCAGTGTTACAGATGGACGTCCAACTCTCCAGACGCAAAAAGGAAAGTTGGACGTCCATGTGTAACACTGAAATCCATTATTGAAGAGGAAACTGGTCTGGAAGGAACTGAGCTGGTTGCTGCAATGGCCGACTGAGAACTCTGGCAATTGGAATTTGTTCATGTTTCACCTGCGCCTACTGACATTGGATAAAACGATGAATAAATAAATGAGAAAGGAGTAATTTATTGAGACCCTTATTTGAGATTGTAGACATCTTGTGTAGGTTAGAGTGCATTTCATCTAGTGTGCTGGCTTTTCAAAACCTTACTTGACTTACAAACGAGGTAAATAAAAATATATGCTAAAAGTTTCTGCTTCTTTTGTTGACAGCTAGAACTCCGAGCAATACAAAGCAGCAGTAAAAGTTTGAAATGTTGATATTTCATACTGAATGCCATTTTTTTGTGTTTCAGGTATCAATGTATCTATTTCTTATTACTAAGTGAGTATGATGTCAACAAACAAAGCCTTAGAATTCTCAAAGTTTCAGAGGAGCCATATTATATGGAAATATGACAGTGAAAGTAATCAGCATCAAATCACTGCAAAACTCAGAATTCTTGTTCCCACCGTTATGTGAGTCAGTGTCCAATTCATTAGCGAGGGAAAATGATCAATATTATCTTGCCTCGTTCTATCAAGACCGTTTGATAGTCTTTATTCTTACCACAATGGAAAATGACTTTTCTTTTATCCTCTAGGTAGGCTTTCCATGACTAAGCTTCTTTGAAAAGACTTCTCGTCTGTAGAACACATTACCATGGGAATGGTTCCATGTTGATTAGAACTTAGACGTTTTTAAATCCAATGTCAACAAAATTATTGTTAGGAAGTGCTTCATCAGAAATCAAATGCAGTTTATACTATTGATCAATCTTAGTACTCCATTCCGTCTCATTAAAGAGTAGTAATGTATTCTAAGAGCAATGAATTCTAGGAATAGGAAAATAATTATCTAATATATAAAAGGCTATATGTCACAGAGCGACGTTAGAGGCCTCAAATGATTGGATTTTCTGCACATACTTAAATCATTCATTGACATCTATGCTGATGACATGACCATCTATGGCAACACATCAAAGGCAGTAAATGACAAAGTTCTCTCTAATTCTCTCTCCTCTGATCTTGAGCACATGGTACAATGGGGGAAGAGGTGGCTGGTCACTTTTAATGCATCCAAAACCAAGCTTCTATCTTTGCATCATCAACGCTCTGATCCCCATCTGGCATCAATTGAAATGGATGGCTTTCGTCTTGGAGAGGCTCCATGTTTTGACAAGCTTCTGGGTTTGACCTTTACTCCTGATCTGAAATGGAACACATACATCAAATCTGTTGCCAGCAACGCTGGGAAAATAGTAGGATCCTTCTACCGCTCCATAAGATATCTCACTACTGATGCAATTCTCTATCTGTATAAAAGCCAAGTACGTCCAAGGATGGAGTATTGCTGCCACATCTAGGCAGGAGCTGCTAAAAACAGCCTATTCTGCCTTGACCTAGTACAAAATAGACTTTGTGGTTTAGTGGGGGATGCCCTTTTCTCTTCCCTGCAACCTCTCTCCCACAGAAGAGACGTTGCGAGCCTGTCTTTATTTTATCACTATTTCCATGGCAGGTGCTCGTCTGAACTCCAATCCCTCGTCCCCCCTCGCCAATCTTTCACAAGAAACACCCGTCTGGCTGAAACTACTGTCAATAATTTTCCCCACTCTCTATCTGTGCCTAAATCCAAACGTAGATTTCTTTCTTAGAACTGCATGCCAGTGGAACTCTCTGCCGCTTTCCTGTTTCCCACCTGACTACAACTTGGACATCTTCAAGTCCAACATAAACAAACTCCTGACAAACCGCCCCCTTAAGTAAGACATTCTATCAAAACCCCCAATAATAATGATTACTACAATACTATCTCATTGATTACTGTACACGCAATAACCCTTATCCCTGAGTGGCCTTTGGGCCTTGATAAGTGGTGACCCCCATGTAAAAAAAAAAAAAAAGGACCATTCTTTTGTGGGTCTTTAGCCGGTTAAATAGTTTGTAAGGGGTCAAAAATGTATCAAAATTGAAAAAATCGTTATACATTTTGTATATTCATCTTAGTTCATTTTAATTTTTATTTTTAATCAGTTCATTTACATGTAACGTTGGTACAGTGGTAACGTCACCAGCTTTGAATGCTACAGTTTTGCTTTTGGTTTCGATTCTAGCTGATGGCACCCAAATACATTTTTTTACCTTTGAAATCACGACACTATAATAATATATATGAAATCTGAACAAATTAAAATATCATATTTAAGCGTATTTTATTACCTGGCTAAGCCCCCCCCCCCTTCACGCTAGTCCTACTTGTAGAATTACATTCAGCAACTTTATTTGACATTAAAGAACCCATAGATTGTACATGTGCAGTAAAAGAAAAGAAACCACTATCAACCCTTATCCATGAGTGGTGTCGGGCCTTAATAGGTGGTGACCTAACAGTAAACAAATAAAAAAAAAAAACAGTAGATTCATTGGGATTTGAACTCTGACAATTCTTTGTCTGTTGTGTCACTTCATCCACCTTTAACATCGTTTTGAAAAATTAAAAAAAAATGATGCTATCGATAGTTGAAATAACTTTGTACTTGATGTTTCTTTGTGAAAGAGCTATTTCAAATGTCAACTGATTGCGATTCTCATACTCAGGGTTTGTCAATGAAATGGTTTTAACAAAAAAAACAAAAAAATCCCAACCTTTTTCCACATAACAGGTGTTTCACAGTTCCAACCTACTTTTTGTGTTAGTAATGCATATTAAAAAAAAGTTTTTGAAAACAACAAACATGAAAGAATATTTAAGAATTTGCTTAGATGAGAATTGCTAATTTGTATCATTCATATTATTATCAACATCTACATGGCGCAAATTACGTTGACATATCGGTTCATATTAGATCAGCAAAGTTGAGTCTGGTCAGCGCCAGATAAGTGACCATTTGGGAATATAGCAGAAACATGGGGGTATCTTCATTTTTTTTTTTTTTTTTTACATAGGCATCACCACTTATCAAGGCCAAGAGGCCACTCGAGGATAAGAGTGTACAGTAGAAATTGGACAATATAGTAACCGTTAGTAATGGAGATTCGGTAAATTTGTTAACTTATATGGAACGACTCATCAAAAACTTGTTTACGTTAGACTTGAAGATAACCATATTGTAGTCAGCTGGAAAGCAGAAAAAAGGAAGGCAATTCCATAAGTGTGCAGTTCTAAGAAAGAAGCTTTGCTCATGGAATCTACGTTTAGGTTTAGGCACAGATAAAGAGTGGGGGAAATTAATGATAGTGTTTTCTGCTAGACGGGTGTTTTTTGTGAAAGTTTGGGGAGGGGGGAACATAGAATGGAGCTCAGCCGAGCACTTGCCATAAAAATAACGATAAAGCAGAGACAAACTCGCAACATCTCTTCTGTGAGAAAGAGGTTGCAGGGAAGAAAAAGGACATCCCCCACAAGGCTACGAAGTCTATTTTGAATTCTATTAAGGCAGAATAAGTCCTTTCTAGTCCTACCCAGATGTGGCAACAGTACTCCATCCTTGGACGTACCTGGTTCTTATATAAATAGAGAATTGCATCAGCAGTGAGATATCCACTGGATCAATAGAAAGATCCCACCATTTTTCCAGCGGCCTTGGCAACGGATTTAATGTATGTGTTCCATTTAAGATCAGGAGTAAAGGTCAAGCCCAGAAGCTTGTCAAAACATGGAGCCTCCCCAAGACGAGAGCCATCCATTTCAATTTATGCCAGATGGGGATCAGAGTGTTGATGATGTAAAGATAAAAGCTTGGTTTTAGATGCATTAAAAGTAACAAGCCACCTCTTTCCTCATTGTACCACTTGCTCAAGATCAGAGGAGAGCGAATCAGAGAGAACTTGGTCGTTTACGGTCTTAGATGTGTTACCATAGATAGTAGTGTCATCAGCATAGATGTCTACGAATGATGTAAAGATGTGATTTGGAAGATCATTAAAATATATAAGGAAGAGAGTTGGGCCCAGGATGGACCCCTGAGGGACTCCAGCATTAATACTAAGAGCTTCTGATTTCTGCCCATCAACCACTACTCTTATGAACCTATCAGAGAGAAATGATTTAATAATTGAGAAGACATTTCCAGCTATACCGTAGCTGGAGATCTTGTAAAGTAAACCTTTATGCCATACTCTATCAAAGGCCTTTGATATGTCAAGAGCAATTGCCCTAGAAAGGTAGCCTCCATCGAGAGATTCGCTAATCCTATGAGATATAACTGTAAGCACATCTGCTGTAGATCTAGCAGAATGGAAACCATATTGTGTGTCACTAAGATGGTTATTTTTGGTGAGATGGTTGATTACTTCTCTATTTAACACAGATTACAGCAACTTACTCATGACGCACAGGAGACTTATTGGCCTGTACTGTGAGGGAGATGAGCGATCACCTAAATTCTTAAATACAGAGCATACTGATGAGATTTTCACGGGTGACGGGAAGCAATTTTTCTTAAGACAACGTTTAAACAGTTTTGTAAGGATGGGCGCAAGTTCTGGTTGAAGTCTTTTGAGTACTATAATTGGAATACCGTCAGGGCCGGTTTCTTTACTGGAATCAAGGTTTTTGATTAGCTTGGCAACATCACGTACAGATATTTGTATATCACATAGCATGTTTTCTGATACAAGAGGAAATATTGGAGGTTGGCAGCCTTGGTCGCAAAGGTTAGAATTAGCTGCAAAGTTCTTGGCAAAGAGTTTGGCTTTGTCTGATGCTGACAAGATTACCTCAGGTCCATTTATAAGAGTTGGGATAGAGCACACGCTTCTGTTCAGGATTCTGTTTGCTATTTGCCAAAACTCGTGGGAACCAAGCTGCTGCTCAGCTACTTTGGACTTAACGGACTGAGCATACAACTGTCTTGCGTTGTTTATTACTTTTTTACAGTGGTTTCTGGCAGTTCTGAAAGCGGATTTAGTCTCAGTACATCTATTACGTTGGAAGCTATGGAAAAAGTGGTTTCTATGCGCAATGGCAGCAGCACATTCCGGAGAGAACCATGGCTTGCTGTTAGGTTTTTGCTGGAATTTTTTAGAGGGTATGAATCGGTCTATGTCTACAATTAACCATTCTGTCAGGTCTGATACTATAGAGGACACATCCTTTTTAAACATGGAATGCAGAGGTAGATCTGATATAAATGTTCGGAAGCTATCGCAGTCAGCCATAGAGTATCGATATACTGTACGATGGAGAGGTACATCTGAGGATTTATTACATTTCATTTTTATTTTAACTGATACAACTGAGTGGTCGGAAGATCCAAGTGGAGACAGAACAGAAGCTGAACACAGTTCAGGGCAAGTTGTGAGAAAGAGGTCTAGGAGACTTGCATACTGGCCGTCAGTATCGGGAACAAGGGTGGGTTCGTGAACAATCTGAATGAGGTCATAAGCAATGGAGAAATCATGACAGAACCTCCCCTCATCATCGATCTTGTTTGAGTGAGTTAACCATTCCACATTGTGAACATTGAAGTTTCCACAGACATGAATATTAGCTGAAGGATAAGCAGATAGGGTATGGTCAATTTTCTCAGATATGCTTTGAAAGATAGTAACTCCGTTGTTGTGGCGGGGGGGCGATAGAGAGCAAATATAAATGCAGTAGTTTGAGCAAGTGCAACCCGGAAGCACATATAGGGTAAGTTAGGATCTTCTCTGGAGATGTCCCTACCACATGGAAAGCCATCTTTTATATAGGCACATATTCCATGCCCATGGCGATCTTGGAGGTCAGATTTGGAAGTTAAATTAGAGTATCCTTTAATTACGAACTCATCTAGGGAAATGGTCTGTCCAATGCCAGTTTCACTTAGAAATAATATGTCTGGTTTAGTCTCCTGTAATTGGGTTTCAACCTCTGGAACGTAGACCCCTGATGTTAGAGAAGGAGACATGGTAGTGGGGGTCTATATTAGAAGTTGGAGATCCGGGTTTAATCGTGTTTTTCATTGAGACTTTTCATGATGGTGTTTTGGGATTTGTGGACTAGGTTGACAGACATGCCTGAATCAGGGCAGAAAGGGAAAGTAAGAGAGAAATAGAAATTAAGAATTTTTTTTTTTTTTTGTAGCACATAAAAATGTAAAATCTATTTGCTTTTTATGTTGAGCTCAGTAACAAATGGGGAGGAACATTTTCCAACTTTACACAACCATTACAATAGTATTGTTCTCGTTCTCTCGTATTTGAGTATTACCGAAAATAGTTTTCCTTAAAAATATTTCTCTAAAACTGTCTTTCCTAAAAAATGGTTCCCCTCAAACTAAAACGCTAAAATGGGTCCTCGAAACCTATATATATATATACATACATTTACGGCATAATCATGTTGACATACAGATTCTTGTTAGATCATCGAAGTTAAGCAACGTTGGGCCTGATCAGTACCATTTGGGAATATCAGGTGCTATATGTAAGAGGACATCAACACCTCCCTGCAAGAACTATGAAAACTAATGTTACCATCTTCCCTGACCAGGATATGCATGCAACTGGGGACCGCTTGTGAATTTGATATTCCCTAGAAACGTCATCATTGGGAGGAAGCCAGCTTAACCACCCCATTGTGAAGATCACACCAGGACAGAACTATTCTTATCTTGGTTGCTTTTATCTTTTTTCAAAACATACAAGCTCATGTACCTGCTGACCATCTTAATGCGAATCTTTTCAAATTTGAGAATCTTTATGTCGAACTCAGGAACACATTCAGAATTTCTAACAGAATAATTTTTTAATCCATAACTTGTTCTCATTCTATCAGCCATGACTGGGTGAAATTGTTAATTTTTAATGTTATTGCTTTTGTTTTTGTGTTTTTTTGTTTTTCACCTCAAGTAAAGCACCTTGCCACTGAGATGTAAGGGGTTACTGTGAATTAGAAATCCATATCTACAGGGACATGCTAAGTGAGGAGTTGTGCAACAATATTTTTGTTTACATTACATTAGCTTGCATCAAAATGAATTAGAAATATTTTTTCTCCAATGTAAGAATTGTGAAAATTATTAGATTAGAATGTTTGAAAAAAAATCACTATTGAACATCATACAAGCTTTACTTTTCTAGTTAGACCATGCCGCTGTGAAGGAAAAGGAGCAAGAAAAACACAAACTGTTTCTATGCCTAAAGATGACGTCATATTGTTGAAACTTAGTTGTTGATTTTAAATAAATAAATATTTATTGAAAACGAAAATAATTCTTTGTTGTATTTCTTCTTCATGTACCGAGGATAGAAAAGATAGAGTTAATTTATTTGGCAAAAAATAAAACAAGCATGCTACTGTTGCCATGTAGGCCACGTCCTCGACAGTCAGTCCAACAGTGACTTGGTTGCTGTCAGGCTGAGGTGCGATTCTGTTTAACCTTAGGAGCTCCACCTTTATCTTATCTGTGAGAAATGAGTCATTTATTGACACCCCTACTTGAGATTGTAGATGGGGCTGTTCAGGCATCCAGTATAGGCTAGAGTGCACTTCATCTCGTGTGCTGACTTTTCAAAACCTCACTTAAAGAAAGGATGGTAGAAATTAACACAAAAGAGGATACAGTAGCCCAGCAATTGTCCAAATTCACATTTATGGTTGTAAACACGTTTATTACCTCCCTTGGAAGTCTTTTCTAACATTCAGGGATCCTGACTGAGGAAGCAACCTTTCTCTAGTTCAGTCGCATATCAGAAGAAATACTATGATTTGTTGCACATCAAATAGCCAGTGAATGATGCGGTCAGTAAATGTGACTAAGTTAAATTAGATAAGACCCTCCTTTTCTCTCAAGTGCCATTTTTAGCCTTGTGACATGCTTAATATTTGTATTTTTATGAATAAATATCATGCGTGAAAATCATTTTACATACTTTTTATTTGGATGTTGGGTGAGGGGTGGGGACGTAAGATTCATAGTATTTTATTAAGCTCCTCTCAAGGTAAGGTGTGATTTTGAAAAGCCAGCACACCAGGACAAGCACACTCTGGCCTATAAAAATGACTGAGCAGCCCGTTCGCATTTTCCTGTAGGAGCGCATCAGATGACTAGCAATAGATTGACCTCTTCTTAAAACGGAGGTAAAGCCTATGTGAGTGAACCTCTTAACCAGAACATTATCTCAGCCCGAGAGCAACAAAGCCCCTGTTGGACTGATTCTCAAGAAGCTACCTGTGACTGGTATGAATCCCTACTTAAACTATGTCAGGTAAGTTCTGTTAGAGTATTTATATAATTTGCTAGCAAGGAGACCTAACCATACCTGGGATTAAATGAGGATTAATGAATGTTCCACACTTACAATACTTTTATTGCCATCGAAATCAATGAAATCACCCTTTTTTCAATCAAATCAATTGCTTGCCTGCTCTCGTCAGGGACCCACCATAGAGGAAGCTTCACATGCCTCCCTGCAGTGATTAATCCACAATACAGTCGAGTCTATATTGCACTGTAGAGAACCTACTGTTGATTTTATAAAATTATTTTATATAGTGGTTTGAATTTAAGTTTAAAATACCAAAGTCAAGTATCATGGTTCACTTATGCGTTAAACAGAAACATTCATTTTGAACGCGCTCATGTCTTATCAAAGAATCTACTGTTGATTTTATGTACCCAGTTCTTCTGCTTGTGCGGTGATAAAACTTCTCAAATGCACCTGTTATGTAAGGCTGCATATGAGTGTTAACTTTAACCAAAATTGGACGGTTTCTTCTTTACTTGAATACTTTGGATTATCAATTTTGAGACATTCTAATAAAAAATCCTATCTACGAACACTCCCAGACACATAAAGTACATTTGTGTGAAATTTTAATAAATGCGGCCCAGTCATTTTGGAATCCATATGGAACGTATATGCACACAGAAAAACACAGGAAGTGTCTTTTATATATAAGTAGAAATCACGATTTTATTGATTGTTTTTTTTTTGTTTTGTTTTTTTACATTATTATCGATTAAACAACAAACTTTTAAATGATCTAAATATTTAAAAAAAAATCAATCTTCTTTTTATCTTTAAGAGGGCATTTAGTTTTTAAAATCTAAAATCCTCATCTAAAAAATTCTGGTTCATAATACGAGGTACCTTCAATAAATTATGGTCTCCCCTCGCCAAACTTTCACAAGAAACACTCGTCTAGCTGTACACACTATCAATAATTCCCCCACTGTGCCTAAACCTAAACGTAGATTCCATGAACAAAGCTTCTTTCTTAGAACTGCACGCCCGTGGAATTGTCTTCCGTTTTCCTGCTTTCCGGCTGACTACAATATGGTTGTCTTCAAGTCTAACGTAAATAAGTTCTGGATGAGCCGTTCCATATAAGTTATCAAATTTATCGAATCTCCATTACTAACGATTACTATATTGTCCAATTTCTACTGTACACTCTTAAACCCTTATCCTTGAGTGGCCTCTTGGCCTTGATAATGTGGTGATGCCTATGTAAAAAAAAAAAAAAAAAGTTTCCAGACTTTTTTCGTGTGGGCATTTTTATTGAGAGTATAAATATGAAACTCTAGTAAACTTTAAAGTAATCTCCTCCGGCTGGAATACACTTGTACTGTTCCAATAACTTCTGGAAGTCCTCTTGTGTGCGCATGTCAATGATCCTTATCACAACCTCTTTCATCTCCTCAATTGTTTCATAACGACAGCCTCTAAGGTTTTGTATGAATGTAGGGAATAATTAAAAGTCACAGGGAACAAGGTTTGGACTATAGGGAGAGTGAGGAATTGTCTTGATGCCGATCTTGGTTAAAACGTCTGATCTTCTCTGAACATCCTTGGGACAAACTTTGTGCAAATCTTCCACATCTACAGTTCCTCACAAATAATTGTGTATACAGTTCCCACACTGACATCACACTGGGCACTTATTGTCTCTATAGACACATGATGGTCCATATCTATGAAATTTTTTATTTGACCAATCAACTCTCGTGTTCTGACCTCCTTACTCCTCCCACACCTCTCATCATTCCTCACAGACTCCCTGCCTTTCTTGAATATCTTATGCCACTCAAAATCTGATGCTGGATTCATACAAGATAGTCCAAAAGCAATCTGAAGCATTCCATACGTTTTTGTGGCATTTTTTCCAAGTTTAAAACAGAAGTTTATTGCATACTGTTCTTCTAGTGTCCTCACGTCCAGATTACATTTTTGAAATTCACCAGCTGTGACAATCAGGCTTTAGTAAGGTGTATTCCAATTCCTGCTGCAGCTGTTCATTTGAACCTGAAATCATAAAAATTTGTCAGTCGGCTCGTAAAATGTGTAGCAATAACATACTGAATTTTCAAGAGTCTACGACAATTTTAAATGCCTGTACAACAAAAGTCTGGACACATATTAAAGACACCTCGCATATATCATAGATAAATTTGAGAACAGGTGTTCTATCATACGATCTCGTGAAATTAAGTGCACCCCCTTAACAATCAATGACCAAACATTGTGTGCAATGGTTCTCTCGTCTTTCATCATTAACTCTCATTCTCAACATGTCATCATCTCTCACATATTCGAAGGCGAGTACCGGTTCACAAGTACAGTGGAACCCCGGGGTGTATTTTTTTCAGGTTATGACGTGGAATATGATGTTTTGCTGGCCCCTCGTTACGATATTTGCTCCGCCTTACGGTGTTATTTATAATGTCATTTGATTATATACGTGTGTATTATATTCTGTATTGTATTTTGTTACTAATTTTTAAGGCCGCTTCCCGGGGTTCTACTGTATTAAAAAAATAAATAAACTCAAGAGAAAGAAAAATCTCTAACAAATTCTGCAGATATCAGTTTTACTGTGTGTGTGTGTGTGTGTGTGTGTGTGTGTGTGTGTGTGCTTGTTTTTTTCTAAACATTTAAGCAGATGTACCCACTGACCATCTTTAGATAAACCAAATCGGGGAATCTTTATGTCGAACTCAGGAATATCTACAGAATTTCTAACAAAATAATTTTTTTAATCTATGAGGATAGATAGTTCTTGTTCTATCAGCCATGACTGGGTGAAATTGTTATTTTTGAATGCTATCATTTTTTTTCGCCCCCAAACAAAGCACCTTACCACTGAGATGTAAGGGGATACTGTGAATTAGGAGTCCATATCTACGGGGACATGCTAAGTGAGGAGTTGTGCAACAAGATTTTTGTTTACATTGCATTTAAATTTTTGCATGTTGGTACAGTCATGAGGATCATGGTGGCTTGCGTGAAATGAATTAGAGATATTTTTTTCTTCAATGTAAGAATAGTGAAAATTATTAGATTAGAATTTTTGAAATAATCACCATTGAACGTCATGCAGATTTACTGATGCATTCTGCAGGTATCTCTTTTACTGTGTGTGTGTGTGTGTATGCGTGTGTGTATGCGTGTGTGTATGTGTGTGTATATGTGTGTGTATGTGTGTGTATGTGTGTGTATGTGTGTATGTGTGTTTGTATGTGTGTGTGTATGTGTGTGTATATGTGTGTGTGTATGTGTGTGTGTATGTGCATGTATGTGTATGTGTGTATGTATGTGTGTTTATGTGTGTGTGTATGTATGTGTGTGTATGTGTGTGTGTGTGTGTGTGTGTGTGTGTGTGATACCATTGATCCGCTCAGTATTAAAGTTTACATCTTAGATTTCTGTCAAGGCCTCTTTGTCGTCGATTTATGTTAGATCATCCGAATCTGCTCTGAGCCACAACTAGCCGTCAACTGTTGGCAACTATAAACTGCCATGAACCCAAGATTAACTGTAAAATTGTTTGTAACCTAACTTAAAATATATTGGCCTCTATGTCCAGCCCTTTGTTCCAGTCACTGCCACATCTTGATTCTTCTTCTTCTTCTTCTTTAGATATCAGGTCTGTTATTGCAGACATCAATGATCATGGCTCTCCAGTCCTCTCTGCATTCGGTCTTTCAGATGTTGAGACTGCCAGTGAACTTTGTTGTCTTCCTCTGCTCTTTTTCCTAACATCAAGCTTTTATCTAAGCCATCCATTCACATAAAATGGCCAAACAACTTTAACTGGCTGGCATGGGTTAAGTATTAACTAGTGATATACCGTACTCTGCCTTATGCATAACTTCTTTGTCTTTTTTTCTGTCCATGAGATTTGTAGAATTCTCCTTAAAAACCATATCTCTACTGTTTCCAAACGACTTTCAGCTGCCTTCATTACTGTCCAACATTCACAACCGTAAAAGAGAATTGACCACATGTACGTCTTCAAGATTCTGATTTTTGTGTTCTGTTTTATGTTTTTGTTTTATAAGATGTACTCCATGCTATGAAAGGTGGATTTTGCCATTGCGATTTCTTTATTAATCATTCTTTTTTCGATTGCCTTTGTGTGTCTTATTAACAACCTTTCCCCATTATGTTTCTAACCTCACTTCCGATGCTTTTGTTCTGATAATCAACTACAGCTTGTCCAAAAAGTCATTGAAGGGTTTTGAACTTAAATAGAGTCTTAATTTTTTATGATATCTTTCTGTAATTTTAACACAATCTGACAAAGACATTGGGAAATTTTTACAAAATGCAAAATTCAAACTATCTTTATGTGAAATGATATCTTTTAAATGTTGCCTATTTTCAGCTTCGCATATTTGTGATCTTTTCAAAACATTATTTATGATAGATTGCAGAATCTCTGGATTGCGATTTAACTCCCATATTTCGTTCCTGATGTTTTCCTTGAATTCTTGCAGAGTTTGGGGTTTGCTAACATAGACTCTTTAAGTTGGGGCTAGTCAATTTGATAAGGTCTTTGAGTCAAAATAATTGACTCCTGATTTTGGTAAAACAATTTCACAACTTGCATATGTTGTTCTATACTATACTTATCTAAAATTAATTTAAAAAATATTATCTGTAAAATATCTGAAATCGATAAAAAAAAAAAACTAATCATTTTTGGACACCCTGTATTTCCTTCTTTTTTTTTTGTTATAGTTTTTCGTTGTTTTTTTTTTATTACTTCCTAACACTTTGGGGCGTGGAATTAATATTGATAGTTTCACAATTATATTGATTAATTTTCCAGCAGCCTCATGTAAGCAAATGCAAAGGTGCCACTGATTATATCAGTTGTGTCTAGTCATTTTTTTATTTTTTATTTCAAAACATGTTTTTGTGCCTTGTAAGAATAAAGCTGTACAGCAGTGCTGCTATTATAATTTTTTTTACATTAAAACCTATTCCTAAATTTTTGACACAATGGAGCGTGTTAATATCTCCACTAGACGATCTATAAAAAATTTGAACAGCGAATGCAACATCAAGTCCAGGGAACATATGAGTATATCAGAAAAAACAGTTGGAAATAAGTCGTACACCATCCACTATGACTATGCAATCCCTACAATTACATACCTAGACAATGGAGCCATAAAATATGACATAGTGATATGTGATAAGAAAGATTAAAAAAGAAAAACACCTTAGTAAAAGTTAGTGTCCCCCAATGATGTTGGTTATACAGAGCTTAAGGGGACAAAATAACAAAATTCCAAGCCCTTATGTACGACATGAAAAGAAATTGGAATCTTAGGAAGATCTCTATCATTCCAGTAATATAGGAGCAATTGGACTCATGAAAAAGAATTTTAAAAACTACCAGGCAAATATACCCGGTGAACCAAGTGCAAAAGAGATTCAAACAATTGCACTTAAAGGGGCAGTCAGAATCTTAAAAAGATATCTTGGTTGGAATACTTGAGTTAGTGGGTGAATGTTTGGCATCAGCTAGGATGCCCCATCTCCAGCTTGAATAAACTGATGAGAAAAGTAAAAAAAAAAAAGAGAAAAAAAAAAAATTCTAGTTTATATAATAGATTCCTCGAGTAAGGAGTTAAAGTTTTTTTTTTCTTAGATAATAACTCTGAAAAATCGTCCTCTGCTTAATGAACCCTGGCTCAGTTGACCTCCAGAAAATGAATAATTTTTTCCTAACTTTTAGATATTATACACCCAGGGCAACTCCGATCAAGAATATATAAACTTTGTGTTTGTTTTTGTAGTTTTTTACTTTTAGCTGGACATGCAAACAAACATACACACAGACGACTGGCCTTTATATAATGGACTAGTGGGCGGGGGGGGGGGAAGGTGCGCCTGGTTTTGCCCGGTTGTAAAATACGCTTAAATATGATATTTTAATTTGTCCCACTCATATATATTATTATAGAGTGGTGATTTCAAAAGTAATAAAAAAGAATTTGGGTGCCATTAGCTAGAATCGAAACCGAAAGTAAAACTGTAATATTCAAAGCTGATGACGTTACCACTCTACCAACGCGACATGCATATGAATTGATTGAAAATTAAAAATGAACTAAGATGAATGTACAAAATGTGTAAGAATTTTTTTTCAATTTTGACCCCTTAAAAACTATTTTAACCAATTAAAGACCCATAAAAGAACGGTTCATAAAAAAATCCAATCATTTGAGGCCCCTACCACGGCTCTGCGACTTTTTGTTTGGGAGGAAATTGAGTTTGAAAATATGAAGACAGACAGACAGACAGACAGACAGACATATAGCCTTTTATATATTAGATTTTTTTTTTTTTTTACATAGGCATCACCACATTATCAAGGCCAAGAGGCCACTCAAGGATAAGGGTTAAAGAGTGTACAGTAGACATTGGACAATATAGTAATCATTAGTAATGAAAATTTGGTAAATTTGATAACTTATATAGAACGGCTCATCAAGAACTTATTTACGTTAGACTTGAAGACAACCATATTGTAGTCAGCCGGAAAGCAGGAAAACGGAAGACAATTCCACAGGCGTGCAGTTTTAAGAAAGAAGCTATGTTCATGGAATCTACGTTTAGGTTTAGGCACAGATAAACAGTGGGGGGAATTATTGATAGTGTGTACAGCTAGACGAGTGTTTCTTGTGAAAGTTTGGCGAGGGGGGACCATAGATTTAGATCCTCTCCAGGAAGTCAGACACAAGGTCAGTGGGTTTTGAAATCCAATGTACTAGGTGAAGTGCATTATTATTATTAGTAGTAGTAGTAGCAGCAGTAGTAGCATCTTTTAATTATCTTGTCTCATGCTGAGGTACAAAATGTCATGCATTACTTCCAACTTTTCCCATCTGTTACCATTTTATTTGTGTTGCTTGCCAGGATCAGGTTGCCAACTGATCCCTTCCAGGTCATAAGCAACCAAGCATGTGGCTTTGGACCATTGATGTCAATGTTGAACACATTGTGATTAGCAATACACTAACCAATTTTTAAAGAGAAGGTAACGCCTGGAAGTGTTAATTTCACAGGAGTGAACAGAAACAAAATCACTGTCAAACTAATAGTCCCTGATTTCATGAATGTGCATGCATGAATAGTCCATATTACAGATTCCTTAGGTTAAGAATAAGTAGGTTTGAAAACAGTTTTTAAAGATCATGTCAAGCTGGCTTGATGGTTATCGTACTTGACTGTCTTTAAGGTTTGGTTTTGATCTCAGCGCGAGTATTTTTTTTTACTTACAAGAAGTGAACCATTTAGAAAAAAAACATAATACTCACATGTCTCAGTTTCTGTCCTTTTTTTTTTTTCTTGATTTTTTTTTTAATTTAACGTTGCATTTAATACTTACGATATTTCTGTTTATAATAAATGAAAAATCTGTATTAACTATAATATAATATTTAGGTGCATTTTACAGCCAGGCAACGCCGGGCAGCCTGCTAGTGTACGTATATATAAATTCAAGTATTTCCAGCATGTTGATATGTAAATGGATGGAAAAATAGAATCTCATTTTTATTTTTCAGTTTACAGCATTCGTGCAAATCGTTCAATGCCTCCGTTCAGTATCGAGAATATTTGGGCAGCTGCGCATGTAATTGTGAGGCCAGGGTTGCACATTCTCCAACCACACCTATACTGAATTGGCACTGTTTGAGTCCAGTGGCAAAAAGAAGTCCAGGATGACTAGAAACAATGCCGACATAAGCAGAGAGCACATATGTACCTGGAAGTCCCAAATGGTTAATCATTTAGTACTGACCAGATTCATTGTTTTTATTAAAGCTCATTGCATATGTGGCATGCAAAACCAACATATATTCTATGAGTATGCCAATGACTGGAGCAGTTATGTAAACTCTTTGTCTTTTTTCTTTTTTTCAATTTTTATTATTATTTTGTTCTAACTGAGGATGGTGCATCCTACTGGATGTCAGACATCCCCCTGCTGTCTCATACATTTCCACCGATAATTTTTTTTGAGATTCTAATCGCCTCCTTAAGGGCAATTGTTTGCATCTCTCTTGCACTTGGTTCACTGAGTATATTTGCCAGATAGTTTTTTTTTTTTTAATTCTTTTTACCTGAGTCCAGTTGCCCTGAGAATTACTGGGATGATGGAGATCTTCCTAAGATTCCAGTTTCTTTGCCCGTCATACATAAGACTTTAGTATTTCATTATCTTTTTCCTCTCAGCTCCGTTTAACCCAGTATCACTGAGGACACTATCTTATACTAAGGTCGTTTTTTTTTTCTTCTCATTCCATATTATTATGTAAGGTTTTGTCAGGTTTCATGGCTCCGTTTTCAAGGTATGCAAGTGTAGGGATTGCATAGTCGTAGTGGATAGTGCAGTTTCATTTCATGTTGTACAATCATATCATCCCTGAAGTGAAGCTGTTTTCAGTACAGGATCATCGGTACTCTTGCATAATTTGACCCGAATTCTCGTGACTTCCCGTCGAGCATGGATCTGGCAAGACCGGCAATTATCGGTGTCAACCGAGCGTTATAACAGACACAAACTAATGAAAAGAAAAAAAACAAAAAAACAAAAAACAAACCGGAAAAATTACAAATGCAAATAATCAAAAATAACAAAAAAACCTACCTTAAAAAATGAAAATATGTTTATTTCACTTTAGTATTTAATTTATTTATTTTTTTGCAAAATATTCATCAACAGAAAGTTTGTTTTTTTCTCCAAGAAAATTTTTTTTTAACCATATAATTGTTAGGTGTAAGTACAAGTTTTTTTTGTTTTGTTTTGTTTTGTTTTTTGTAACCGTATTTTTTTTTCTTGTTTGTTGTTTTTTATTTTCAAGACTTGTTGTTCAGTTAAGTTCTTTTTATGGCACTGTCCATTTGTACATCTCCAGGAGAAACCATCCTTTGCACACGATTTGTGTTTACAATTGTTGCAATGTTGCACCTCATTTTGGGGGAGACAGCAATTTCTTCTGACATTATAAGATTGCCTGCATCGATGTTTTCATTTCTTTTTCTAACATGTATAGATTTATTTTCTTGTCTGTCATTTTTCTGTTTCGCGAGTTTGAAAATATTTGTTTGTCAGCTTTTCCTTATTGGTTTAGTCGCTTTCTTCCAATTCGAATGTCGTCTGCTTCCATTTAGATTGCGCTTTTTATTTGGCTAATCAAATTCCCAAAAATTCAATTAAAAAAAAATAATAATAATAAATAACTAATCAGAAAATAAAAAAAAAATCACCCTCGTCCTCTTAATACCACCTTAAAAATTACTAAAATCATAACAGAAAAAAAAAATTAAATAAATAAAATAAAAAGTTGAGTTAGCGTTTCAACATTTGAACAATGCTCGGCTGACACCGATGACATGCTTGATGGGAATTCACGAGAATTCGGGTCAAATTATGCAAGAGTACCACCAGTTTTGACAATGAGTGAAATGGGGACTGTCGCTACTCATGGAATGTGAGTGTCTGTGATGAGGCGCTACTTTTCCAGATTCGCCCTGTATATTAACAGGGTAACATTGAGAAGGACTCCTCGCCATGCACAGACAGTCGTTCAGTCTGGAGAGCCTATATTTTGCACATCACGAAGTTGTAACATACCGAGGATGGTTATATATAAAAATACTGAGGCATGTGTGAAATGACGTTATGGAAAGAAAAAAGAAAACTATAAAAAGGAGAAAGCACATTCGAGAAGATGATCACGTGAGAGACGTCACAGGTGTAATGAGAAGCCACACCTGACATGAGAGTAAGGATATAAATGTTGTTGTTACGAAAACGTGAGCTTGAGTTATTCTTTTTTTGTCTACGCTTGAGGCTACAACGTGTTGGGTTTACGTGTGTAACATCATAATAGTAATGGGTTGCAAGGAAATGATTCAAGGACACTTCTGGAGGTCAACTCTGAAAGGTACTATCATGCAGCATGTACTAGTTAGAAATAAAGACCGATCTTTCTCTTGCAGAAAAAGTATCCCTGCTAGATGGTTTGGTTACACACCAACCAACCAGCTTGCAGGATGCATTGATCTCATCTGTCTCCTGAAGAACTATTTAAGTCCCTTTGGAAATCACAGTTGGTCAGCAGAGAGAATCCTGAACGCAACACGGAAAGATCTACTCTTTCTCTATTCTGTCTCTCCACTGGACACTCAAGCATCAACTATCTTCACCTGAAGATAATTGCTGACAGATTTTCGGGGGCCGAAAGAGCTTTTTAACTCTTCATTTTTTTCATTCTTCATTTTGAACTAAACAATGTAAGTAATTGAATAAAACCTTTTTGTTGTTCCTGAAAAGGTAAGGCACATGGTCAAATGCAGGTTTCATAAAAGTGTTTCTGTGGAACGAACTGGACTCCTTTTTTGCCAAGTTTTCAGCCTGTATTGTTCCTATTTACAATGCCTCCCAATGGGACAGAGTTAGACACCAGGGTCGTTTTTTAATGTGGAGAAAAGGAACAAAAATAAAAATTGTCTCAGTCGTGAAGGATTTCTCCACCACTGACAGAGAACAAGAAGTTGAAGTGCAGCATCTGAAGAACAGATGGTATTTATTTGCTCCCCCACCGAGCAAATTAGGCACAAGGCCGATTTTTAATGTGAGGAGTGAAGGGAGGGGGAAGGGAAAAAGAGGCCCAGCTCCCGAGAGGTGGGAAATGGGAGCTGGTTAATGGTCAGGCATGTGGGGTTGCCCCCACATCTGGTCTTTGCTAGTCATAGCTTGCAGCATCTGTCGGAACAGATACTACACTTTGATCTTAGCCTGCGTTGTTAATCACTTTAAATAAATAAAATAAAATAAATAAGGTATTTGGCCTTCAGGCTATGAAATTTTGTCTCTTATAAAATGTTTTTAATAAAACTATTTTTTTACAGAGAGTATATATTACAGGTTGAAAAATATTCAAAAGATTAGAACCATTGACTTCCAACAGGGTCGTTGATAGTGCACAATCAAAGAGAGCAAATTATATTTATTTTCCTTGTGTAAAGTCATATCTTGCTACGATGTGCAGACCGTTTTGATCATTATTGATCTCATCAGGCAAGAAAATTAAAAAGGTTTAAGAGCATTTTTAATTTTAGAGAAGAAAAATATATATATATATGCCATGTCTGACCTGAGGCATGGTTAGGTATCACTATATATATATATATATATATATATATAGTGATACCTTGGTTGTCGAACGTTTTGGTGGTCGAACAATAATTTAGATATTTTCTTTCCTCAGTAGTCGAAAGAAATTTCAGAGTTCGAACCGCCGGCTTTGCTTCGAATGTAAACAAGCAGTGATGTTCCTGAAAGGAACATTGTAATTTATACTTGTGATACTTTTGAAGTGTAGTGTGAGGACCCTAGCCTACTCCGATGACGTCGCCACATGAGTTTGAACTTTGCTACGAGAGTTATATGTAGAACAGTGTTATCGCAACCTCTTCGACAGTCTAGATGGTGTCCGAGTTATTTTTGCACATTAGCGTGGCACCAGAATCACGCAATTCAATTGGTCGATCCCTTTTTGTGTGGGTGACAAAGGAACTTGAGGTGTCCAAAAAGTAAAAAAAAGGTCAATACGATTAACGAAACGACCGTATCTCAGTACAACAGTAATTAATTGTGCAAAAAAAAAAAAAAATGAAGTTTGTGTTTCAAATAATCGATGTAGTGTCATGTAAAGGCGTTAGAAATAGGCATTCTTTTACCATTGGATAAAAAGAACAGAAATAAAAGCAGTAAAGCGAGTGCAAAACAGAAAACTGTGTGAATGCCGATTGAATTTAAAAAGGAACTGATAGAGAAATTTGAAAGAGGAATACGTGTGTCAGCACTTGCCAAGGAATATGAAATGGCAGTGCAATTTAATGTATAAAATCCTCAAAGTTTACAGAACTTTTAAACTCTGGGACCAATTAATTCTATTTCAGTTAATTTAAAGGAGAAATATCGTTTTGGTTCTCGAAAATTTCGGTATTTAAACAAACATGTGGAATGAATTATGGTCGAGTACTGAGGTACCACTGTGTGTATATATATATATATATATATATATATATATATATATATATATATATATATTAGTGATGGGACGATTCCAATATTTTTCCCGATTATGATACAATTACCGATTCTTTATAAATTTCTATATATTTAACATTAGAGCTGTATTTTTTCTTTGGTTACTGTAAAAACACACATGTTAAATGTGCAAATATTTTCCTTAATGTAAAAATATATTTGTGGGTGACGATCTATCGAGTTTGGCTTTACTGGTGGTTTAAAATCAATAAATATTTATTATTTTATCATTATAACCAGCAACGGAAGATTTAGTTTTAAACAAAATCAAATAAAAAAAAGACAAAAGAATCGTTTTGGCATTGGAAAATTGGTACAAATTTTTCCGATTCCGATATCCTCAAATATTCCGATTTTTCCAGTTCCAATTAATCGTCCCAACACTAATATATATATTTTAAAAACAGACTTTATTGGGGAATCTTAAATAGGACGACCCCTTGTGTGAATATGATATTATGGTGACTGAGACCTCCGGCTAGAATTAGCTTAGTCAACAACAGTGACAAAGATGAACATAGACCTCCCTCTCCATTTTTTGATTGGCCTTGTGCCTGATTTTTTTTTTGTTAACATTTTGCTGTGTAAGCATTTTGTTCTCAGAATAAAATATATAAACCCAAGTGTAGTATCTGTTCTGATGCTACACTTAATTTGTTCTTAGTCAATATAGGAGAAACGCTTTTATATTAAGGCAATATGTATTTTTGTCTACTGCCAGAGTGCCCCATTTTTTTAGGAGCTGGTTTTCCCTCCACATTGAAAACGCCCTTGTGTCACATTTTTCTCTCATGGGGAAGCAAATAAATACAAAAAAAAAGATTTTTTTCCTTTGTACTATGGTTTCTGTTACATACTAATAAAATATAGGAATTGGTCTTAACACACTAAAGATAAGACCAGTACTTATATGTACACCTTTTATTTATGATAATGTAAGGTTGAATATTTTTTATTTATTAATCTTTAAAACAGCAGCAGGAGAAACATTTAAAAAGAAATAAATATTAAAAAAATGTTTTTCAAAAAATAGTACAACCATATTTTTTGTTAGCAAAATTCAATAAAATGTTTTTTTTTTTTTTTTTTTTTTTTTTGTTTCCAGCATTTAATACGTTTTTTTTTCTCTTTGAAACAGTTCTTTGAAGAGCAACCAGAATTTAAACATTTACAATTTAACAAACCATCGGAATAAAGACCACATTTTTTTTTTAATTAAAGAAAAGGGTTGTTTAAAAATAAAACTGCAGATTATTGGCAATTATGTCAAAATTATTGACAGCAAAATTCCATTCCTTTATTCTACAACTCCTCAGACACAAACTTTTCTACACTAATAGCTTCTTTCCTGAAACTGATAGCCTTTGGAATTCTCTCTCTGTTTCTTTGACTATACCAACATGCAGAAATTTAAATGTAATGTGAACAAACATCTTACTGCACAACTCTCCATTTAGGATGCTTCTGTATGTCTGGTTACTAATTCATATATTTTCAGGCTAGAAATTTCTAACCGAATAGTGTTTTAAGGCTATATAACAAATGGTATGTGCAATAAAATAAAAATTTCTAATATGTCAAATGTCCATGATTTCTAAGAAATAGCCTAAAAAATTTACCATAAAAGAATTTTTTTTTTTTTTTTACAAGGGAGCCACCACTTATCAAGGCCTGAAGACTACTTGAGCATACGGGTTAATGAGTGTAAGGTGGTCTGAGATGACAGCTTTACGCAAGTTGGGTAGCATATTATTATTTAAGGGGGGGGAGCGAGGCATGAAAAACGTGTTTACATTGGACTTGAAGACTTGTTTACATTAGACTTGAAGACGACCATGCTGTAGTCAGCAGAGTTCCACGGGCAAGCAGTTCTAGGAAAGAAGCTTTGTTCATGGAATCTGCGTTCAGATTTAAGAACAGATAGAGGGTGTGGGAATTGTAATAAAAAATATTGTAAATGGTGAGTTTGAAGAGGTAAGCAGTTTCTTCAAAACTTTGGATAAAATTAATGTAGAGGCGATAATATATATATATATATATATATATATATATATATATATATATATATATATATATAATAAACGAACCTAAATATATATATATTTTCAATAATAAAACAAACCAACCAAGATAGAAAAGACTTTACCCGATTAAGAGGAGCAATTTATAAATTAAATTATTAAAGACAAAGAGTAAAGTTTCATAAAACTTTAATATATTATCAAGTCAATAAGGACGAAAATGAGAGAGAAAAGGAAAAAAAAAGACAAATCTTTAGGATATAGCATTTCGAAGCTAAACGCTTCTCATCAGAAAAGGAGAAAAGCCGGCTTTATTCTTTATTCTTTTCCTGACATTAAGTGGTTCCAAAAAACCGTAAATTTAAGCTAAATTCAACATAATTGTTGAAACAACCTATACCTCATTTTCATTCGCCTTTTATTCCTCTATAATTTTACCTGTTTATATTTAACTTTTAATTGAAGTATCCTTTTTTTTTTTTGAGCCATTGTATGTATATTTATTATTCTACTTTCTCTTCTATACCTTTTCTCTAGTTCCTCATTATATTATCTCCCCCTTCTTCGACTTTTCGATTTTTTCTTTTCATACTCTTAATTAATCCCCATTATATCATCACCTACGTTATTTATTTCTAATCTGAATGTCCATTTTTTTTATCTTTTTGCCCTTATCTTTATATAATGCTGGCTTTTTTCCTCTTCTGATGAGAAGCATTTAGCTTCGAAGCGTCATGGTCGAAAGAGTTTTGTTTTTCTTTTCCCTCTGACTTTCCTCCTTATTCCCTTGATAATATAAATAAAATTCTACATAACTTTACTCTTTATATTTTTCAATTTAATTTATTTATATATATATATATATATATATATATAGTCATTCACATACAGTACTGTTTCGCTGTATCTCAGCTCATCAGTGCAGCTAGACAGGCAACTACCTCAAGCCAGGATTGAAACCCGACCGCCAGTACAACAGTCAAGGCTTTGAACCGTTACACCAATCATCAGCTGCTGTGTGGGCAGTGAATTAACGATGTTTTGACATCGTCCGAATACCTAAGCTCGATTTGTTTACACAAAGGGCATCGCTTTATACGCCAATGGTATATCGTGTATCACTTCCCAATATGCTCAACTCAACAAGGAGCATTATAGTCATCCACAACGTGTATATATATATATATATATATATATATATATATATATATATATATATATATATATATATATATATGACAAAATGTCTATATTTCAAATGTCAAGATTTTGTCAATCTTACGATTTATTTTTTTAAGCATTTACAATGTTCAATTCTTGACCGCACCTATTTCGTAGCGCAGAATCATTCCTATAATTATCATGTCGATTTTTGAATAGATTCCGAATTCAAGAACATTTTAACATGTTTAAATAAATAAGAAATCAGTTTTGCTTTTACATAAATACATTCGTTGGTTGGAAGCCTCCATTTTGTAAAACTTTCGATTATTCCCGCATATTTACACAATTCAAACGTGTTTTTTTTTAGATTACGTTGTACAAAATGGAGTTTAAGTTGAAATGGTTCCTCATTTAATAAGATAAAAAAGACTATTTTATTCATCTGTATACAATTATTTTTCCTGCATTATGTTTATCCTTTCGAACTCATCATTTACTAAAAAATATATTACATGCACCTTAACCCTAACCTACCACTAACCTAACCACAAGTCCGAGTGACAATAGACACTCCACCCACCCTACAAATAGATTATATATATATATATATATATATATATATATATATATATATATATATATATAACATAGAAAATAGTTACATGTCATTCAAACGCTATCTGGTCAGAAAGGAGGCGAATCATTTTACGTGAAATTTATATAAATTTCAGATTTTTAAAATATATTGTATTTTTACCGATAAGGTTTTGCAGAATGTTCATAAATAATCGATAAAAAAATGGAATCTTGACAATAATGTTGTATAGTTTGCAACCAAAAAATCGAACATTACCAAGCCAATGACTATTACCAAATGCAGTGCTTCTATATTATAATAACAAAAAAATATTGAATTTCAAATAAAAATTACGGAAAACGATAAGGTACAAAAATAATTATTAATGAAAAACCGTTTTCGATAAAGTTTAGATTAGGCACGACCAAAAATGGAAGAAAAGCCAAGTTATTTTTTTTTAATGAATTAAAATCTATTAAAATTTCTTGTGCAACATTCCTCCCCCCCCCCTCAAAAAAAAAGATAAAGGCCTGAATTTTATTACAGTAAAGGCACAATAATATAAAACTTTTTCTACTATTTTTAATAAAATTAAAAATTTTGAAAGGTAAAAACACCATTAACCGCGATTTTTGTTTCGATGGATAACACATTTGAATATTTAAAAAAAAAAAGAAGGTTTTTGAACCAATTAATTTTTTCTTTTTGTCTAAAGATTTAGGATGATTGCTATACAAATATGCAAAAATATTATAACATAAGTACCTGAATTTCAAATAATTCCATCTTTATCTCACACTATAGATGCGGCATGGCGAAATTGGTTGGTTGGTTGTTTTTGTTCTACGGCATATCAACCCTTATCAGGTTATTTAATGCCGAATCCAAAGATTCAGAAGAATTTTTTTTTTTAAATAGACTATATTTGTTGTTTTCAAGTCGGTTTCTATTGAACCCATAGTTGGGACCCTAACAGGTACTACCACTCCGGGTCAGAGTGGACCTGGGAGCAATGGCAATTAAAGGGTGGCTCCACACTCCCCAAAGCCCGCAAGCTGGGGCCTCACCACCGGATATAGTTTAAGGTCATATCCAGGACCCATGGCGAAATTAAAAAATCCAAAATGTAATGATATTTTGGACGAAACTATGGTAGCCTTTATAGGACTAAATAAGTACTGTAAATTTCCATGTATTTTTAATGTTTGCTTTGACGATTAAGTAGAAAATGAACTTTATAAGTGTTTAATTCTTTTTTCATAAGCGATATATATAAGTGGTTTTTGTTTTGATTTTTTAAACGATAGTAATGTTTATGTCTCTGAAATACATCAGGTCCAATCGAATCCTACCAACAGTCAAGCTACGCTGATGAGGAGTAGGGCTCCGAAACACGCGTGTCCGTAGATTACTATTTTTAAAATAATATATATATATATTTATATATATATTTGTTGCCTACATAACCCCCGAAGTTAAACAACGATGGGGTTGGCCAGTACCAGATGGGTGACCATTTTGGGAATTCTAGGCGCCATATGTGTTGGAGACAACTCCTGCCTGCATCTAGTCTTAGGCTTGATCGTCTTGATCCTGTTTTGCCATCAGGACCAAGTGTTTCTGGAAGAGAGAGTGTGGGAGATGCAAGTCCCCCACACTTTAAACTAAGTCAAACGAAAGTCACAGCAAAAAGGAAAACGGAGCAATAACAACCGTTTGTAAATATGAACAATTGCGTCTACCACAGTTGAGGTAATATCACGTAAAAACAAATTGTCAAAAAAAAAAAAAAAAAAAAAAGATCGAATTTTTAGCAAAATGCGTTATTTACGATTTTTTCTTTTTTGATATAGATTCTTCAAAGCATTTCCTATTAAATGGCAAAAGAAAATTAATTTATTTTTCAACGATTTTAAAAAATTCGTAAAAATAATGAAAATATAGAATTATTTTTACTAATCTGAAGGATAATTATTATTAACATAATTCAACGAATTTCACATTTCAAAACACAGAAAACTAAAAAGTAAACCATTTTCAAAATTCGTATTGTCAACCTTAAAATCTGATACGTGCAGTTTTTTTTATCTACAATTCTCACACTCTCCACAATACAATATATTTTGTTCAGTTTCAGCTGATTATTTTAAGCATATTTGTATCCACAAATAAGAAAAAGGGTGTTTAAATATCGATTATGTAAAAAAAAGTACACCATTATAAAATTCATTCTTCACTTAATAATCGGTGAAAATTTCGTATTGATCGGCTAATTACTTGATTCTTGGTAGATTTTTAAAGAGAGACTCCGTCAAAAACATACTTACTCTTTCCTTCCGTTTTGGTCATAATTTGGGATTTGCTTTTTTAAAAATCGACACCAACCTTGAAAAATATTCGACTTCTATTCCGAATGTAAGTATACACTTATAACATACATTTTTGTTAATATTTTTATGGAAACTTTTTAGTATGAAAAAAGTGCAACTCAAGAATTCAGCCTATTTCAACAAAATTAAAAAAACAAACGTTTACGAACATCTCTATGGGTGTGTACGTATTGTTCGGAACAAATTTTCATATTCCAAAAATCGCATAAATGGATCAAGTACTTTTTTGTTGTTGTTTTATTTTTTTTTCTTACAATTTTTTGTTTAATAATAATAAATTGTATCTATTACAAGGTTTATTTAGATCTTTATTTCTGGAGATGTTATTACGAAGGGTAACCAGCAATGGATTTTAAATATGGCGGAGCGAGACAATTCTCGCTTCCTCATAATTTCGATTTTCTTAGGTAAAAAAAAAAAATACTTGTTCAATTTACGTGACTTTTGGAATATGAATTTTCTTTCTGTGGCGAAGATATACATTATAAAGATTTTTCTGTATTTTTTTTTTAATAGGTTAAATTCTAAATTTGCACACAAAAAATTCATAAAATGACATTTAACATTGACTGACCGTTAAAAAATAATTGTAGTCCTCAAAGAAAAGAAAATAAGTGTTCATTAACCCCCTCCTTTTTTTTTTCGACATTCAATTTTATTTCATCTAGCTCCTCTTCAGGATGTTAGGCACAAGGTCAAGTGTGGATTTGATGAAAGTGTTTCCGTAGAAAACAACTGGATTTGAACGTGGCACACCCAGGTTTTCAGACCGCGTCGTTAACCACTTAGCCGCCATTGTTATTCTCGCACCATGTCTATGGACTCGTAACCTCTGACCTCTCTGGCTTCTTGAATCATGGAACAAAAGGGGCAGCAAACCGAGTGTAGGATGTCGCCGCACAAGGTACCCGCGATGCCCCGACTGTGCCGTATCGTCCGTCGCAGGGAGACGGCCGCGTAGAAGTTGATCGGCGGTATGAAGTACAACACGCCACATAAGCAGCAGTCTTCACCGACCGCCTCGGCATTTTTGCCAAAAGTGTAGCAGGGGGCTATGTAAGTGATCAAACATAAACCGATGTTGTCGAAACATCCGAAAAGAGAGTGTTGCCATTCCATTTTTTAATTTTTTTTTTTTTTTTTTGTACTGTCCTTTTTTTGTTAAACCATTGACCGAGCTGTTGAAGTCGTCCGCTTGTCTTAGTGTGGCGAAACGTTTCTTTTTTTTCGTTTTGTGCAAAAACAATTACAAACGAACACAAAAAGACATATAAACTTTCTTGTTAAAAATTTCCCCGAAGCTGAAAAAAGCTTTTTTGTAAAGTAGCGACGTTGGGTTTTTCTTTCTTTTTTTTTTTTCACAAATGTATTTCTTCCTTGTATCAGGATACGTTTTATTTATTAATTATTATTTCTTGTCTGTTTATGTCGGCGTGAATTACTTCAAATACACGTTGATATTAATCCAATTCATCCACAGAAACCGATATTCCAACTGGTACTTGTTGCTCTCCAGTACTGTACAACTGTTCTTCTTTACGGTCGGCTTTAAATAACTTCGAAGCAAACTTTTTATTTACTTTCTTTTTGTTGCGGGTGTTAAACTTTAAACTTTGACCTCACCAGCACACCATGCGACACCCTTCTGCGAAAGCAAACATAATTTAAGTTATTTTTCTATTAATTGCAGCAACCCACACGTATATACGTTTGTTTTAAATGTCTTAAAGTTTGTTTGCCAAACTTCCAGCAAAAATTGAAGAACTGAAAATATCACTAGTTTCTTAAAAGGGAGACAAATAACACGTGATAGAAAACCCCGGGATCATCATATTAAATAGGCTTTTTTGCAGAGTATGTCATTGTGCTGAGGGAGATAACTCCATTGTTATGTTAAAGCTTACACTTTTTTGTTTTTGTTAATGTTTCTATTTACTTTGCCTCCCCACGAGGGCAGAGTTAAACACCAGGATCGGTTTTAAATTTGGAGAAAAGGAACAAAAATTAAAAATTTTCTCAGTCGTGAAGGATTTCTCCTTCACTAACCGAGAACAACAAATTGAAGTCAGAACAGATACTACACTTTGATATTGGCCCGAAAGCTAAGGAATCTATCTTATGCACTTATGTTACCGTGCCAATATAATGTTATTATTTAGAAAACTTTTCTTAATATGGGGAGGGAGTTTTGTAACTATTCTGTACTTTCATCTAACAATTTAATAAAAAGAAGATATTGTGAAATTCATTTTTGAGATGAGCATTATATATTAATTTATTTTTATTTCGGACTATTAGTCTCATCTTTATTAGTTGTTGTTTTTTTTTAAAAATCTTTTTATTGTTTTTTTTTTTTTTTATTCACAACGTTTCGGCCAACTATTCCTCTGGCCTTCGTTAGGTGGTAACCGCAGCAACGGATAGGAACTTCGAATCTCCTAACTGCATTCTCAGCCATCACTGCCATCCGTATGTGTTGTCGTTTCAACACATTTTGGCCAATTAACCTCTGGCACGCTTTGGGTGGGATTGAAACTGCTATCTTCAGACAATGCTCATCTGGAACCGTAGAGATTCAACGTCTCTATCAACTGCGCCACGGGCCCCGAAGGGCGACAGCTTTATAAGTGTTTAATTATTTTTTCCTATGCGTAACAAATTTGGGAATTCCAGGCGCTGTACGTGTTGGAGACAACTGCTGCATCTAGTATTACACTTGGTCGTCTTGACCCTGTTTTCTTATCAGGACCAAGTGTTTCTGGAAGAGAGAGCGTGGTAGATGCACGTTCCGCACACTTTAAACTAAGTCAAGCGAAAGTCACGGGAAAAAGGAAAAGGGGAATAACAACTGCTTGTAAATATGAACAATTGTGTCTACAATTGACGAAAGAAATTATCGTATTTTTAGCAAAATGCACAGTTGTTTATCGATTTTTTTTATATCGATTCTTCAAAGAAAATTATTAATTTATTTTTCAAAGATTTAAAAGTAGTGTTTTTCGTAAAAATAATGAAAACATGGAATTATTTTTTCTAATCTGAAGGATAATAATAATTATTAACATAATTCAACGTACTTCACATTAAAAAAAAAAAAACAAAAGATGAAAAATTAAACACATTTGAAATTCGGATTTTCAACCTTAAAATCTGTTGCATCACACAAAATATATTGTATTGTAGATAAAAAAAAAAAAAAACCGTGTACAGTTTTTTATCTACATTCATCACCCTCCCTACAATACAATATATTTTATTCAGTTTCGGCTGATTATTTTAAGCAATTTGTATCCACAAATAAAGAAGAGGCTTTGTAAGCTATATATATATATATATATATATATATATATATATATATATATATCTCGATAATGCAAACAATGTACACTGTTATAAAGTTCATTCTCCACAATAATCGGTGAAAATTTCGTATTGATTGGTCTATTACTTAATTTTGTTTTCATCGTGTGACGTAAGCAATAGAATTTATCTCCCCTCTCAACTTATTTATTTTTTAGTAAGTGTAATACAATGATTTCACAAATTCCTTTTTTCCTTAATAATTATTTTTCTACCAAACCGTTTTTCGTAATTTTTGGATATGTTATTGTTTGAGACCTGACAATTATACAAAGGTACCATTTGTTTCGTTTGAAATTAAATATTTTTTCGTTATATATAATAATATAGAACGGCCCAAACGCATTAAAATAAAAATGTCAAAATTCACTGTGACAATTATTGATTGGGTTTCTACCTATGTTTTGTTTCATTTTTGACTTTTGAGCGATCATCGAGATTACCTCGGATGGCCATCTTATGCCAGCAATTTTTCTCTTGTAATAACGTAAGACTCAGCACTACTTGCGTTTCAAAGTAAATAAACGCTTTAAAATAAGTTTAAACACAAAAATATCCAGGTAGGTAGAAGAGTATTTTATCTTGCCGATAGTAATATTTATTGTTGAATATTTTTTTTTTACATAGGCATCACCACTTATCAAGGCCAAGAGGCCACTCGAGGATAAGGGTTAAAGAGTTTACATTAGGAATTGGACAATATAGTAATCGTGAGTAATGGAAATTTAGTAAATTTGTTAACTTAAGTGGAACGGCTCATCAAGAACTTGTTTATGTTAGACTTGAAGACAACCATATTGTAGTCAGCTGGAAAGCAGGAAAACGGAGACAATTCCACAGGCGTGCAGTTCTAAGAAAGAAGCTTTGTTCATAGAATCTCCGTTTAGGTTTAGGCACAGATAAAGAGTAGGGGAATTATTGATAGTGTTTTCAGCTAGACGAGTGTTTTTTGTGAAAGTTTGGCGAGGGGGGACCATAGATTGAAACTCAGTCGAACACTTTCCATTAAAATAACGATACAGCAGAGACAAACTCGCAATATCTCTTCTGTGCAATAGAGGTTGCAGGGAAGAGAAAAGGACATCTCCTACATGGCTACGAAGTCTATTTTGAACTCTATCAAGGCAAGACGAGTCCTTTCTAGCAGCTCCTACCTAGATGTGGCAACAGTATTCCATCCTAGGACGTACCTGGCACTTACATAGATAGAGAATTGCATCAGCAGTGAGATATCTACTGGATCAATAGAAGGATTCCGCCATTTTTCCAGCCGCCTTGACAACAGATTTGATGTACGTGTTCCATTTAAGATCAGGAGTAAAGGTCAATTGTTTTCATTTAATTTTTTTACAACTTTTGACCGACCATTCTTTTCTGTAACTGTGATGCTCTAGGTGTATCAGAATTTTGGGGGAATTTTTGACACCCCTAACAGAAAACTGCAAATAAAATATAAAAAAAAAACTTGTAATTTCTCTGTTAAAAGTGGGTTGTTTATTTTCTGTATGGAATATACTACCAAAATAAACTATTAAGATTGTTTAAAAAATAATTGAAATATTATTATTATTATTTTTATTGTTTATTTTTTTTATTTAAACAGTGTTTACAAAGTGCCGGTGCGCGTTCAACCAGCCATTTTTTAAAAGTATGAAATCAATTGAATTTTACGAGTGAAATTTTTTTCAATTTTCAAACTTTAAAAATCTATCAAAATTTTCTATTGATTCCATTTTTCGATATTTGCAGAGTCAATGTGAAATTTTATGCTCTTTCCAATAAACCGAATATAATATTTTAGACAAACATTTTTTTTAATTCACCCCCCCCATTTTGAAATGTCTATTAAAATTTAAATAATTAATTTACTAACCAAGTTTTATATATCACAAATTGAAGATAAAAGATCAATAAATAAAATATTCTAATTTAAAACAAACTAAAAAAGAAGTGTTTTTTGGAAATTTACCTGTAAAGTCCAAAGTCTAAAACCTTAAAAAAATCAATGTGGTTTACCACATTGATTTTTGTTTTAAATGAAAGCTCATGTTATGCTTATATCTTCAAGTAAATACCGGACGCTGACGACATTTTTTTTCTATTTCATTCAATGTTTTCTTTTTTTAGATATTTAAAAAAAAATTCACTCGATAAAGTAGAAATAAAATATAATAATCAAAACTCGTGTATTTCATTAAGAGAATTAAAAAAATCGGTCGACTGGGTTTTTCGTTTAACGGCAAAAACCTATAAGTGAATGTGTTTTTTTACATCTACGGAAACCCCAAAATACTAATTTTGGTTAAGAGCACGCAATAAAAAGATATATTAATTATGGCGTTTATAAGTCACCGTAAGATAATCGCGAAAAAAAAAAATCAGAGATTTGTCTCCCTTTATTTGAACAGTCAAAACATGAGTTTTTTTTTAATTCTTGTTTTTAAAAGTATTTTATTTAAAAAGGACATGGAATATAAGTATTAATATGGATAAATTCTTAACAATAAACAACGGAAGTACACATTGAATAGAATTTTTTATAGGTAAGTGATGTTTTGGAATTTATATATATTTTTATAATCGAAGTAAGTAAAATTTCGTTGATTTTCTTTAAACCTTTTTAAAAGAAACTCGATTTAAAAAAAAAAAATATTGCATAATTTGCCACTGTTATTTTAAAGAATTTGGTCTTTACTTCTTTAATTGAAAAAAATAGGGTTTGAATTACATTTTTCAAGTAGTTATAAGCTTCGAAAGATAGTAAGTTGGTTCATTCAAGTTCATATATGACATTTTTAATGGCCGATTCTGATACACCTAGTGATGTTCTCAACGTGGCAATCACCAATAAATTGCGGTAATTTGGGATTTTTTGCTTTTTTAAAACTCGACACTGACCTTAAAAAAATATTCGACTTCTATTCCGAATTTAAGTATACGCTTATAATATACATATTTGTTAATATTTTTATGGAAGCTTTTTAGAATGAAAAAAAAAAAGTTCAACTCCAGAACTCAACCTTTTTAAACAAAATTAAAAAGAAAAACTTCAGCAACATCTTTATGGTGTACGTACCTGTTCGGAACAAATTTTCATATTCCAAAAATCGTGTAAATTGATCAAGTATTTTTTTTGTTATATATATATATATATATATATATATATATATATATATATATATATATATATATATATATATATATATATATTTCTTACAATTTTTTGTTTAATAATAATAAATTGTATCTATTAGAAGTTTTTTTTTTAGATCTTTATTTCTGGAGAGGTTATTACGAAGGGTAACCAGCAATGGATTTTAAATATGGCGGAGCGAGACACAGTTCTCGCTTCCTCATAAAATTCAATTTTCTTAGTTAAAAAAATTACTTGTTCAATTTATGTGACTTTTGGAATATGAAATTTTCTTTCAGTGGCAGATATGTACATTATAAAGACTTTTCCGTATTTTTTTTTTAATAGGTTGAATTCTAAATTTGCACACAAAAAATTCATAAAATGACATTTAACATTGACTGACCGTTAAAAAATAATTGTAGTCCTCAAAGAAAAGAAAATGAAGTGTTCGTCCCTCCCCTTTTTATCAACATTCAGTTTTATGTTATCTAGCTCCTCTTCAGGATGTTAGGCACAGGGCCAAGTGTGGATTTGATGAAAGTGTTTCCGTGGAAACGACTGGATTTGAACGTGGCACACCCAGGTTTTTAGACCGCGTCGTTAACCACTTAGCCGCTATTGTTATTCTCGCACCATTTCTATGAACTCATCACCTCTGATCTCTCTGGCTTCTTGAATCATGGAACAAAAGGGGCAGAAAACCGTGTGTAGGATGTCGCCACACGAGGTACCCGCGATGCCCGACTGTGCCGTATCGTCCGTCGCAAGTAAACGGCCGCGTAGGAGTTAATTAACGGAATGAAGTAGAGCAGCCCACATAAGCAGCAGTCTTCGCCGACCGCCTCGGCATTTTTGCCAAAAGTGTAGCAAGGGGCTATGTAAGTGATCAAACATAAACCGATGTTGCCGAAACACCCGAAAAGAGAGTGTTCCCATTCCATTTTTTTCTTTTAATTTTTTTTTTGTCCTTCGTCGGATTTCGTTAACAATCCTTGACCGCTTGTCTTTGTGTGGCACAAAGTTTGTTTTTTTCGTTTTGTGTAAAAACAATTCCAAACGAATACAAAAAGACATATAAACTTTCTTGTTCAACTTTTTCCCGAAGCTGAAAAAAGTTTTTTTGTAAACCAGTGACGTTCAGTTTTCTTTCTTTCTCTTTTTTTTTTTTTTTTTTCACAAATGTATTTCTTTCTTGTATCAGGATACGTTTTATTTATTAATTATTTCTTGCCTGTTTATGTCGGCGTGAATGACTTCAAATACACGTTGATATTATTCATATTCAAACCATAGAAACAGATATTCCAACAGGTTCTTGTTGCTGCCCAACTATCCTTCTTTACGATCGGCTTTAAATAACTTCGAAGAAAAAACATTTTATTTAATTTCTTTTTGAAGCGGGTGTCATATGACAGATCTCACGCAGTTGCGTAGCATCAGATTTTTCCGCCCGGAGTGGTCATAAAATTTGCCCCACCCCCGCTTGCATATAATTACCTGTTTTGCGCCCCGCCCCGCTGGCATATGATTACCTGTTTTGCCTCTCCCCTGCTTGCATATGATTACTTGTTTTGCCGCCCCCTTACTGCTGGCATATGACAACTTGTTAAAACCTTCAAAATTCCAAAAAGCCCTTAAAGTTTTTATTTTCATTGAACTAATGTTTACACAATTCCCCCTTTTCTACATTTAAATTTAATTTAACAATTTCTTTTCAATAATTGAATAATAAGTATGTAAACATTAATCGGAAGGGAATTTTGTAAACATTAATATAAAACAAAAACAAAAAAAACAAATATATTTTTCACGATAAAAACGTGTAATTCAAATCATCAAAAAATATTAAATTAAATTAATTGGCTACACAAACAAATATAATAATAAATTTAAATGAGAACATTTTGACACTAGAAAATGTTATTAAATGATAAAATCATTTTTATTTACTTTTTGTTGTTAAAGTCCGAATTTTCGCCAAATAACATGACTGTATCAAAGAGAGGATAGTCCGATTTAGTTTTCTTTTCTTTATCTTCATAATTTTATTATTAAGAGGCCGAGCCTCTCAAAGAGAAAAGAAAAACGTCTTGTATCGACGCCTTTTGAAATTCTTGTGTGTAATCCCTCGATTTAAGCGCACAATTTAAGAAATGGAAAGTCACACATTTTAGAAAACATTTTTTTGTTTATATATTTAAATGAGGATATTTGAAATTTGAATTCATAAATTTAAATGAGAACATTTGAAAACATGAAAATGTTAAGAAATGATAAAATCATTTTTATTTACTTTTTTCGCCAAAAATAAAGCATGGCTGTATCAACGAGAGGATAGTCCAATGTAGTTTTCTTTCCCTTTTTTTTTCATAATATTAGTAATAAGAGGTCGAGCCTCCCGAAGAGGAAAAAAACGTCTTGTGTACATCCGTGTGTGTAATTGCCAGGTTTAAGCCCGAAGTTGAAGAAATTTGTTGTTAATAATGTTTCAATAATTTAAAAAATAGTTTAAATGTTTGTTGGGTTTTTTTTAATCGAAAATAAGGCTCTAAATTTATTTTTTGTGAGAGAAATATCGCAAGGCATCAAGTCGATTGAAAATTTACATACTTTTCGCGCTTTTTTTCGGCAAAGTTATCAATAACTCTATGAAAAATTGACTCTATCGACAAGTTCTCTCTCTATGGAGAGGATTGCCAAGTCTGTAAACCTTGTCTGACTCATTTTTGATCGAAAGTAGTTTTTTATGAGCTTCACTTTCGAGAAAGAGCTTTCACAGCTGGTAACGCTATTAGCTTAGATAAGGAAAATGCGCAGCAAGATCACAATATTAGGGACAGAATCCCCAAGTTGGTATCTCTTGATAAAGTTCAAAAGTTCAAGAGATCCATTGGTTTTGTTTTTTCCTGAAGCTTTCACAAAATGCTGTAATCTCTTCCTTTCGGCAAAGAATTTATCTTTTTCTATATCTTCGTTAACTCCACCAAGCTGACAATCATAATTATTGTCAAGCAGATTTGACGGTGTAAGAAATGCGTATTTACTTGCAAGATTGTGAACTTGTTGAAATCTGCAAGGTATTTCTTCAGTCAGCCGCAAGGCTCGGAAATAAAAGAAACGGCAATATCGAGTTGAGAATTAAAGATGCATCTGATCTTGTGTTGTTTGCATTTTCTCCTTCTTCTGTGAGCTGTTTCAGGGCAATGACGACTTCCAATAATTTTTTACCACAACATTCACAGCATCTGCTCGACTACTCCATCTAATTTCCACAGTCCGCTTGATACTTATACCGGTCAACTGAATAAAACAAAAGGAAAATATCTTTTTTAGCCAAGAGTGTTAGTCTAAAATTCTCACAATTATCTTGCTTTTTGTTTCGTTTATTTATTTATTTATTTTGTTTTTTTTTTTTTCATTAAAACAAATCAATCTACTACATATCTATGACATTGTAATAACCAGGCAAATATTTATGATTAGGATAAACACATGAACATTCTTTGATAGAGAGAACGTATAGAATAGTTAAGAATACATTCACATCCGTTCTTAAGTTAAGAATTGTTTCCTATATAGTAACTATGTTATTTAGAAACTCATGTTTAAAATGGAGAGGGGACTTTGTTAACTATTCTGTTCCTATACCGTTTTATTTTGCATAACACTCGTTAATTATTTTCAATTGTTTAGGAAACATTCAAATAGCATTTTGCGAACTAATAACAATGCAAATTGGCTTTGTTTTAAAAGAGAAATACATCTTTAGTTGTTTCATTATTTTCAATCATTTAAAAGGAAAACCTGCAAGAAAAATATTTAGAACTCCCCACTCCGTATATTTAGTATATGCCCCTCCCGCACATTAAGTGCATTTTGTTTGCGAAAATGAATGCAGACATGAGAAGGTTTCAGAGTAATTCGAAAAAAAAAAAAAAAAAAAGGAAACAAAAAAAAAATCACTCATTAAATATTGAGAAATTTAAAAAGAATCGGAATCGGGAATTGTATCGAATCGGGAATTTAACACAGAATCGGTAATTGAATAGGAATCGGAAAAAATTTGGAATCGTTCCATCACTAGTATATATATATATATATATATATATATATATATATATATATATACATAAAGATATATATATATAAAGATATATATATATATATATATATATATAACCATAAAGCGGAAGACCATTACCTGCATTAAGTTGGTCTGCAGTTTAATTTGTTGCTGGCTATCTTGCTCTTGCTTGTTGCTGGATCTCAACATTTTGAACCGAGAGAGAAACGTAGCTGTCGTACAAAGCTAAGACTCTGTAACATCATATTTGTATAGATACTCCCTCAGGCATTTGGGCTCATGGATTTTAAATGTCTGAGGGAGTGGCACTCGTCTGACAAGACGTTGCAATCATCATCATCTATATATATATATAAAGATATATATATATATATATATAAAGATATATATATAAAGATATATATAAAGATATATATATAAAGATATCTATATTTTTATAAAGTAATAGGGTTCGTGTGTTTCTGTCTGTGTGTACAGCTCTCCATCATCAACGAAATATAAAGGAGGTAAGAGGGTAGATCTCTCCCGGTAGAGAAACATTAGAACCCATTTTAGGATGTTTCTGTTATAGGAGACATAAGAATCTATGCCTAATTTCTTTATGTACTAGTCTACAAACCACCCCCATATCGAATGACTTATGCTCATTTGCATATCACATTATATTAAATCTCTTTAACTAATTACCTGGACCTTATTACATATTGGAAATATTCTAATCATTTCAACTGTACTATTTACAAAATCTATTTAACATTTAATTATTTAATATATTTTTATTTAATTTTATATTCGATTTATTTCACTTTACGTATATTATCAAAACAATTCATTGGCGAGCAAAGCTTTATGTTTTGGGATTGTATTGAAAATGTAATGGAAATTTCAATTTCGTTCCGTTTTAATCTTTTATATTTTACTTGCCAATATTATTGAAAGAATACAATTCAACTATCGTAATTTTATATAAATAAACAAAAACAAATATTTTAAAATAAAACTTTATTAAAAAAGAAATAATTTTATTTTTAAATGAAAAAAAACAATTTAGTAAAATAATTGTATTAAACACCCCCAGCCTTGTCAGCAAACCTGTAAACCTATAAAAGTTAACATTTCGAATGTAAACAGTGATTTTTCGATTTTGTTAGCGCTTGCCGCAATTAAAGACAATTAAAACGGAACTAACTTTATTTCCATTCTATTTTTTAAACAACCCCCAAAACATAACGCTCTCTTCCAGTTATAGCCAATTTTTTTTTAATTAAATAAAACAGGTCAAAATAAACAGATAAGCGCATTTTCTTTTACATTTTTCTTACAACCAACGTTGTCATTTTAACCAACTGCAGGATACCGTTACTTTTGTGGGGTTGTTTTGAAAATGGCACGGAGATTATAATTTCGTTCCAATTTAATCTTTCTGGTCGAGCCTATTTCGAAAGCCTGTCTTATCATAGATTTGAACTACAAATAATTTATTACATTTTGATTATTACTATCTTAAGACTTAAAGCTTATATTTATTTCATTTTTCTATTTATATATTGAATTAGTTATTTCCAGTCTTATTTAAACTTAGTGCTTTCTTTAAACCGGATGAACCTTTTATAAAAATATGAGTTTAACGTAAAGAACACGAACAAGGTTTTATTCAACTGAATTTCTTCCAGTTTACTAACAAAATATATAAATTTAAAAGAGATATAAATAATAAAATAAAAAGGTTATGTAATTTAAAAGAAATACACGTACTCACAAAAGCAGAACTTTTTTTACACATTTTTTTCTTTAAAACCATAACAATGAGACTAACAATTACCTAGATCTTAGTAATTATTTGTTTTAATAGAACTGTTTTAATTGTACTGTTTACTTAGTTAACCTAAGTTGGTATTACATTTATTTTACATTTACTTTTTTTTTTAATTATTACTTTTAGACTGTGACGTTTACACCCGGAAGTAATGAGTCACACGTAGGTCGCTTTTATTCATTCCTTTTGGTCAAGATCAAAGTGTAGTATCTGTTCTTCAGATGCTGCACTTCATTTTCTTGTTCTCTTTCGGTGGAGGAGAAATCCTTCACGACTGAGACAATTTTTATTTTTGTACCTTTTCTCCACGTTAAAAAACGACCCTGGTGTCTAACTCTGTCCCGTGGGGAGGCATAGTAAATAGGTACAATATAATTGTTTATAATTGTACTATTCAGAAATATTATTTATAGTTCGTCCATTTCAGTTAGTATACATTTCCTTTACGCTTAATTAATTTACAATCATTAATATCGTTAAACAATTCCGTTTAAAACCGAAATTATGCCACCCAAACGAAGTAGAAACGAAAGTGAGGAAGAAAGAATGGAAAGATTGGAAGCTAATAGACTAAGAGTTGCTGCAGTTCGCTCCAATGAAAACAATTCAGATAGAGAAAGACGTCTAGAACTTAACAGGATACGTCAAAGAGAAAGGAGAGCAAGACTGTCAGATTTGGAAAGAGAAACCCAACGTGAAGCTGACAGAACTAGACATGCTGTAAGGCGGTTAAATTCATCACAAGATGAAATTCAAGAAAGGCAAAGATATGCACTGGAAAGAGAAGCAATATTACGATCGAATGAATTATATGAGGTAAGTAGACGTACACAAGGTCAGTTGAGAGTGGCTCAACGACATCAGAATGAATCGGAAACCCAACGAAGCTTTCGCCTATACCAAGGGCAACAACGAGAGGCTGCATGGAGAGAGAGTATGACTTTGCCCCAGCAATTGACAGAAAACGAGGCAGCTAGACAACGAATGACTGCTTTGAGACACCATGAAATAGAACACTGCAATAGAAAAGGATTGCTCTACAACAAAAATGACTCTCTCACTACAGCTGATATAGGAAAAATGGACAAAGTATGTCAACATTGCTCAGCTGTAAAATTTAAAGGAGAAACCCCTGGTTGTTGTTGTTCTTCTGGCAAAGTTGTGCTTGATAGCTTTCCACCACTGCCTCAGTTGCTTCAAGATTTGCTCTCCGGCAATGGTCCCATCTCTAAAGATTTTCTGCAAAATCTACGCAGTTATAACAATTGTTTTGCAATGACATCATTTGGTCACAAAATTGTGGCAGTACATGGGTGGAATCCTTCTTTTAGAATTCGAGGCCGGGTTTGCCACCAGATTGGGAGTCTTTTACCACCTGAAGATGAAACAGCAAAGTTTATTCAAGTCTACTTCTTGGATAGTCTGGAAGAGGAACTACATAATCGGGGACGTGACAGTAGACTCAATAGAGACATTCTCCAAAGTCTGACTGAATTTTTACATGAGAACAACAGCTTCATTTGTCAGCTGAAAACAACAAAGGAGAGGATTGAAGAAGAACACTTGGTAGAACATAAAGTTGTCATAAGGGAAGACCGAAGGCCGCAAGAAGAGCATCCACGGCGATTCAATGCTCCAACGTATGAGATTGGAATATTAATGGAGAATGAACCAACAGCTAACCGGGATATTGTCTTGCGTTTTAGAAATGATACATTAAAATGGATCTCCGAACTACATCCCCTCTATGATACTTTAATGTACCCGTTAATGTACCCCTATGGTTCTCCATCTTACAACATCTACATGAAGGCATCCAATGGGCGAAAAGTTACCCAACAGCAATTTTATTCGTACCATTTAATGACTCGGCCTGGAAACTATTTTCTCTGGTACCGAAGGCTATTTCAACAATGGCTGGTGGATGTGTACTGCAAGATTGAAACAGAACGTTTACAGTTCCTGAGGCGTGAGCAACAGACCCTGAGAGCTGACAATTATAGCAACTTGAGAGATTCAATTCTTAGGGAGGATGGGAATCCAGAACAGTTTGGTCAACGAGTTGTTCTTCCGGCAACTTATACAGGAGGCCCTCGATACATGTTTGAGCGTCAAAGTGATGCCATGGCATATGTTCGGCGAATGGGCCGAGCCGACCTCTTCATCACGTTCACAACAAATCCAAAGTGGACAGAAATTACAGAAAATTGTCTTCAAGGGCAAGACCCTCAGGATCGTCCAGATATTGTTGCCAGGGTTTTCAGGCAGAAGCTAAAAAAGTTACTTGAATTTATTAAAAAGGGAGGATTTGGCAGGTTGAGGGCTTTCCTGTACAGTATTGAATATCAAAAAAGAGGACTGCCGCATGCACACATCCTCACCTGGCAGGCCCCAGAGGACAAACTTCTACCAGAAAAAATGGATCTCTGCATATCTGCAGAGATCCCTGACAAAGAGGAAGATCCTGATCTTCATGCTAAAGTGATGGCACATATGGTGCATGGACCTTGTGGACCATTTAATCCAAATTGTCCATGTACGATTGACAACAAATGTTCCAAAAAATACCCAAAAGAATTTCTTCAGTGTACCGAGCAAGGCCAAGACTCTTACCCCAAGTACAGGCGAAGAAAACCAGAAGATGGAAGCCAGACTGGTACAATAAGGATGAAGAGAAATGGTCGGTATGTTAATCAAGAAATAACAAACCAGTGGATTGTTCCGTACAACAAGGTCCTCCTTCAGCAGTTCAACGCTCACATTAACGTAGAAATTTGCAGCTCGATCCAAAGCATCAAATATGTCCTCAAATACGTGAATAAAGGATTTGATCAAGCAGTGTTTGAACTACAAAGAACTGATGGAGCAGCTAACCAACAAGGCCAAGTACAAAGTCACATTGTGGATGAGATCCAGCAGTTCCAGAATGCAAGGTATGTCGGCAGTTCAGAGGCGGCCTGGAGGATATTGGAACATCCCATCCATGAACATTTCCCCCCAATTGTACAACTTTCTGTTCATCTTGAAAATGGGCAGAATGTCATGTTCTCAGCTGATACTGCTCTGGAACGAGCCCAAGGTCCACCGCCTGCCACAACTTTGACACCATTTTTTCAACTCTGCCATGAGGATGACTTTGCAAGGGGTCTCAAATACGTAGAAGTCCCTGAGTTTTACACTTGGAACAAATCGACAAAGAAATGGATGAGAAGAATGCGTGAGGTACAAGTTGAAGGTGCTGAAAATGATGATGTATGGAAGGCACCATGCATTGGGAGAATCTACACGATTAGTCCAAAAGCAGGGGAGTGTTATTTCTTACGCCTGTTGCTCAATGAGGTTGCTGGTCCAACTTCATTTCAAAATTTGCGAGCATACAATGGTCAGGTGTTTGAAACATACAGAGCAGCGTGCCTTGCTCGAGGCCTTCTAGAAAATGACCATCACTTGCATCAAGCAGTAGGAGAGGCAAGTGCCACTCAATCACCTTCAAATTTGCGAAGCCTATTTGTGATAATTTTAACAGCCTGTGAGCCAAGAAATCCTCTTGAGATCTGGATGGCTTTTCGTGATGTAATATCTGAAGACATTCTTCACAGATACAGGCAAGAAGTTAACAATCCAGAAGCAGATTTTAATGAGGACATCTACAATAAAACTCTTTGTCTAATTGAAGAAAAAGTTCTCCTTATGTGCGGTCAACCATTGGCAAGCTATGGATTACCTGCACCAACGCAAGGGAGAGATGAAAGACTCGCGAGAGAGTATCAACGTGAAGTTACTTATAATCTTGAAGAACTTTCCCTACAAGCAAAAAATATGCAAGAAAAACTGACCGATTCTCAAAGAGAAGTTTACAATTCATTCATGGCAATGTTGGAAGCACAAGGTGAAATGAACAAAAACATGATGTTTCTTGATGGTACGGGCAAGACTTTTGTAATCAATTTGATCCTTGCAAAGATTAGATCCATGAGAAAGATTGTGCTTGCAACAGCATCCAGTGGCATTGCTGCTACTCTACTACAAGGTGGCCGCACTCTTCACAGCACTTTTAAAGTACCCTTGGATACTCATCGAATTGATCAGCCAGTTTGCAAAATTACTGGTAACTCAGCCTTGGCAAATGTAATTAGAGACACCTCTGCAATCATTGTAGACGAAGCTCCAATGACGCACAAGAGTGCTTATGAAGCAATTGACCGAACACTGCAAGACATGACAGGAAACAAGAATCCCATGGGTGGCATTCCAACCTTATTTTGTGGTGATTTCCGTCAAATCCTCCCAGTGGTTAAAAATCGCACAAGGGCTAACATTGTCAATGCAAGTTTGAAACAATCCTATCTCTGGAGGCACGTTATAGTGAAGAGACTGACTACTAATATGAGAGCCTATATCTCTGATAACACAGCTACAGCAGACTTCTCAAAATTGCTTCTCCAAATCGGTAATGGTCAGTTTCCTATCACTTCTTCACCTGACACAATTAAGATTCCAACTGCGCTTGGTAAATGTGTCGGTAATCAGAAGCAACTGAAAGACAAAGTGTACCCAGACCTGCAAAACAATGGAAAATCACCGGATTGGCTTGCTGAGAGGGCTATTATTTCGCCATTAAACAGCAATGTGAATCATTTGAACAATTCAATAATGAATGAATTTCCAGGAGACACAAAGCAATACAAGTCAGTTGATTCGGTTACTAATGAATATGAAGCTGTTCACTACCCTGTGGAGTTTTTAAACTCTTTGGAGATATCTGGAATGCCTCCACACATTTTAAATCTCAAAATTGGATCGCCAATCATGATTCTTCGATCCTTGGAACCGCCAAAAACAACAAACGGAACCAGATGTGTTATCACCAGATTGCACACCAATGTACTTGAGGCCACCATTTCCTGTGGTCCCTACAAAGGCGAAACCGTTCTACTGCCAAGGATCCCCTTAGTTCCATCGGACTCAGAACTTCCATTTAAATTCCGGAGACTCCAATTTCCTGTGAAGGTGTGTTTTGCAATGAGCATAAACAAAAGTCAAGGTCAGACATTTAACACCATTGGCGTAGACTTGACATCAGACTGCTTCAGTTACGGTATGTTCTACGTCTCCATCAGCCGGACAGGAAGTTCAGAAAAACTCTACATTCTGGCTCCAAATCAAAGCAGCAGAAATGTAGTTTACCCTGAGGCTCTTCAGTGAAAAGTTCGAGAAATGGATATGAGGAAAAACTGACATGATCTGATTGTGGTAAGTTTTTAGTATTGAATGTGCAAGATAAAATTTAAGCAAGAGTTGAAAATTACTTCAATGAAAAATTTACTATGTAACATCAAGTAACCTTCCTTTTTGATGAAAATGTTTTGTGAAGTTCCTGATTGAATTTCAGTCACTACAAGAGGTAGTTAAAATGTTAATCACCTTATGCAATCGTTGCTCTTACAACATCAACTTACTGGAAAGGTGCCCACAGATTTTGGTACCCGAGTGCGCAACAAAGCTCCGTGCGAAGCACGGGTATCTTTGCTAGTATATATATAAAGATATATATATATATATAGATATATATAAAGATATATATATATATAAAGATATATATATATATAAATATATATATATATAAAGATATATATATATATATATATATAAAGATATATATATATATATATATAAAGATATATATATAAAGAGATATATATATAAAGATATATATATATATATATAAAGATATATATATAAAGATATATATATATATATATAAAGATATATATATATATATATATATATATATATATATATATATATATATATATATATATATATATATACCTAGGGGATCAAACAAAAGAACACCGGACAAAACCCACCCGCTAATTAAAGCAAAAACAGATAAAATCCCAAATGAATCATAAACATTAAAATTCCTGTTTATGTTTTTATTTTAATTTAATTAAATTTAGGACTAATTTTGGCAAGGTATGAAAATCAAGCATCTACGGAATAAATATCAATTGAAGATAGAATTTAAGACGATATAGTTTTAAATAGGATTCAAGTGCCTTTCACAGAAATATACATATTTTTAAATATTTACTCATGTTTGAAAGCAAGTAAGTCGATTTTTCTATGTTAAGTACGCATTCTAAGGAGATTTTTCTTGCATTATCTTTCACAATTATTATATTAATAAAAAAGTAAAAAATTAATTCATCATAATAAATTTCGGTTTAATCATAAATACGCCTGTGATTATAAAATTTTGTTAATAGTTTGAAAAAAATCAATTACTCCGTGATTGTTCGAAACTTGACAGAAATTCAGCAGTATTTAAACTATCGAATATAAAGCCACTTAAATAGTATTTGAAGTGTAAGGCTTTGTTCCCATTTATATCCCCTGATATGACGATCATAAAATCTGTTCACAGTCGATTTTTATTCCGTACTTGCTTAATGTTTCTACAATTCCAAAATTACGTAATTTTCTGTTGCTAATTTTCCGTTGTATCATTCAATTATCAGTGATGTTTGAAAGTATTTTTCTTGACAAAATGTGTTGTTTAATTTTTCAACATTTTTTGGAACAAATCAACTGCTTTCTTTGATAGGTTACCCAGAGAATTTATGCAACTTTTTAAAAAACTTTGTTTTACAAATGAAATACATTTACATCGTATTTTGATTTTATTATCATTTTAGTTTTAGTGATATTTTAAAAACAATAAATATTTATCATTAGTACCAATAATGAAAAATTAATTTAAAAATTTAAAACAATCTGTTTTGAAATCGTAAATTAGGGACACATTTTTTCCGATTCCGATACCTCCAAAAGTTCCGATTTTTTACAACCTTTTCAGTATAAAATTTAAGATTTTTTGTTAACTTTTATTTATTTTTTCTATTTTCTATTCTCACCCTCTCAAAATGCCGCCCTGACATGTGCCGCTCATAAAATAGGGACACATTTTTCCGATTCCGATACCTCCAAATATTCCGATGTTTTTACAACCTCTTCGGTATAAAATTGTTAGCTTTTATTTATTTATTTATTTTTTATTTTTACCCTCTCAAAATGCCGCCCTCTGGCATCTGCCGTTCGTAAAATATGGACACCTTTTTCCGATTTCAATACCTCCATGGTATGTGCCACTCGTATAATAGTGACACATTTTTCCGATTCCAATACCTCTAAGAGTTCTAATTTTTTACAAACTTTTCGGTATAAAATTTAAGATAACTTTTACTTATTTTTATTTATTTTTTCTATTTTTATTTTCTATTTTTACCCTCTCAAAATTCCACCCCCTGACATGGGCCGCTCATAAAATAGAGACACATTTTTCTGATTCCGATATCTTTAAAAGTCTCGTTGTTTTACAACCTTTTCGGCATAAAATTTCAGATTTTTTGTTAGCTTTCATTTATTTTTACTTATTTTTTACCCTCTCAAAATGCCGCACTCTAGCACGTTCCATCAAGGGGTGACTGCCCCCCCCCCACACCACGGACCCTCTTGCTACGCCACTGATCTCACACAATTACTGTATTATCCACTCAGTTAAAAAAAAAAAGTGAAATTGTGAGCACAATTCGCTGCACATTAAAATTTCAGTCTCGTACACAATTTCGATTACACCTACACACGCTCTGCTGCGAAGAACAAAAACAAAACTGTGTTCTCCACGCATACGTAGCAGGCAACATACCATGTTATCAGAAAACGCAACTTACCAATCAGAGACACAAAAAAATGAACCATTTTTGATCCGATTTGAGCCAAAGACCGATTAAAAAAGGCCACGAGGCAGTCTTACCGTCCTTGGGGAGTGTCTCGGCATTGTCGTCGCCGACACCAACTTACTATGAATACCTCGCAGTCTTCACCGACACCAACTTACTGCGAATACCTCGCTGTCGTCACCGACTCCAACTTACTGCGAATACACCGCCGTTGTCGTCGACACCAACTTACTGCGTATATCTCACCGTCGTCGCCGATACCGCCATTAACTTATTGCAAGTAACTCGCCGACATCGGCCAGACTCATTGCTACTGACGACGACGCCTCTATCGCTATAAATCTCTGATTTGGTGAGAATAAAATACATATATTTAATTTTATTCAATTGTCTGTATTTTTCTTGCAACTATACGCTTGTGGGAATTTCTGACTATTTGTCTCCCAATTTTTCGTCTACTAAAATTTTAATCTCGTGATTACGGTGTAGCGTCAATAAAATAAACCATTCATTCAAGTGCCGCTTACGATATTAAAAATCATTTTATTGGTACTTATGCATTTATGTTACCGGGCTGGCGGGTGTATTCTAACTATTCTGTACTTTCACCAATAGTTACACTGAATATTCCGCGTTTCATCCACTCTATGACTCTTCAGGCTTATGCGCATAAGCCTGAAGAGCCCTAGAGTGGATGAAACGCGGAATATTCAGTGTAGCTTAATCGCCATATACATATTATAACTTACTAACTAGCTCTACGTACGTATTGAGCACTTTTGAAGTAAACACTTAAAGTTTACGCATATATCTATACTTTCGTATATTAATTTTATGTGAGTAAATTAAGTAGTTATATATATACATATATATATATATATATATATATATATATATATATATACTCGTTTTTTTATTCAAAAGTAATAGACTAGTGAATTCAACGAGGTTGTTAGATAGTGCTCAATAAAAAGAGCTGATAATACTTGTTTATTGTTATATAAACATGTTTACATCCCGCTGCTACAAACAGCCATTTGTTTCAATCAAACAACAGATATCATCAGGCAGCGACTTGACTATTCAAATGCTCAATGAATAATGGATTTTTTTTTATTAGGTAGGAACTCTTTAAAGGTTGGAGTTAAAAAACCTTAAAACACAGAACTTTAATTATGTAAAGAGAGAGGGGCAATCTAAAGAAAACTAATAAAAAAATATAATGGAGAGAGAATGATGAGGAGGAGAAAAAAGAAATAGAGAAAGAAAAAAAATATGGAGAAGAAAAAGAAAAAAAACAGATATAAAGGGTTATTATAAAGAAAACAAGGGCTAGAAGAGAAAAGAAAGAATGATGAAATATAGTTAAAGAGAGAAAGTGTGAAAGTAAGAATTAATAGGAAGGGAAGTTTAAAATGTTAAGAGAATAGAGAAAAAGAGAAAAAGATCTGCGTGTCAACTAATTTATGGACAATTATACATTACAATGACGAGACGCTTTATTACAACAACACAAACAAAAAAACACAATCTTAGCGTTAAAAGCGTGCATGTCAAAAGTGACAGCGAATATAAGCAACCAACATATTTATCATCTCACATACGTCCACGAGTAATATCAACGCAGTTTAAACATACGTCTACAATTAATTAATCCCTTTATACTAAATGATATAAGTTTAAAGTTTTCACGTTTTTTTTAATAAATATATAAAAATAATGATAAAACAATATATTAAAATTATTATTATTATTAATAATAATAATAATAATAATAATAATAATAGTAATAATAAAAATAATAATAATAGTAATAATAATAATAACAATAATAATAATAATAATAATAATAATAATAATAATAATAATAATAATAAAACAGAATAAAATTAATATTTATTATCTTTTTTTATATAACATATTTAGCCATAAAAGGGGATTGAGGAAAGTAAATAAGACTAATAATTAGAAAGAATAATCTACTAATATTTACGTAGATAAAAAGAATACAATATATATATATATATATATATATATATATATATATATATATATATATATAAAGGTGTAACTCTATACTATTAAGTTGAAAGTTTAAGCTAGTTAAGTATAATTATAAAGTCATATTAAAACACAATTTAACTCATTCAAGACAGTATGAATAAAAACATAGATACAAGTACACTTACACATAAATATATAAATATATAAATATATTCAGGCAAAAGAAGTAATTAAATCGACAAAATGCCCAAAAGTAACAACACACAGGTAGATAGTAATAAAATTAAAAAATAATAAAATACATATGTATATACCCACAAATAACCAACAGACATACATATATATATACATATATATATATATATATATATATATATATATATATAATTATATGTATACACATACATACATAAAAATACACAAATATATGCACACAGTCATATACTAATATGCAACAACGCACACACACATATATATACACACATAAATATGTATATTCACATAACACACATATATAAATACAAACGAATAAAAACTATTTGACAAGAGTACAGATAGATGCATACACACATAAATGCATATAAATGGATTGAATAAACATTATTAGGGGAATACACAACAAAGGAGGGTGTACAAAATAATATATATATATATATATATATATATATATATATATAAGTACACACAATCATAAAATAAACACATAGACACTTACATATCCACATAGACACACAGGTATATGAGATAGGAGAAGTTATGAATGAAATCAGGTGAGGAGAAAGTATATTAATAGGATTTTAATATATTATAGAAATCAGTGACAATTTTAAATTTATTTAAATTTTATATCTAAACTAAATTACTTAAAAGATGGCTTTTATAATGTTTGCAATTAATTGAATTTTCGTGCTTCTTATTTAATAATTTATCTCTTTCTCTAAACATAAGTATAAACAATTTCTCATAAAGACATAGGTAGCAAGGTGAGTTTAAAGATGAACAGGTTTTAGCTTTCTTTAAAATTTTCCAATTTACTATTGGGGAGTAACCTTGCTCTACTAGTTCATTGTAATATTTAGACAAGGAAGTTCTGTTTTTGTACTCATTATTTTCAAAAGAGCACTTGTGACCGGTAAATCTTTCTTTAAAATTGTTATTTGTCATTCCTATGTAATATTTTTTTTCGTTAGGATTTTCCTTAGTAGAAATAGTTGCTTGGTACACTACAGAAGTAATTTGACAGTTTCCTTTAAGAGGGCATTTCGATTTAATTCTACAGTTACATCCTTCGGTAGCAATGGGTGTGTTATTTTTGTTTAATATTTTGTTATTATGTTTTTTAATTATTTTTTCAAGGTTTTCATTACAGCTATAACTAAGTTTTATTGTATTTTTATTGTAAATTTTATGTAATATGTTACTAATAGGGAAGTGCTTTTTAATTAAGTTTAAGAATTTCATTCCTAGGTTTGTTTTAAGTTTCAGATTAAAAGGGGGATTGTACCACAGGATTTTTCTTTTACGGTTTCTATTTGTATTTGTGTTTGGGTGTGTGGTTCTATGAACTCAATTTGCGTGTTTTTGTATCCACTATCCTTAAGGGCCCTGTTATAGAAATATCTATGCTTATTAAATGTTTCAAGATTGGAAGAATTGTCACTGATTCTTTTACTAATGGATTTGGGGATATGCTTAATGATAGATTTTGGATGATTTGATAGGGGGTGTACATAAATTGGGTTGTAGTTTTCCTTCCTATATGGTTGGTAGATGCCTTTCCTTAAATCAAAGTTCACATCCAAAAAATTTACAGTTTTAACATCTGATATAATATCTACTTTTAACTTAATTCTATGGAATTCATTTAAGATAATCTTTTTGGTTCTTTCACATTTAGGGCTGTTGGATTCCTTGATGATCATCAGTCCATCATCACGATACAAGCCTATATCCATGACATTAATGTCTTTGGTTAAGTTGTATAGTATGAATAGACCTACTAAATCTGTCATTTTAGCAGAATCCAAAGACCCCATGGAAATGTCAAACAGGTCATTTTGATCTTTTTTCAACCACTGATCATTTCCACCAATCAATGTAGTATTTCTACATGTCCGTATAATTTCAATTTCAGTGTCTTGTATATCAGACAGAAGTTTAGCAAACTCCATCACCTCTTCGAAAAGTTCCTTAGATATGGAGGGATAGTAATTCACAATGTCGAATTGTAAGAAAGTACAATTCCTTTTATTTTGTATATTGGAAAACCATTTAATGTATTAATCCATAGATTTAGTTTATATGTTGATTTAATTTGATAGTTAACTCTTTCTAGTATGTTTTTACTTAATTTACCAATTTCAGGTTTCGTAGGATTAATTAACCTAGTTGTAGGTTTATTTTCGAAATTTATCTTATGGTCTTTAAGCAAAATATATGACTGTTTTTTTTTTGTAAAATTCCCACTCTATTACTAATTTTAAGTCTATCAGTTATTTCTTTACTATCCTTGCCTATTTTGTTGCAAATATCTATATTTGATTTTTTGTAATTTTTTGTAATATTTTCTTTAATAAGCTTGTTATATTCATGTGTAGTTAGTTTGTAAAAATTTTGTGTCTGATCTGCTTTAACATAAAGGTAATCCGAGGTGTTGATTTTCTTAATGGTAATTTTTTTTTTTTTTTACACATTGTTCACCACTTATCAAGGCCCGGAAGCCACTCAGGGATAAGGGTTATTGCAAGTACATTACGTTAGTGTGGAGATTTGATGAAGCGTTTAATTAAGGGGGCGGTTCATTAGGAATTTGTTAACATTGGACTTGAAGACATCCAAGTTGTAGTTCGGACGGAAGCAGGCAGACGGAACAGAGTTCCACAGGCGTGCAGTTCTAAGAAAGAAGCTTTGTTCATGGAATCCGCGTTTTGATTTAGGCACAGATATAGAGTGGGGGAAATTTTTCACAGTGGATTCAGCTAGACGGGTGTTTTTCGTGAAAGATTGGCGAGGGGGGACCAGAGATTGGAGTTCAGACGAGCACCTGCCATGAAAATAACGATAAAACAAGGATAGGCTTCCAATGTCTCTTCTGTGGGAGAGAGGTTGCAGGGTAGAGAAAAGGGCATCCCCCACTAAGCCACGAAGTCTATTTTGTACTCTGTCAAGGCATGATAGGCTGTTTGTGGCCGCTCCTGCCCAGATATGGCAACAGTATTCCATCCTTGGACGTACTTGGCTTTTATATAGATAGAGAATTGCATCAGTAGTGAGATATCTTCTGGAGCGGTAGAAGGATCCCACCATCTTTCCAGTGACCTTGGCAACAGACTTGATGTACGTGTTCCATTTCAGATCAGGAGTAAAGGTCAAAGCCAGAAGCTTGTCAAAACACGGGGCCTCACCCAGATGAGAGCCATCCATCGCAATTGATGCCAGCTGGGGATCAGAGCGTTGATGATGTAAGGATAGGAGTTTGGTTTTGGATGCATTAAAGGTAACCAGCCACATCTTCCCCCACTGAACCACGCGCTTGAGATCAGAGGGGAGAGAATCAGAGAGAACTTTGTCATTTACAGCCTTTGATGTGTTGCCGTAGATGGTCGTGTCATCAGCATAGATGTCAACGAATGATGTAAGTATGAGTTTAGGGAGGTCATTGATGTAGATGAGGAAGAGAGTTGGGCCCAGTATTGACCCCTGAGGGACTCCAGCATTTATATTGCAGGCCTCTGATTTTCGTCCATCTACCACTACTCTTATGGACCTATCGGAGAGAAATGATTTAATGATTGAGAAAACATTTTCAGTTATACCGTAGCTGGAAATCTTGTGAAGTAGACCCTTATGCCATATCTTGTCGAAGGCTTTTGATATGTCAAGAGCAATTGCCCTAGAAAGGAAGCCTTTGTCAAGAGATTCACTAATCCTGTGGGATATAACCGTCAGCACATCTGCGGTAGATCTTGCAGAGCGGAAACCATATTGTGTGTCACTAAGAAGGTTATTCCTGCTGAGGTGGTTGACTATTTCTCTATTTAATATGGATTCCAGCAACTTACTCATAACACACAGGAGACTTATTGGTCTGTACTGAGAGGGAGATGACTTATCACCTGAATTCTTAAATACAGGGCAAACTGATGAGGTCTTCCAGGGGGTCGGAAAGCACTTCTCCTTAAGGCAGCGCTTAAATAGTCTCGTAAGTATGGGAGCAAGTTCTGGTTGAAGCTTTTTTAACACTATAATTGGGATGCCATCAGGGCCAGTTGCTTTACTAGAATCTAGGTTTTTATTAGCTTGGCGACCTCATGCACGGATATTTGTATGTTACCTAGCTTGTTCTGTGTTATAGGAGGAAATATGGGGAGTTGATGGCTTTCGTCGCATAGGGTAGAATTAGCTGCAAAGTTCTTTGCAAATAGTTTGGCCTTGTCTGACGCTGACGAGATGACCTCTAGTCTATTGATAATGGTTGGGATAGAACGCACATTTCTGTTCAGGATCCTATTTGTTATTTGCCAAAACTGGTGGAATCCAAGCCGCTGATCAGCTACCTTTGATGGTAATATCCAACTGTTTTTGAAAATGATTCTTTTTCCTATGGAAAGACAGGCTTCCAATAAGGTCCATAATGTCTGCTTCAAAAGCATCAAAATTGGTCGATATGTGGTGCCGAATCGCGATTTTTAAAACCATGGTAATCCTTACTCGTCATTTCATTTGAATTTCTCAGGAAGAAAAAAGCTTTCCACTTCATTCTTCTAAGTAGCTCCTCAGTTTTTAAAAGGAGGGTCATCTGGTAATTCCGATTGGTGGTGGTAGGAATATTTTTCAGGGATGTTTGGAAGTTAATTTTTTCCATGTTTAGGTAAAAACAAATCCAGCGTATAATAGTGCTCAACAATAATGGAGCAATGATACTCGGGGTTTTTTTTTATTCAAAAGTAATAGACTAGTGAATTCAACGAGGTTGTTAGATAGTGCTCAATAAAAAGAGCTGATAATACTTGTTTATTGTTATATAAACATGTTTACATCCCGCTGCTACAAACAGCCATTTGTTTCAATCAAACAATATATATATATATATATATATATATATATATATATATTGGAGGCGGAGAAATTCACTTAGCGAGATTCATCATTTGAATTTGTAGTTTAAAAAAAAAAAAATTATTTTCAATTGCATGCATTTATGTTACCGAACTAGCGGGTGTATTGTACTATTCTGTACTTGCACCTAACAATTTAATAACACCGACACCTTCAACATTTTATGTCAAATTGCAAAATTTTATAATGCAAATACGTGTTCCTTTTTGTTGTTCGCTTCTGTTAATAAATTGTTCGTTAGAAAATAATTTTACCGCGGGTTCTTTCTTTGAATTGAATGCATTCGAATTTAAAATGTTTTCTGTTGAAAATAATTAACTCACTTCTTGTTCCTTTTAGTTTGTCTTTTTTTTTATATATATATATAGGTGTCACCACTTATCAAGACCGAGAGGTCACTCGAGGATAAGGGTTAAAGAGCGTATAGCAGTGAAAAGGACAATTTAGTAATCGATAGTAATGGAAATTTAGTAAATTTGTTAACTTAAGTGGAACGCCTCATCAGAAACTTGTTTACATTAGACTTGAAGACAACTATATTGTAGTCAGCTGGGAAGCAGGAAAACGGAAGACAATTCCACAGGTGTGTAGTTCTAATAAAGAAGCTTTGTTCATGGAAACTACGTTTAGGTTTAGGCACAGATAAAGAGTGGGGAAAATTATTGATAGTGTTTCCAGCTTATTATTTGAATTGAAAAGAAGTCAAACGAACAAAAGTGTACAAAAAAATAATAAATAAATGTTACTATGACTAATAAAAGTTACTTTTTTACCTACATGGCTCATTATTTTTTGCTTATATTTTTTTTAGAAAGAATTACACAACATTTTAAATTTAAATCCATTTATTCAAACGGTCCTTGGGAAAAGAAGTATGTAAAATAAAGTGGTGCTTATGCACTTATGTTACCGTGCTATGTTTTAAATGGTATTTTCAAGTTAAATTCAAGTTTTACAATATCTTCCTGTTTATTAAATTGTTAGGTGAAAGTACAGAATAGTTACAATACAGCCGCTAGTTCGGTGACATAAATGCACGCAACTGAAAATATTATATATATATATATATATATATATATATATATATATATATATATATATATATATATATGAATTTAAATCATGAATTTATTCAAACGATCCTTTATCTCGCTAAGTCAATCCCCCTCTAAATATATATATATATATATATATATATATATATATATATATATATATATATATATATATATATATATATTTAGAGGGGGATTGACTTAGCGAGATAAAGGATCGTTTGAATAAATTCATGATTTAAATAAAAAAATAAAACATTATATATATATATATATATATATATAATGTTTTATTTTTTTTATTACTGTTTTATCTGTTTGGTTACAAATGTTTCGGATGTTGGACCGTGTTTACGATCTAACAGCCTCGTCAGACCTTACCGAAATGGTTGGTTAGTATTAGGAAGACTTGTTTATAGAAGGAATACGAGAAAAAAAAAAGAGGGAAAGAAAAGGGAGGGGGTTGGGGGTAGGAGATAATAGGGGGAAGGCGGGTAATGACAATATTTCAGTTTTGAAGGTTAAAATATATTAGGTTGTATTGTGTGTGTGGGGTAGCAGATTCAGGTAGGCTTGGGTGGAGATATGTGGATAAAGGGAGAGGGAGGTGGAGAGAGGATGGTAAAGAGAAAAGAGAGGGTAATGAGAGGAGAGGGGAAATAGGAATTTCAATTTTTGGGTTTTAACATTTTGACTACTTTTTTTTCCCTTGTTCGATAATTAAATACTTCTTAGATAAGAGAAAAATCCAGGTTGTCTTCGACGGTCGTACATTTAAACAATATGATATAAATGCGGGAGTTCCCCAGGGGTCTATCCTTGGACCTCTATTATTCCTGATATTCATAAATGACCTCCCCGACAAAATTGCCTCTGAGATGGGTATATTTGCTGATGATACTACACACTATAACAGACACGACAGGAAGACGAATGAACACATTTCTAAAGAAATGGCAGAAACACTAGAGGAATCTGTAGTGGAATGGGAACAAAAATGGTTGGTCACGTTCAATGCTGCCAAGACTAAACTAGTTTCATTCAATAATTACAAAAAACCCTCTCTGCCACCTATAGCCATGGCCAACGTCTCTTTATCTGAGAGTACATCTTTCAAACTCCTGATAGGCCCTGAACTGGCATCTAAGCTTCAGCCTCTGTCCCATCGACGAAATGTTGCATCCCTCTGCTTGTTCTACAAGTATTTTAGTGGTGAATGCTCTGACGAACTGCAATCACTTGTGCCCCCACGACGTGAGCACCCTCGACAAACCCGACAGGCTACTAAATCCCACCCCCACACTGTAGAGATCCCTAGATGTAAAAGATCTTTTTACTCCAATAGTTTCTTCCCCAGAACCGCTAGACTTTGGAATTCCATTCCAGATCTCTGCTTCCCCAACAGTACTGACGTGCAGAAGTTCAAGTGTAACGTGAACCGACGTCTTGCTGCCCAAATCCCTACATAGTACCCCAGTAGTTGTTGCTCCTGATAGTAGCCCCCTATACCAAAGTGGCAATTAGCCTTGTTTGGGGTGAAAATGTAATAAAAAAAAAAAAAAGAAAAAATGTATATTAATTAGATGAGAGGGAGAGAAAGACAGAGAGAGAGAGAGAGAGAGAGAGAGAGAGAGAGAGAGAGAGAGAGAGAGGGGGGGGAAGGTTAGTGTAGCTGTCATGTTTGGCAGTTACAAGGTTTCATTTACAGTTTTCGTGGTCGCTGTTCATTTCATAGTGGGTTGTTTTTAAGCAGACGTTGACGCACGCATAAAAACGCATAATACATATACATACATATTACACACTAATATGTAGACATATAGGCACATACATAAAAGCAATGCCCATGCAGACGTACGTGGATTTACATGCAGACATATACACACATGCACACAACTCTCGTACACATATATATACTCGCATATATATACAGATATAAATACATGCTACTACATATATAAATATATACATACACACACCCATCCATATACATATACGTGGATATACAGATGTCCAGTAAGAAGCAGATGCACATATACACATACACAGACATGTACATACAAGTACATACACACATGCGGGCTCAGGCACACATATACACAATTACATAAAAATACATATTTATAAATTATAAATGTACAGACCTATATAGGCACATATATATACACATATATTGCGGTTCGGTCAGCTTGCTGCGAATGAAGAGTCCTCACCACAAACAAACAGAACTCTGGTTTATAAACGATAACAAACTATTTATTAATTCCATCAGTTCACAACCGATTTCCAACAAAAACCTAACAGCCAGCCATGGTTCTCCCCAGAATGTGCTGCTGCCGTTGCACACAGAAATCACTTTTTTCATTGCTTCCAATGTAATAGATGTACTGAGACTAAAGCCACTTTCAGGACTGCCAGCAACCACTGTAAAAAAGTAATAAAGAAGGCTAGAGAGTTGTATGCTCAGTCTGTTAAGTCAAGTCCAAGATAACTGAGCAGCGGCTTGGTTCCCATCAGTTCAGGCAAATAGCAAACAGAATCCTGAACAAAAGCGTGTGCTCTATCCCAACAATCATCAATGGACCTGAGGTAATCTCGTCAGCATCAGACAAAGCCAAACTCTTTGCTAATATCTTTGCAGCTAATTCTACCCTTTACAACCAAGGCTGCCAACCCCCAGTATTTCCTTGTATATCAGAAAACATGCTATGTGACATACAAATATCTGTATATGATGTTGCCAAGCTAATCAAAAACCTTGATTCCAGTAAAGCAACTGGCCCTGACGGCATTCCAATTATAGTGCTTAAAAGGCTTCAACCAGAACTAGCGCTCATATTTACAAAGTTATTTAAGCATTGTCTTAAGAAGAAATGCTTCTCAACACCTTGGAAAATCTCATCAGTATGCCCTGTATTTAAGAATTCAGGTGATCGCTCATCTCCCTCTCAGTATAGACCAATAAGTCTCCCATGCATCATGAGTAAGCTGTTGGAATCTGTGCTAAATAAAGAAGTAGTCAACCATCTCAGCAAAAATAACCTTCTTAGTGACATGCAATATGGTTTCTGTTCTGCTAGATCTACAGCAGATGTGCTTACAGTTATATTTCATAGGATTGGCGAATCCCTCGACAGAGGCTTCCTCTCAAGGGCAATTGCTCTTGGCATATCAAAGGCCTTTGATATGGTATGGCATAAAGGTCTACTTCCCAAGATCTCCAGTCATGGTATAGCTTGAAATGTTTTCTTAACTATTAAATCATTTCTCTCTGATAGGTTCTTAAGAGTAGTGGTTGATGGGCAGAAATCAGAAGCTGTCAGTATTAATGCTACAGTTCCTCAGGGGTCCATCCTGGGTCCAACCCTCTTCCTGCTCTAACTCAATGATCTTCCAAGCCACATCCTTAGATCATTCGTAGACATTTATGCTGACGACACTACTATCTAAGGTAGCACTTCGAAGACCATGAACAACCAAGTTCTCTCTGACTCTCTCTCCTCTGATCTTGAGTACATGGTACAATGGGGAAAAAAGAGGCTGGTTACTTTTAATACATCTAAAACCAAGCTTCTATGTTTACATCATCAATTCTCTGTTGGCCAGTTGCCATCAATCGAAATGAATGGCTCCCATCTTGGGGAGGCCTCATGTTTTGACAAGCTTCTGGGCTTGACCTTTACTCCTGATCTGAAATGGAACATGTATATCAAATCCATTGCCAAAGTCGCTGGAAAAATGGTGGGATCCTTCTACCACTCAAGTAGATATCTCACTCCTGATGCAATTCTTTACCTATATAAATGCCAGGTTCGGGCAACGATGGAGTACTGTTGCCACATCTGGGCAGGAGCTGCTAGAAGCAGCTTATCCTGTCTTGACAGAATTCAAAATAGACTTCGTAGCTTAGTGGGGGATGCAACCTCTTTCCCACAGAAGAGATGTAGCGAACCTATCCCTGCTTTATCGTATTTTCATGGCATGTGCTCATCTGAACTTCAATCTATGGCTCCCCCCTCGCCAGACGTTCACGAAAAACACTCGTCTTTCCAGAACCACTATCAACAATTTCTCACACTCTTTATCTGTGCCTACACCCAAACGTAGATTCAATGAACAGAGCTTCTTTCTTAGAACTGCTCGCCTGTGGAACTCCATTCTATTTGCCTGCTTTTCAGCTGACTACAATCTGATTGTCTTCAAGTCCAACGTGAAAAAGTTCTTACTGAACCGTCCCCTAAGTAATCCAAGTTATAAAATTCTCACTAATGTTTACTATGCTAAAACCACAATAACTAATGTATACCCATTAACCCTTATCCTCCAGTGACCTCTGAGCCTTGATAAGAGGTGACCCTCATGTAAAAAAAAAAAAAAAAAACGTGAATGATGCCTAATCAGACAAACGAAAGTCACAAATCGTCCAACACAGTCTAGCTAACACCATCACATCAGGCCGAGGAGTGCCCAGCCGGCCAACCGTTTGGTTTGCTGGTTTGCAACTCAATTCCCTTCAGAATCCTCCTCCCACGCGAATCCAACCCCTTTTCCTCTCCTCTCCCTCAGAGAGGAGGGGTGGGGTAGTTAAAAGATCCTTTCTCTCTTCCTTTCAGTGCCTCTTTTTATCTCAATCATTCAACACCTCCCCCTCTCCTTCCTGGGAGGAGGGTGGTTGCTCACACTGATATCTGTGACAGTTTTTCTGGATTTCTTCACTCAACGCTGTGTAAGGTCTTTATCAGTAATGCCTTTCCTAAATCAAAACATCTCTGACATCTCAAGAAGATAATTTTAATTCTGTCTCCATTTTTGAGATGATGTGCCATCTGGCTTGTGCGTAACAAACTAATAATGACAGCGTGGCGGTTGGTCTCATGTTGCCAACTATATCTTAGCATTTCTCTGCATCCCCTAACCCCATCTCGTCTGGTCAAACACCCCATTCACCGCAGTATGCACCTCACTGCATGCACTCATGACACTCTATCGTGTCACATCCATCCCAGCCTTATGGGGGGGAAATGCAGCCATCACAGCATTTCCACGTATCCCTGCCAAAATAACAGCAACAAAAATACCCCAGTATAACCCGAGTAAAAAGTTCAATTGTGAACTTCAACAGTTCATTTAGTCAGGAATTCGATATTCGTCTACACATGCATTATTTTTTTAGGAAAGAGTTAATACCTCTTTTTTTTTTCACTTTACTATTCCTTTTAAGGTGCCTGTAAACCACGAACATGCAAAACTGTTTGTCTTTTCTGTTTTTTTTTAAATTTTTATTTTCAGTCCTTCTTTATAACTGCAACCCATCAAACCATGTGCGTGCAAAACATGTTTTTGTTTCTTTCACTTTTTAAATTTTTATTTTCGGTCCTTTTCTACGACTTAATCCATGTGCATGCAAAAAACTTTCTTTTTTAATTTTATTTTTCTTCTCTTTCAGTTCAGCTACAATTTTGTTTGGTAACTGGAAAGGCTCAGCCCATCTCCAATCGCCACCTGCTGTCCCAAAATTATGTGACACCTGAAATCTCAATTAGTTCTAAGCCCCTCTGCCTATTTAATTCTACCCTAGAATTGTTTGTCGTGGGGTTTATTTTCTTTAGACACATACAATTTTTCAACCTATTTCTTCTCTCACTCAATCCTTTACACGAAGAGAAAGAACTCAACGTCCTCAGCTCATGCACACCTCTTGGCATCGAGGCACATATCCCAACGGTATTTCATACTTCCACAATTTCAGAACCTTCTCACCGGACTGCATATCTCCTCCCAACGTGCAGAACACTCTTGCTTCTATTGCACAACCATCATCTGCTAATCTGCGAAACATCTCCGTTTACATCTCATAATTTCTACCCTTGTAGAGCTTCACAATGGCCCTAATTATCCAAAACAACATGAACGTGCTGGCCAAGAAGGGTGCATATCGTTCTCCCTGAATACCCTGGTGCAAGGAAACCGAGTCTCCACCACAGCTAATATGTTCTCCAAACTTAACTTACACAATATCACACTTTCCTGTGCAGCTTTACTAAATTCTATAATGCCCCAACTTTTTTTTATCCGTTAACTTGTCTCGCCCTTTGGCTGTGGACAAGGGGCAGCATCTGCTCTGATGCCAAACTTAATATATTTTATCTTCATCCAGAAAAGGGAAAATCCTTTCTGACAGAGTTAGTCCCTTTTCTTCCCTTAACTTGTCTCATCAATTTTCTCTCGCTAAGAACAAAGTGCACCATCCGTCCTGATGCCACACCCAGCATACTCTATTCTCATCCAGCGAAGGAATGATCCTCCCCGACCAAGGCAATTCTTCCTTTCAGTCCTCAATTAAACTCTGTTTCTTTCTGTTCAGAATTCTCAACGACCTCAGCAATTGACCAAATACTTCAGTCATGTATTGCTATTCACAAAGTTTGATAGAAGTTTAGTTTTCTAGCATGGTAGAAAGAGCCTACCTTCTTCTCAGTGGTCTTGGCAATGCTCTCAATGTAGCTTTTCCAACTCATGTTCCCTGTGAACGTTAGGCTGAGGAGTTTAAAAGATGTACTTTCAGATAAAGAGTCTTTGGCCATTGCTATTGGTGGTAGAAATGGTTTCTCGTAATTATTGAAGTAAACAAATTTAGTCTTGGCAGCATTGAATGTGACCATCCATTTTTGTCCCCATTCCACTACAGATTGGAGGTCATCCTCTAGTGTTTCTGCCATTTCTTTAGATATGTGTTCATTTGTTTTCCTGTCATGTCTGTTATAGAGCGTGGTGTCATCAGCATATATACCCATCTCACAGACAATTTTGTCAGAGAGGTCATTTATATTAGGAATAATAGAGGTCAGAGGATAGCCCTTGAGACACTCCCGCATTTATATCATATTGTTTAGATGTACGACCGTCGAGGACAACCTGGATTTTTCTCTTATCTAAGAAGGATTTAATTATGTTAAGTATTCTTCCAGTGATGTCGTATGATCTGATTTTCCTGAGAAGACGTTCATGCTATACCTTTTCAAAAGCCTTAGATATATCTAAAGTTACCGCTCTATCCTCCTCTGCTTTGTCCAGTAAATGGCATATACATTCAGAGATTACAGTTAGGCTGTCTGCTGTGGAACGGGCTTGCCTAATCCATATTGTTGGTCGGTCAGAAGTTTAGCATCTGTAAATTGGTGGACTAGAGCTTGGTTAATTATGGACTCAAATATTTTGGTGAAAAGTAGGAGGAGGCTAATGAGGCGATAATTTACTGGGTCAGTTCTTTTTCCAGAATTTTTGAAAACTGGTACCACAAAAGCAGTTTTCCAGCAGTCAGGAAAGCAAGATTCATTAAGGCATTTGTTGTAAAGTTTGGAGATAACTGGAGCTACTTTGGCAGAGCACTTTTTATTAGCACAGCCGAAATGAGATCAGGTCCATATGCTTTGAAGTGTTAAGATTTTTTATGATAGCATGCACCTGAGATGTGGTGATTTTCAGATCATCTAGTGTGGCGTCTGTCCGCAAAGGAATGTCAGGGAGGGAGTGGTTAGCAGGGTCCAGTGTGGATTTGGAGGCAAACCGACTGGCAAACATGTTGCTGAGAGAACAACCTCATGATTGTTGGATAGTGGGGGAATTGTTGATTGTCCGTTATTTACTACAATCTTCTAGATTTTCCAGAAGTCACGGGTTCCTAATTTCTGTAATTCGATTAGTTTTTTGGTGGATTCAGTAAATTCTTTCTTAGCTGTCAGTATTTCTTTCTTACAGTTACTTTTGGCTTCTATATACTTCTGTCTGTTTGAACTGGACTTATGTGCGATACGCATGCTGCCTTTGCACAATGGCAGCTGCACAAGTAGAAGTAAACCATTGGGGAGCATGGGGCTTGCTATAAATTCGCAATTGTATTTTTTGGTCGCCCACACTGAGGATTGAACCTTCAACCTTCAAGAGAATATCACTTTTTACAATTGATTTTTCCAAGTACTCTAACCACTGTGCCATATTAATATGAGTCCATCTTGTTTGAAAGTTTTTCTTGGACAGAAGTTTTCGCTCGCGGGTTAAAATTCAAATCAACCAATGAGAAAGGCTGTAATTAAATACAATATGCTAAACCAATCAACCGATGAAGTTACACAATTCAAGTTGTCTAATTTCTCATATGTTAAAGTATTTTTTTATTTACACCAAAAGTATTTTATTTTTAAAAAAAATATTTCATTAAAAAAAAGAAATGTTCACACACACATAATATAAAAATAAATAAATTATCAAATCCTTCGCTCAAATCATCCATCAAACAAACAAAATACATAGCAATAATATAGGCACCGCCAAAAATGGCCGCAAAATCAAGTTGTTGTTGTTTTTTAAAACTAAATTACATTTATTAAAATCCATTATTTCTGAGTAACTTTTTTTTTTTCCAGAAAGATAAAACCCTGAATTTTATCATATAGAAAACAGAATAATGTAAAACTTTTTCTACTATTTTTAATTCAATTTTAAATGTAAAATTTTCCCAAAAAGTTAACAATTGATATTTTTTGTCTTGCACAAAAAACGTACTTAAATATTAAAAAAAAGGGGTTTTGAAATAATTTATTTATTCATTTATTGTCTAACTAAGATTTAGGATGATTTTCTAAGAGAATATGCAAAAATATTATAATATAAGTACCTGAATTTCAAATAATTCCACTTATTCATATAGGTAACCAGATATTTCGCGTCGCCGTAGAGTTCAGATCGACTCTGTTTACGTTTTCTTTTGATGAGACGAAAACTATGGAAGACCAAACAGGCCAAAAAAACTTATTTTTCAGTGACGAAAATTTCAATGTATTATTAAGCTGAGGCTGGCCAGTACCAGATGGGTGACCATTTGTATGAGTTTGATTTTTAATGTGTATGTGTGTGGGGGCCAGGCTCCCCAAAATGGGGGGAGGGGGCAATTTAAAGCAGAATAAAAAAAAATTATTTCAGCGCGTTTGGTCCACTGTAGTCGAAAGGCGGCAAACGTTTTCAAACGAGATCGAAAAAAATGATGCTATTTTTAACACAAAGGGCACAATATTTATCGAATTTTTTTTTTTTGGTATCGATTAATCAAAGCATGCTCTGTTTAATAATGGTCATGCATTATTCGGCTCGCTAAAAAAAAATTGTTAATTTATTTATCAAAAATTTTAAAATGGCTTTTTTCGTATAAATATTAAAATTTTTTTTTTTGTTTTGCTTAACTTAAATTAATTATTTTACTTAACATATTCACCGAATTTCACACTTCAAAACTCAAAAGCGGGATAATTAAACACAATCGAAGTTCTGATATTCAGACGTCAAAATAAGGTATGCAAACATTTTTTTTTTTTTTTTTTAATCTATAATTCTGTCCCTTACAACAACACAATATGTTTTGTTCAGTTTCAGATGATTATTTTAAGCATATTTGTTCCCACTTCAAAACAAGGGGGGGTTTTGTAAGCAAAAAAATATATATATATAAATATCGTTTATGAAAAACAAGTACACTGTTATAAAGCTCATTCTTCTCCTAATAATCGCTGAAAATTTCGTATTGATCGGATAATTACCTGATTTTTGGTAGATTTTTAAAAAGACGGTCCGTCAAAAAGTACTGACCTGCCCCCCCCCCCCAGTTTTGGCGGTGCCTACAATAATGCAACAAATTTGGTATAATTTTAGAAAGGAGAATCTTTTTCGAATTAAAATTTATTGTAAGATGATCCCCCATTTGTGAGTTATTCTAGCATTTTTAGGGCAGTTAACACAAATTTTCAGCACTAGTTCCTCGCATCGCTTGGAATCAATAAATAATTAATAATGTAATATATTTTTATAATGCGAACACAGATCCAAACTATTGAGAAAACATTTTATTCTATTAAAAAAATATATCTAGTGCAAAAATTTCACATTTTCTTTCAAGCCAATTTTTTAATTGATTTTATATTGGCCCTTTTACAAAGTTTGTCATGGTCGAAAGAATTACTCAAAGTTGCCGTTTTAGCATCTCAGATTTTCGTATGAAAAAATAAACCAAGCTCTTAGTAGAATGGAGTTATCTCCCTTAGCACAATTAATCTTAGTAAAATTGAGTTATTTCCCTTTTCACAATGACAGCCTCTGAAAAAAGGCAATAAATATGTGATAAGTCACTTATGCCCGTTCGCACTGGAACGCATCATGTAAGAAAAACGGTAATCGTGAAGAAAGAGAAAGCCTGTTTCTTCGGTTTGACTATAGGTGGCGTGACTGTCTGTCCACCCCGTTACGGAAGCACAAAATTTATATAATGCCACCCTTGAAATAAAAATAAATGTTTTTGTTATATTTTAATTTTAAACATATATTTTTTTTCAAACATATTTACGTTTTTTTTTTTGTTTTTGCAAAAAACATATTTAAGTTTTATTTTTCCAAACATTTACGTTTTGATGCTTGTTTATTAAGGTCCAGGGGTTCATACCAAGCAAAAAAAGATTAATACGGAACGAAATTTAAATTTCTGTTCCATTTTTATAACAACCGTAAAACAGCGTTTTCCGCAAGTTTTGCCAAAAAAGAGTAGTGGGAAAAGGAGAAAACTCCCATTTAACTATATGTTACATGTTTTTTTTTTGTTTTTTTGGCGGAGGTTAACAATCCTGCCACTTTTCAAAAATCGTTAAAAAGCATGGCGGACAATCTACGCATGGCACTGAAAGTAATTAACGCTCCCTCTGACACGTGACCGGAATTTATTTATCTTGAAGCCCCTTCCATCTCTCTCTCTCTCTCTCTCTCTCTCTCTCTCTCTCTCTCTCTCTCTCTCTCTCTGTTATATATGTTGTGGACCAGGATATAAATACCCTAACTCGCTACAAGACAAAATAATGAAACAAATTGAATGAAAGAAACAAAGAACTCAAATGCTGGAATAAAATTAACATGTCGTTTATTTTATGTTGAGAAATGAAAGTCTTTGGTGTACACATGTTCATTCAGCCGTTGACGACAACGCGCGTGGAAGGAAAAGGGAATGCAATAGAGAAACGCGAAGTGGCAAGCCGGCCTGTAGAAAGAGAGGGTTAAGCTCAGTAGAGAGTCGCGCACATGTCTGTGTTGATGGCCCAAAGCCGAAGGGGAGATAGAGTGAGAAAGTCAATCCAGTTCATGGAGAGAGAAAGGTTATAAAGTGTATGTGTGCTTATCCCACATTACAGTAGCAGGGAAAGTGACGTTAGGGCGCGCGGTCTGTTCGTCGATTCAACAGGTCGAATGCTGCTTGTCCGGACAAAAAAGGGAAGTTGACAGGTTTTGTTGACTTTTATACTGGAGTTATTGTTCTGACTGCGCATGTCTGGCTTTCACTTTAAAGCAAGTGACGTCACAGCTCAGGTGTGTGTGTGTGCACGTTAGCGTGTGTGTCTGCATGCGCATGAATGTGAGTGTGTGTATGAGGATGTGTATATGCATGCGTGTGTGTGTGCGTGTGCGTATGTGCGTGCGTACGTATGGGTGTGTATATGTGAAGAAAAGCATGTTCGAACATATATTTCATCCGCGTCGTCTCGCTTGAAAGAATCTCAACTATAAGAAAATGCTTTTTTTTTTTTTTTTTTAAAATAAAAGTGCTTGCTTTTCGTAACAATTATTTGTTGTGAATTAAAAAAAAAAAAGAAAAAGAAAAAGAAAACTACTTGTTTGCCCCGAATATAAATGGCAATGTTCTATTTTAGTGTCAGGCAAAACCAAAGTATTGTCAGCTAAACAAAAATATTATTAGTATCAAATGTTAAAAGGTAGACACGTTGAATTGTCAGATGTTTTTACTCCTAAGCCATTCAATTACAGCATACTCGAAAATCTGTAAAAGTCGTCGTCCAATTGGAAAGAAAGTAAAAGTTGACCTTACCCCCCCCATACTTTTTATTGATAAACACCGGTCGCGTAAGAGAGTGGTAATATTTTTCTCTGTGATGGTCACAATGTTGTTTTTAATCTGAAAGTTAAGTTTGTAATCAATGAGGTTAACGGGGGAAAAGTGTAAATTGTGGAATTTAGAGGTGAGGTCAATTTCCGTGTTTGTATTACTATACACATTGTAGGGAAAAAGAAGTTTAAGTGAAATTAAATCTCTTTTCCCCAAACAAAATAATAAAAAAAGGAATAAAACAAAATGACACCTCTTTCTCGTTTAAAATGCACCGCATTTATTTTTCAACAAAAATAACAAGATGAACGGTTTGTGATCTGTGTAGATCGTGAAATTTCTGCCTTCTAAGATGTGTTTGAAATGTTTAATCGCCAGGTAAATTGCCAATAATTCTCCCAAAAATGTGCTGGTGTATGACTGCCCCTACGGCTACGTCTGATGTGTCCATTGTAAGTGTGAGTCTGGTACCTTCTTTGTCATTTACGTAAGTCAGCTTTGTGAAATTTGCTAGGGCTTTCTTTGCTTGAGTAAAAGCTGCTAAGGCTGGTCCATCTAATGTTAACTGTTGGTTCTTGGTCTTGTTCTGCAACAGCGATGTTAGTGGCGCGAGAATTTCAGAGCAGTTGGGTAAGAATCAGCTGTAGTAGTTGATTATCCCTATAAATCGATGGACTTGTTGAACAGATATGGGCTGTGGAAAATTAGCGATGACACTCACTTTTTTGGGTAGTGGTGATATTCCACACTCGTTTATCGTGTGTCCAAGGAAGTTGACTTCTGATTGGTCGAAGATGCATTTTTCGTTTACTTTTAGGCCTTAGTGAGATAATCCCTGGAAAGCTTGGTGCAGGTGCTGTTTATGTCCCTCAAGATTTTTAGTAGCAATCAGGATGTCATCCACATATGCAAATATGAATGGCAATCCTCAGAAAACCTCGTCTATTAAGCGTTGGAAAGTTTGACTAGCATTTCAAAGTCCAAAGGGCATGCGAGTGAATTCGTAAAGTCCAAATGGTGTGGTCAATGCGGTTTTGTGGATATCCTCCTCTGCTATGGAAACTTGGTAGTATGCCTTCACTAGATCCAACTTCGAAAACGTCGTCGTGTTCTGTAATCTGATCGCAAAATCGTGGATGTGAGGAATAGGGTATCTGTCCAGTGCAGGTTGTGCATTTAGTCTTCTGAAATCGCTGCATGGGCGCCAGGATGTACTGTCCGATTTTTGCACCATATGTAAGGGAGAAGACCATGCACTTTTTAAGGGTTGGATAAATCCCTATTGTAGCATGTGCTGAAATTCTTCCTTCGCTATTTGGTATTTATCCAGTTTAAAACGTCTGGGGGTGGCGTGGACTGGTTGTCCGGTTGTTTTAATGTAGAGTTTAGCACTATGCTTGACCGTATCCATGTCCCTGAATGGCTGAGACAGCTGCAGATATTTTTGGAGTAATCGATGGATAGATGGGTCCTCAGGTAGGGCTGAACTGATACCTGTTTACTGGTATCGAGTGGAGACTCCTCTGAACATCAATTTTGTTTGGTTGTCTGTTAATGTGTGGTTGGTCATGTCTACAGACAAGTTGAATTTCGCCAGGAAATCCGCTCATATTATGGGTATTGTTACATTGGCTAAAGTAAAATCCACATGAAAGTTCGCCTCAAGCCGATGTTAATAGTCAGTGATTTATCTACAAATGTGGATATCTTGGTACCGTTGGCTGCTTGCAAGTGATACGATTGGGTCACAATCTTCTGACTGGTCAGCGGTGGGATTACTCTTACTTTGACGTAAGTGTCTATTAGAAAATTATATCTGTGGGTGCTGTCACGGGTATAGAACAGACGACCTTTTACAGAGGGTCCAGCAACATTCGTCATCTTTACTGGCTGGCGTCCTTGTTTCCCTGTTTCGTTCTGTTACTGAAGGAACAAGGGTGGGTACAGTGTTGTGTGTAACTGCCGAATTTACTATGGTAGAAACAGTGTCCACCCGCTCTGTCGCGTTCCACGTTTCTACTTCTGCTGGTACCCCTTCGTCTGTAGGGCGACCTGTTGTGATATGAGCACTGGCGATCTGCCTTCAATATTTGTTTGGACAGTTTCTCGACCGTTGCTTTTAGCTCTGGTAGCTCTTCATCTCTTTGTGGCATAGGCTGTTGTTGTAGCGAGTTTACTTGGCATGCCCGGAGGCTCTCGTGAATCTGGTCTGCTATTTCTGCCAGTTTGTCAGGCTCTGTTCCTTCTGTCGTTGGTGTGAGGGTTTGCACTGTTCATGCTGGTAGTTTATCCAGTCACAAACTCCTCATTATGTTCTCCGACATCTTGTTATCTCCCAAAAGGGTGCGCATGTGATGTAACAACTGCGATGGAGTGTGGTCTCCAAGTTCAACCTGCGTAAAGAGGTTGTGTAGCACTAGCATCGATTCGTTGGATAAGCCAGTTCGTTTTAGAATTGCCTCCATTCAGCCGGTCATAAGAGTTTTCTTCTGGTATAGTTTCGAGCAAATCCATTACCTACTCCATGATGTCGGTAGGTAATTTCTCGACCAGGTAAGTGTATCGTGTCCTACATTATCCGCTTCGTATCAAATAAAGCTTGGATTTGGATGAACCAGAATTTGATGTTGCCTGGGTTAAATACCGGGATGTCTAACGATAGGGTGGCTGGAGATATTTATGAATGTGACGAATCCATGCTCTTGTTTCGCTTGATTTAATCCCGAAAATGATTTGAAAGCCTTTAAATAGCCGGTCTCTATTCTTTGCGTAGGCAAGGAGTCAGTGTAGACTGATGTCTGCGGTCCTGGTTTAAATGGGAAAATAACGTAATGTGGAACTGTAGGGTTGTAGAAGGAAGTGCATGTTTTTATCTCACAATCGGGTGTCACCAATTTGTAGGGGAAAAGAAGTTTAAGTGAAATTAAATCTCTCTATCCCAAACATAATAATAAAAAAGGAATTAAGCAAAATGATATCTCTTTCTCGTTTAAAATGCACCGCATTTATTTTTCAACAAAAGTAACAAGATGAACAAGTATTACATACGGGCCGGGGCAATATTTAGATATAACAATAAAATTAAATAAAATGCAAACACAGGGATATGGATGGGCATTTATGGATAGCAAACGCTTATCATAGGCAGACAAATCTTCTGCATTAGGGGTATGTTCATAAGTCTCAGATTGGGTTCAATTTTCCTTTTTTATACAAAAAAGGTTTGAAATAAATAAAACAATTATTTTTTGTGAGACAGGCGGATACCAAATAAACACAAAAATCGAACACAATAAGATTTGCAAGAGATAACGAAACAAACACTTTCAAATCATATAAAAGTAAATTTATTAACGATAAGGGGAAAAAGATTTAACAAAAACAAATATATTCAAAGCTAATGGGATTGAGGAATATTTTTAACATATTAACTGAAAGAGAATCCTATAACAGAAAGACAAAAGGTATACGGCAGCAACCAGTCCACACGACCCCAAAGTCCGATCTCCAGCTCGACAGAGAAAGAAAGTAAAGTTTTTTTTTTTTTTTGCACATACAGTTCGATTCTTTTCTTTTGACAATTTGCAATTGCTACAGTTAATCCAAATAAAATCTCTTGTGAGGGAAGAAAGTTTCAATCACCAAAGTCAGTCTTTCGACGCCGTGCGACACATTTCACTTCCGCGTGGGAGACATAAGTTCCAAACGATGACTTCGCAGATATTTTTTTTTCTTTTTTTTTAAACATGCCTGTCGGCATCCGTTTTGGGTTATTCAAAATAGCTTTATCGACGGATTAATTTAGGTATCTTTTTTTTTCTCCATCTTTACCAACTTCGGAAATATGACATATCGCTTTGGTTATCCAGAAACACGTTTTACGCGGTCTGACTTTTGGTCAAGACTATCCGCACGAGGGAATTATTATTTTTTTCCTTTATTTGTTTCGCCCCTTGATTCTAAAAATAGAATTGACGAAATCGTATTCTGATTCCTTTTTGCTTCTTGGCACAAACGCGGTCACTACGTGCGTTGACCGCGGACACCCTGTCACTTTCCTTCATAATGGAGGAGGTGGGAGGTGTTTGGTGCTAATGTTGATCGAACGTTTTTCAACTCCCTCGTTCTCTGTTTTTCTTCTCTCCTCCCTCCCTCTCTCTCTTCCTTTCTCTCTCTCTCTCTCTCTCTCTCTCTCTCTCTCTCTCTCTCTCTCTCCGCGGGTGATGAAATCCGTAGTAGGTTTTTTCTCTGCTTCCGAGATCGGGTTGCAGTGTAGTAACTGTTCCGTCGTCGCATGTCACTCTCTCTGTCCTCGGTCAGAAAAAGAGAATGTTCAGACTGATTTTAACACTGGGTTTTGGTGGATCCTCGTTCAGTCAGAACATGCCAATCAAATATCTACTCTATATTACTAACAGAATAATAAAACAATATTTGATGTCGAGGTAGCTGTTTGTAACACAAGCAATGGTCTGATCGGTAAAAGTTCTTGAGAAATCATTATGATTAGAATGTTAGATGAAAGTCCTTCATTGAATTAATAAGATTGGAAGGTGAAAGTCTTGTGTGAAAATAATGTCCTTATTTCAAGGTTTGTGTTTTAACTAGCGAAGTTCGCCTTATTCAAAAGTCCCATGAGGAAAGTCGTCCGTTGTTATTAATTCTTATAGAAAATATACGGAATGGGTGCGTGTGTGCATAAGTGTGATTTTTGGGTGCCCACGTGGCGTGTGTAATTATGGTTTCGACAGCTTTGAAAGCGACGATGAGATGAAAACGAGAGACATGTTCTCATGTCACGTCGGAGTGAGAAGAGAAGAAGAAAGAAGGGAAAAAGAAGGGAAGAAAGAATGTTTGATGCGTTTAAATACTTTTTGGACCGGCTCCAAAACAAGATTTCTATTGCTGCTATTTTGGTTTTTGGAAAAGCGTTAAAAAGACAATCTTCTAAATTTTCTCATTGGTCGCTTGTCTCACATGAATATTGTTGCCACATCTGGGCAGGAGCTGCTAGAAAGGACTTGTCCTGCCTTGATAGAGTTCAAAATAGACTTCGTAGCCTCGTAGGAGATGTCCTTTTCTCTTCCTTGCAACCTCTATCTCATAGAAGAGATGTTGCGAGTTTGTCTCTGATGTATCGTTATTTTCATGGAAAGTTTTCGACTGAGCTTCAATCTATAGTCCCCCCTCGCAAAACTTTCACAAGAAACACTCGTCTAGCTGTACACACTATCAATAATTCCCCCCACTCTTTATCTGTGCCTAAACCTAAACGTAGATACCATGAACAAAGCTTCTTTCTTAGAACTGCACGCCTGTGGAATTGTCTTCCGTTTTCCTGCTTTCCGGCTGACTACAATATGGTTGTGTTCAAGTCTAACGTAAATAAGTTCTTGATGAGCCGTTCTATATAAGTTATCAAATTTACCAAATTTTCATTACTAATGATTACTATATTGTTCAATGTCTACTGTACACTCTTTAACCCTTATCCTTGAGTGGCCTCTTGGCCTTGATAAGTGGTGATGCCTATGTAAAAAAAAAAAAAATCTTCAACTACGTCCGCCAGAAATATGTTCATTTTACTTTTGTTGGGAGAAAAGCGTGTGGGCATATTTGAAATTATGTCGTTGCTGGAAGAACTTATTTTTCTGCAAAATGCACAGGGAAATTGAAATGAATAAACGTTCGTTTATTTGCGTACGAGCGTGTGTGGGGGTAAGTGAGGGAGTGACAGCACAACATAGATTCGAAAACCTTGTCAAAAAACAAATTATATTTGTTTTTTGACAAGGTTTTCGAATCTATGTGTATAGTAATACAAACCCTAATTTCGTAAACGTCCACCGTCTTTTTTTTTTTATTTTATTTATTTTTTAAAAATTATGTTATTTATTATTATTGATTTTTTATTCCTGGTTAACCAAGGTTTTCAACACTAGTTCCTATCTTAATTGTTCTTCCTATTTTGGGTTTGTTTTCTACTGGTTTGTTATGTGTGCTGTTGTATTTCACTGTTTTTGTTTTGGTTATTGTTCTTATGTTTTCAACAAGTGATGTCTGTTACGTTTTAATTTCCTGTTTCTGTTAATATCAGATATGAACAAAGTTCTTTTAGTTTTTTAACCACTTTACCTTTTCTATTTCAATCTCCATGATTTTTGAAAAAAATTTTTTTTATCTGCTTGATTCTTTTTCATTACTTTATTGTACTTTGTTAGGAACTATTGTGCAGAGTAGTTTGGCTTCTTGTCCGAGCCTATGTGACTCTGTGTGTGTGTGTGTGTGTCTCTCTCTCTCTCTCTCTCTCTCTCTCTCTCTCTCTCTCTCTCTCTCTCTCCAGATGATTTCCCTGTCTTCTATCAGCTGCCTCAGATCTTCAGAATCACAGTATGCATCATGTGCAATTTGCTGGATCAACGTGGATCTAGGTCGTCCTATGCTCGTGTGCCCATGCTGTGGAGCCCACAACAATACATTTCTCACCAGTTGTTGCTTGCTCGTCTGGCAGTGACTAGCAAATCGTAGACTCTCTCTCTCTCTGATGGTAGTAAAGATGGTCCATAGGTTGCCATAAATTGCTGCTCTGTCGGGTGATCTTGCCAAGATATATTACATGCCGTCTAGCTTTCTTTCCAGTCTTTTGCTGAGCGTCCAGGTTGTAGCACTATAAAGAAGTATAGTCTTCACCACTGATCTGAAGAACTGCCTTTTCAGTTTCTAAGTTAACCTTGAATTCCATGCTGACTGCAGCTTATCCAATGTAGTCCATGCTTTTGAGATACAAATTTCGATGTCTCTCTCCGTGGAACCTATGTTGTTACCCAGGTATGTAAACTTAGTGACTTCTTTCAGTGTCGTTCCATCTTGGCATTTGATCGCTCCCTCTATATTGATGGTCATACATATTATTTGCATTAATGTAAAGATCAATGTCATTTGCAGACTTTTATAGTTCATGTAACAGTATTTGTTCATCTGTAGTGTTATTTGCGAACAGAGCAATATTATATGCGTAATCTGTGTCAGTTATGTATACTGATGGATGACATCTGCTTCTGGATTCATTTAAGGTGAAATCCAGTGTGCTGGATTTACAACCGTAAAATAAAGCGTTTTCTGCAAGTTTTGCCAAAAGAAGAGTAGTGGATGTAAGAAATTCTGCAGAAATAAGCAGGCTCCTCATTGGTCGGTTTGTCTGCCCACAATTTTGTTTGAACCTATCAGATTGCTTGTTATTATTAATTGCCAAGGGTACTCTTGGTGCCAAATTTATCTTTTCAGATTACCAGTTTCCACATAGATTCAGGTTGAAATCAAGGTTCGAAATTCACTCGAGGCTTGTAGCCTCAAAATCACTTTGTCTCATTGAGACGTTTTAATGCCCAAATGTGGGGCAAAATGTTATTATCAGCAGAGGTATGAACTAAATAGTTAAGACAGATTATGAAAAGAAAAGGGGCTTAAAGAACCCTGGTGTGAATGTCAAAGAATTCAGTGTCACCATCTGACGATCTGACCATTATTGCTCGAGTGTGCATAGCATCATGATAACGTTAATGATTTCATTTGAAATGGCTTAATGAAGCAATCCTGGACTGCTGCACTTTTGTATGAACTATGGTGTTGGTATTTGCAGAGTTTTTTTCATGAATGGTTGAGCTACTACATGAGACCTATCCTTTAAAGGAATAGTTTTTAGTGTTAACATTTCTAAATATAGATTTTGCTTACGTTTGAATGCTGCTTTTAATTTTCTTTTGATTGTTTGTATATTTCTCTCAACTAATTCTTTTGCTTGTGAATGATTTAGACTTGTTGTAATGGGTTTAAAATCCTACTTTTTTGCAAATTGTTTGAATTTTGATGATGCATATTCTAGACCATTGTCACTTATCACTGTTTGAGGAATACTTAGCATGATAAAAGTATGCCCTCTTTTCTTGATCATCGTGTGTGATTCACAATTATTTAACACATTCGCTGCCAACTATAGCTCTATTAAATTTATTGTCATTGCTAAGCTATTTTTTCTATTTTCTGCAATTTTCAAAAACAATATTCAACAAATAATGCATATGAATATAATATGGAACAATTGAAGCATACATGATTCCCCGTGAGTGCACAGTGAACGAGGTATAAAAAAAATGACTAAGTTCAGCATTGCCCCCCCCCCCCATTTAGCCCCCAAGGTCCCCAGGGGACATCAGATCCTGGTAAAGATGAACAAATGGTGCAGTTTTAGGCCTTAACATATGTAAATTTGAGTTCTGCACCATGAAAAAAAAAAAAAAAAAGTAAGTCCATCATTTGCCCCCACCCCCACCCCCACCCATTTAGCCCCAAAAGTCACCAAGGTCTTAATATATTTAAATTTGAGTTCAGCACCATGCAAAACTGCTAAATAGACATACACAGAAAACTTTGGAAAAATTGGTAAAATAGTCCCAAAAATGGAGTGTTTTTATTAGCGCTAAAAGAGCCCCTGGGGCACATTCAAGAATTATTGCGAAGTATAGACAAACAAAATTATACAGAAATCAGTTAGTTACAACTTTTCAGAAAGTTTATAAAAATCTGAGGCATCAATTTCTTTTAATAAGCACAAAAATGTCAATTTTAGCCATTTTAACTCGAAAGGCACCCCTAGGAGGGCAACCAGAGTTTTCCTGGAAAACCCGTTTTGTTACCTTTTTTTACTCATATCATGTTTAATGTTTATGCAAAATTTCATAAATTCAAGGCATAGTTATTGAGAAAAGTGCAGATAGACAAACGAACGGACGGACAAGGGTGAATTTATAGGTCCACCCTCCTTTTATCAAGGGGCCAATATATATTAAATTTGTATTATTTATTTTTTAAATGAATTATCAAAGCCACTTGTACTATAGGAATTGTCAGCTTTTATCAGTTTGTATATTTTTTGTAGTAAAAATAACTCAAATCAGCTTTTACTTATAAGATATATATAAGGCGTTTGACAGGGTATGGCACGATAATCTTCTCAGGAAAATCAGATCATACAACATCAATGGAAAAATACTTAACAATTAAATCCTTCCTAAGTAAGAGAAGAATCCAGTTTGTTCTCGACGGTCATATATCTAAACAATATGATATAAATGTGGGAGTACCTCAGGAATCTATCCTTGGTCTTTTATTATTCCTAATATTTATAAATTACCTCTCTGATGAAACTGCCTCTGAGATGGGTATATTTGCTGATTACACAACGCTCTATAACAGGCATGAAGGGAAAACAAATGAACACATATCTAAGGAAATGGCAGAAACACTAGAGGAAGACCTCCAATCTGTAGTGGAATGGGGACATAAATGGATGGTCATATTCAATGCTGCCAAGACTAAGCTTATTTCCTTCAATAACTACAAGAAACCTTCTCTACCACCAATAGCAATGGCCAAAGACACATTACCTGAAAATGCTTCTTTTAAACTCCTCGGCCTAACGTTCACAGGGAATATGAGTTCGAACAGATACATTGAGAGCATTGCCAAGGCCGCTGCGAGGAAGGTGGGCTCTCTCTACTATGCTAGAAAACTACTTACGCCTGAAAGTATCCTGTACCTCTATAAGGCCACCATTCGCCTATGTATGGAGTACTGTTGTCACGTTTTGGCTGGTGCAGCTACTACTCGTCTCTCTCTCCTGAACAGGGTTCAAAAGAGAGTCACCAACCTGATAGGTCCTGAACTGTCATCTAAACTTCAGCCTCAGTCCCATAGACGAAATGTTGCATTCCTCTGTTTGTTCTACAAGTACTTTAATGGTGAATACTCTGACAAACTACAAGCACTTGTACCCTCTTGATGTAAATTCCCCTGACAAACTCAACAAGCAGTTAAATCACACCCCTACATAGTAGAGATCCCTAGGTGTAAGAGAGCCTTCTACTCCAATAGTTTCTTCATCAGAACTGCTAGACTTTGGAACTCCCTTCCGGGATTCTGCTTTCCCAACTGTACTGACATGCAGAAGTTCAAGTATAATGTGAACAGACATCTTGCTGCTCATCTCCCTTCATAATATCCCTGCAACTTATGTCCCAATAGTAGCCCCCCCTACTTTGCCTTTTTTATGGTGAAAATTGAATAATAATAATAAAAAAAGAAGTTATAACTTATATATGTATTCACGACGGGGGCCAAGTGCAAGATAACTCGTAAAGATACTATTCAGTATGTGCTATTTTGTGATGCCAGTTCAAGTTAAAGACAATTATCGTACATGCCGAGTGTGCATCAACTAATAGAAAAAGAATTTCCTTACGACAAGTTTACCTGAAGCGGGCAAGACTAAGCAACTGCCAGGGTATGAGAATACTTATATTGGCAGCGAATGTGTTCTCATCTGAATATCAAAATATCTGGCTGTGTAGTAATAGTTACTACATAGGCTCTGTTGTATAGATGAAAAATGTCTGCTGCTCTTCCATTCCATGCTGTTTTTGATATTTCATAATGCATTAATGATTGTACTTGTTTCTGATATCTATGGTCTATACAACATGTGCTTATCATTTCTTTTATCTGACTGTTTATATTCAATCAATATATTACTTCTTTAGCTTGAGATACGCATTCTTCTATGCCTAAATGTCCATAGTGAATTTTCTGTAGGGCTTCTTTTCTTAAAGGTTTTAGAACCACTATTCGTTTGTCTTTTAGTACTAGTCCTTTTACATCTCAGTCAGGTCCTGGATATGACCTTAAACTATATCCGATGGTGAGGCCCCAGCTTGTGGGCTTTGGGGAGTGTGGAGCCACCCCTTACTTGCCATTGCTCTCAGGTCCACTCTGACCTGGAGTGGTAGTACCTGCTAGGGTCCCAACTATGGGTTAAATAGAAACCGACTTGGAAAAAAAACAAATATATTCTATTAAAAACTTTTTCTTCAAAATCACTGGATTCAGCATTAAATAACCTGAAAAGGGTTGATATGCCGTAAAACAAAAACCAACCAACAACATCTGTGTCAGTTATGTGTGCTGATGGATGGCGCCTGCTTCTGGATTCATTTAAGGTAAAACTAACTTGCATGTATGGCACAATTGAAGGAGGTATATTCTTGTTGATTTCCGGTCATTTTGAGATTGCATATGTCATTAATATCTGTAATGTAGGATCTTTCACTTTTTCTTTTCTGTACCTACCCAGTTTACGATCAATCGATGGATACTGTTTTAGAACTACATGGATATGATTATCCATTTCTGTGTCTGACATCTCTTGTGTATTATTTGTTAGATGTGCAGATGACAGTGTATCTGCAATTACTGATTCACGGCCTGGTATATATGTTATTTCAAAATCATATTTCTGTACAGCTAGTAGAAATTTCTGTTTTCTTGGAAGGGATTATTGTAATTGATATTTTAAAAGTCTGCCTTAATGGTTCACGATAGTTTTTTTTATTAGAAAGCGTCTGCCATACATGATTTGGTAAAATTTATTATGAGTGTTTTTAATTAAATTGGGCAATAGTTTTGTTACGCAGTTGTCAGACATGATGTGTAAATATAGGTAACCATTTATCACTATACTACACCTAGCCCATTTTTGTTTGCATCTGTGGTGGTTTTTGTTTGCCTATCTGAATGGTAGCAGTCGATGTTTACACATCTAGGCACAAAATCAAACGGTATAAACACATTTGTACACACATCGTCTACACATACGCTATCCTGAATAAAAACAAATAATTATATTTTGGACCAATCAGAAAATGTTCTGAGTTTATTTCAAATGGTCTTTCTGGGAACTACTTAAACCCTTTAAAAACCAGATTTTTCTTTAAAAAACTAGTGGAACCCAGGCGACCTGAATCTACGGATCATTGTCGCTGGGTGCCCCACTGTGGATGTCCATCTCTACAGCATCTCTTTCCACTCATACACACATAAACATTAACGAACACACACACACACACACACACACACACACACACACACACACACACACACACACACACACACACACACACACACACACACACACAACTCATGATCTCATTAACGTATGCAAACTATATACACTTTATTCATTGAAATATATCCAACTACCTCATTGAAGTATTTTACTAATTTAATAACAGAAGAGCATTGCTACTTATAAACAATTTTCAATGAAAAAAAAATTAAAATTAAAAAAAAATATATAAAAATTACGCAGAAAAGTTTTGAATATGATTTTTCTGACCCCTGAAACTCACGGCTCTTAATTGATTGACCCAGACTTATTCTAATACCTCAGCTAATGAACCCCCTTGTTTTCACAAGAACTCTAAAAAATATTCACAAACATTTTACGTTTTCCTATTGTTGTTAACCTTTCATTTTAAACATATATAAATTATTTCTTTTGTGAATATATGCTTTCTTAATTCATTATTTTGTTTTGTTTACTGTATAACAATGGCTCTTGTTGTTTCGCACATTTGACTATAAACTCTGCAAATTATTTTCACTGAAAATATTTCTCTGAATCCAACTTCTCCACAAAATACTTCTCTCTTTACAAATCGCCCTAAAGCAAAACCTCAAAACTAGTGTGAACACATCCCTAAAAACTAAATGATCAGAAGCCGACTTCTTCATGATTACATACATGACCCTTCAGTTTGTTTGCCATGCCATTCAGCTGGCACATGTTAGCGTTCGTTCACAGCCGAAAAAATCAAGGAAGTGATTAATTCTTTTTTTTTTTTTCAGACAGCACATGGCATAAGGTTGCTCATGCACACATGTCAATCAAACTAATAAAGGTCACTGATTGACCGAATATTGGTCGCATGTTTTCATCCCCGCTCTTTTTTTTTACTTATGTGTTAAGAATGTTCCTTCCCATGGCAGTGCAATGCCAGTTTTATGGATTACTTGGCTTTGCCTGGAGCAGGAATATGACATAGGGAGATCATTTCTATGGAAATCCCTTGGTCTAATAGATACTCTGAACAGTTCTAGGTAATTGTGATGAAACTCTCAACTTGCTTGGAAGTTTTTAATCGACACTAAATAAATAAAAGCCATTTAAATCATAAATATATACATTTCTACGATTAAATAGGTCCAATATGATGACTCACTCATCGTGTAGATGATCTAATGTTTAGTCATTCAGACAGTCATATAACAAACATTATTTTAATGTTTCTCTGATCGGACAATACGGGAAGACAGAGGTGTTATGATCTGAGTTTATATAACATTAAGTATGCGTATATGTTGATACATTTTTATATACACGATTCATTCTTAAAAGAAATTAATTGATCACTATGAGTTATTGAACACAGCTACTAAGCATAAAGAGTAGTAATGTCGGCTATATTTAGTTCAGGTTTATGCAAAGGAAGTAAAAGGGAGGTTGATGCACTTCATGAAAATTAAGCCACCTTCGATTTTTATGACATTTTAAGAATAGATATTAAGCATGAATTAATAAATATTCTTCAAATTTCAATTTTTAATATTTTGAAGAGACATTAGGTGTGATAAAAGAGACACAATCTCACATTTGGAAACTCAAATATTACAGAGGGGCATTGAATTGGATCTTTAGTTATTAGACACCAATTAAGTAAGATTGTGTAATTTTGTTTTCTTAAGATTCCTTAAGCTTAATCCTTAAATTTTAGATATTTTCTAGAATCAAAATCATGTAATCTATTTTTATCAATATTTGAATAAAGATTGTAGATCTAAATTTTTTGCAGCATTATACAAGTTGGTCGCTAGAAAAGTGTGAAACTTGAAACTAAATTTTATAGTTTAAGTTTTATTTTGTTAAAATTTTATTGTGTCTGGCTTGTTCATTTCTTCAATTTGCATGGAAGACATTTTGAGCATCTGTGAGTGTATCATAATATTTATTGTTGAAAAACTTTCTAAAAATTATTCTTTTTAAATATAAATTACCGTTTGGCAGATTTTTCGCTTTTCTAGTGACCACCCTTATTTTGATTTTTAATTTTGTAAGGAAAAATAAAGATGGTGCAAAAATTGTTTTGTTCAGGGAATTGATTTTACGCATCATGCAACTAGTTATTTATACAGGTTCAACTGGCTGGATACATTTCAGAAAAAAAAAAAGAAATTTCAATGGATTTCTTTTTCAAAATTGTGTTACATCCATCGATTCAACAGATTATATGATACAGATCGATTTGTCAACCAGATGTTACATTCGTAGACATTAAGGGGAACCGTCATTTCAGGAGGAAAAAAGCATTTGGTCAACAATGACTTATTGAAGTACTTAGTTTCAAAAATTCCAGAAGATATCTCACTACTAATGCAATTTACTATCTGTATAAAAGCCAAGTACGTCCAAGGATGGAATACTGCTGCCACATCTGGGCAGGAGCTGCTAAAAACAGCCTATCCTGCCTTGACAGAGTACAAAATAGACTTCATGGCTTAGTGGGGGATGCCCTTTTCTCTTCCCGGCAGCCGCTCTCCTACAGAAGAGACGTTGCGAGCTTGTCTTTGTTTTATCATTATTTCCATGGCAAGTGCTCGTCTGAGCTCCAATCTCTGCCCCACCTCGCCAATCTTTCACGATCTTTCACGATAAACACTCGTCTAGCTGAAACCACTGTCATTAATTTTCCCCACTCTTTATCTGTGCTGAAATCAAAGCGTAGATTCCATGAGCAAAGCTTCTTTCTTAGAAGTGCACGACTGTGGAACTCTCTTCCGTTTGCCTGTTTCCCACCTGACTACAACTTGGATGTTTTCAAGTCCAAAATGAACAAATTCCTGATGTAAATAAGACACTTTATCAAATCTCCAATACTAACAATTACTACGATACTATCCCATTGATTACTGTACACGCAATAACCCTTATCCCCGAGTGGCTTCTGGGCCTTGATAAGTGGTGACCTCCATGTAAAAAAAAAAAGAAAATAAGTCAAATGCATATCGACGACTATAGAATCAGCAAGCCGTGTTTAAATCTCAGTGAGTTTACACATGACCTCCGTAAAGCAGGCCTGTTCAAGAACACTCGTTTATCTGTTGACATCAAAGATTTTGGTAAGATGCCCACATAACTAGATAAACAAGGCACTTAGTTAAGAAGTGTTACATTCTACATGTAGACATTTAAAGGTGATAATTTGTCTTTGATCTCGTAATTGGTTGGTATTTTAACAAGGATATTGTTGTTTTTTTTTGATGTATCGGATTTGCTTAACTTTGTACGTCAATATATATATATACTAGTGGGGGTACCCGGCGTTGCCCGAGTGTTTGTATCCGGGACGGGGGGGGGGTTTAAAAAATGTTATGGTAGGTAAGTAGGAAGGATCAAACCCGGAGTCATGAGTAAAAGTAGGAAAATAAAGTGTGAAAAAAAACAAAAAAACATCTGCAACGTTAACAGTTCGGCCACCAAGAAAAGTCCATTCCAGTTGTTTAGGAAAAAAAAAAAAAAAAAAAAAAAAAACGACTACGGTAGGTTGGCGCGAACGTGAAAATATAATGTTAATTGTCCAGCACGCTAACCACTACGCCACAGAGCACTGCAGCTTAGTTTAGTGATTTTAAATAACTTCACATGAAAGAACTACGAAGCCAAACCGGTGTTCTCTTCTCAACTGTTCCTTGTGAACGACCCCCAAACGGTGTTAAGTGGTGGCAGGGGGAGGAGGAATTTATTAGAGAGAAAATATTTTACCACTTCCATTGATCTTAACCGATTTTGGCCGTGACTTCTCAGCAGAAAAAGTATAGAAATCTAAGATTATCGAGGAATTTGAGAAATAATAAGCCTATAACACACCTCAGATATTGTTCTGCCGTTTGTGCATATTATATTTGCATGAAATATCTTGATTTTTAATCCTATTAATGTCAAAATCAGACGGGAAAAAATGAGTTCATTTTATTTATATAGAGAAGAGAAGAAGAGAAGAAGAGAAGAGAAGAAGAGAAGAAAGAAGAAGAGATAAAAAAAAAAGAAATAGGGTGACACATTTTTTGAAAATATCATTATGAATCAATATTAAAATTTTTAAGAAAGCCAAAACGCTATATGTTTTTTTTTTTCTTTAAAAGAAATATTTATTTACCTTTATAACAATATGAAGCAAGCTTTCACCTTGATCAAAGCCGTTTCAAACGATTTCTTTTTATTCTCCTTAGAGATGTAAAAATGTCTCTGAATCCTTAGGGATGTTAAATGGGGATTTTTTTTTTTTAATGTCTTTTAAATGCAAAAAGTTAGCTCACGTGACAATGTTATAACTTTTAACATCGCAATGGACTATTACCCAAAGAGATTTTTACAGTTCCAAGAGATTTTTACAGTTCCAAGAAAAAGAAGAAGAAAAAAAGGATTAATAAAAAGAAATCGCTTGAAAATACCCCGATGGAAGCAAAAGCTTGTATCATATCTTTAAAGATAAATATTTCTTTTAAAGAAAAAGAAAAACATATTGTTTTGGCTTTCTTAAAATTTTTCATATATGAAAAATGTTTTCACAATTCAAATAAGTGAATGTTATTCTTTAAAACTGATATGACGCTATGTTTATTTACTTTACACACAGAAACAACAACTTTTCTTTTTTCAATTAATTCTTATTTTGTTTTTGTTTTTTAATTATTAGGTTGATGCAAAAATAATCTAGTTTTTTGACCTTCAAAAAATATATAAAAAAACGACATTATTTTTGCACATACCTAATAATATTAAATAAAGTACAATTTCCGTATAAATTGAGTTTATTATTTTTCTCTTTTTAATTTATTTTAAAAGTTTTCTAATGCTATTTAAAAAAAAAAGTTCCCATTCATCATCGACAGCCTGTTCGACAGGTTTGCCTGCTTTATGTAGGTTGTGGCTTACAACTGCCGACATTGGGTAAGTTTATTCGGTATGTGCACACAATCTGATGATGTATAGAAGTTAAAACTTGACCAGTGAGGGTTGAGGACATGTGCTGCATGAAATGATATGAATGTAAAATATAAGACTTAGTTCTGAAAAGCCTGGAGAAAGATTAAGTCAAGTTTAGTATAGGGATAGGTAGATGTGTGCATAACAGGAAACTTGAATAGTATAACCACGCTATAATGAATAAGAGTTTTTTTGTATTGCATTCTTCGGACTGATGTTTTCATCTTGAGTGTTATTTTCACAATGTTTTGGTTGATGTAACCTCCAACCTTCTTCAGGTGTATCTTGTTGAACTCGGGAAATCTTTCTGGCACACTCTGGAATCTAGATAGAATTTTGAATGAAATCCTTTATTTAACATAGGAATAGCTTGCCTTTGTTCAATCAGACATGATTGGGTAGATGTCGTATGTAATTCGCCCGCACTCCAGAACAGCGTAACTTTACAACTGAATTTTACCAAGTAATTTATCAACTACGTCATGTGAACTTGCAGAACCCAAACAATGCGGATCTGACGAATCCAAATAATACGAATAATCAATCATCAGAGTTTTGGGGTTAGTAGATGTAAAATTGTTGAGGTGGTAGGTTTTGGTTCAGAAGGGAAAGGCTAAAGAAAAGGTGATAGGAAATGACAAGAATGGATTTTTATTTTTAACACAGAGTCACCACTTATCAAGGCACAAGAGTCACTCGAGGATAAGGGTTAATGGGTGTTAGTGGCTGATGAGACAATGCCATAATGATTGATAATAATGGCGAAAGTTTGGTAGAATTTGGTTATTTAAGAGGACTGGTCAACAAAAATACATTCACATTGGATTTGAAAACAACAATGTTGTAGTCAGCTGGAAAGCAGCTCTGCAGTATTTAGTTCCGTGGATGAGTAGATCTAGAAAAGAGACTTTACTTGTGGTAGTTGCATTTAGTTTTAGCTACAGAGAAGGAAAAAGAAATATTATTGATAATATTTGTAGCTAGATGAATTTTTGTTGTGAATATTTTACGGGAGAAGTGGGGGGGATCGGAGACCATACATTGAACACGTGCCATGAAAATAACGATAAAGTAGAGAAAGATTTGCAACGTTTTTTTTTCTCTGAGAAAGAGATGATAGGGAGATGGGAGAGGACGGAAAGAAAGATTGATAAATAAAGATCTGGCTCAAGATAGGTTAGAAGAAAATGTCTAAAATGCACGTCGGCATGTAAAACCAACGTTAAACCGACAGTGGTGGTTATTATTGTGTATTTTTGTTTTATCTTCCTTGAATTGAATGTTTTATTCATTTCCTTGTGGAATCAGTTCAACATCTGACAATTCACGTCTATCACGTACTCCTGTCAATATGTCATATATGACGTCATAGCAGATGGTGTCATATATGATGACGTCATGTTTGTTCACAATGTCATATATGACGTCATAGCAGATGGTGTATATGATGACGTCATGTTTGTTCACATATATGACGTCATAGCAGATGGTCACTGATGTAAGGGATTACTGTGAATTAAGGACCCTATATAGGGAGTTGAATGAACAGCGACATATATCTGTTCACTTTCAACTTAAATATCTGCAGGATGCAGAAGGGAATTCCCAAATCTAGAAGTTCGAGGGAAGAAACTTTTAGAGTAGAAGACTTTCTCCTTCCCCAGCCCATTCCTTTCTCTGAACATATTCACACAAGCAATTCTCATTTATAGAGATCCGTCGAAGAATTAGTCAGCATAAGGGGAGTAACTCCTTCATCCAAAAATCAGTTACTTCCCTTGAAATGAAAGTTTTTTTTTTTTTTTTTTTTTTAAACTCATATTCACACCAAATCAGGCAAATTTCCACTGAAACGTAAAGGACTACTGTGAATTAAGGATCCTATCTATAGGGACACTACAACGAGGAAGTTGGGTGAACAGTGACATATATCTGTTAACTTTACACTTAAATATCTCCAGGATACAATAGGGAATTCCCAAATCTAACAGTTCGAGAGAAGGGACTTTCTCCTTCCCCAGCCGATTCCTCACACAAACAATTCTCATTTATAGAGATCCGTTGAGAATTTAGTCAACATAAGGGGAGTAACCCCTTGATAAAAAAAAATCAGTTACTTCCCTATAAATACTTGAAATGTCTGAAAGACCAAATTTTCCTGACTCATTCTATTCTAGTTAAATCCAAAGAATGGATATTTTTTTAAGTTTTGGATATTTTTCACCCAGAACAGCACCAATCAAGAATATACCAACTTTATGGATTAATGTTAATGTGTGATCTTTATGCAGTGAGTGTTTTTTTATGATGGTAGAACAAGCACTAAAATTTAATTGAAGTGGACTCATAGGTGGCTGTGCTAATATAATTAGCAAAACTATGCAACAAGAAGGAGCATATGTTTTTTAGTATTTATGTGAAACATCAACGAACATATACTACACTATTCCCCGAGGAGAATGCAATATCTGTGTGGCTGGTTTAATGATATTTAATGAGTGGATCTTGGGTTCACTTTCAGCAACTTCGTAACTACTGCTTCTCTTTTAGTCCTCAAATTCCACAAGTAATGTTCTTTAGTCACAAAATTCACCAAATTCCATGAGTAATGTTTCTGACAAAGGGGAAGAATTGCTATTTACTAGGTTAGAATCTATTCATATAACATAATCACGTTGACACACCGGTTCCCGTCAGATCACCGAAGTTAAGCAATGTTGAGCCTGGTCATTACTAAAATGGGTGACCAATTTGGGAATTGCAGGTGCTGCATGTAGGAGGACATCGACATCTCTCTGCAAGAGTTGCAAAAACCTAATGTCGTCATCTTCCCTAGCGGGGATATACATGCGACTGGGGACTGCTTGTGAATTTCATACTCCCATGGAACTTCCTCCATCAGAGGAAGCTGGTTAAACCCAAATAGGGTTAGTGCTGTTTTGCACACACACACACACACACACACACACACACACACACACACACACACACACACACACACACACACACACACACACACACACCATCGTTAGCTAGTTTTTGACCTTGAAGTTGTATTTATATTTTTGATTTTTAGCCCATTATGTCGATTAGCTTCATGTCTTATCTACAGCGATTTCTACAAGAAAGAGCACAAGAGATTTTACAAAACTATTGAACATTGAAAGATAATACATTAGTCTGAAATAAAATAATAAACTGAATTGAAAATAAAAAAAGTAATAGCATTATTTCAACTGCAAACAGACGGGTTACCAAATCACATTGATGTGATTTATTAATTGGGTGTTCATTTTTATATAAAAAATGGGCACTTGATTTCCAGTTTTGAAAATTTAGAGAGTGCACAGCAGGGGCAAACAACTTTTCATTCATTCATTACAAACAATAAAGTTTGGTTGGTTGTTTTTGTTTTACAGCATATCAATCCTTTTCAGGTTATTTAATGCCGAATCCAGTGATTTCGAAGAAAATTTTTTTTAATAGAATATATTTGTTTTTTTTTCAAGTCGGTTTCTATTTAACTCATAGTTGGGACCCTAACAGGTACTACCACTCTGGGTCAGAGTTGAACTGGGAGTAATGGCAATTAAGGGGTGGCTCCACACTCCCCAAAGCCCGCAAGCTGGGGCCTCACCATCGGATATAGTTTAAGATCATATCCAGGATCCAATAAAGTTTGGACTATATTATGAAAATTGTAAATTTTGAAAGAAAGAAATAGTTTTTTTTTGTTTTTTAAATTCTCATGCATTTCACTAATGCATGTTTGAAAATATTTATAAATGTTAAAAGTCATAAATTTTTACAACTTTCATTTATGCATTTATTACAAACAAGGAAGTTCAATTATTATGTTTTATTAGTTACAAAAAATTTCAGAATTTTTAATTTGTTACGAAAAAAAAGATCAAACCATTTATTTTGTGTTAAGAAAAAAAGGCTAATGTTGCTGAATACGGTTTGTTTACACACTTTAAATGTGCATTTCTCTCGTTTATATGGATAAAATAAATAAATTTTTTACTCGAAATGACTCCTCATGTAATAATATTTAAAATAAGAAACATTTTGAATGCTTTATTTTATCATATCAACAGCAAACCCTATTTAGTGACATTGCCGAAAAAAGCTATGTTGCGTTATCATAATTTTCTTAAATCTATTTTAATTCAATAAATGTATAACAAAAACTTGCTTAAAAAACGCCCACACATTTATTGTTGTGAGATTTTCAATTCAGCCTTGAAATTGCATTTGTTTGCCCCTGCTTTGCACTCTTCAAATGTCCAAACTGAAAAGCAAAAACATAGTTCCTTCACAGTACAAAATATTATACAGTACATTTCAAGCACTTTAAACTTCCTACTTCTTTAACATATTAATACAGTAACATATTAATAACAGTAGTTATTTACTTTTTATTCATAATATGTTGGCTAGATTTGTATAGAGTAATATCAAAAAAATATAGACAGAAATAATTATTAGAAATTTTTTAAACAGGCGTAAAAATTGGAAATAAAGCCAGCACTTGCCCTAGCAGGACAAAAAGGTCGCATTAAAACAATAGAGAGAGAAAAGAAATAAGAAATAAATGAAAATCACTAAAAATAACTAAGCATTGTATTTTCATAACGTATTCGGCGTTCTAAGCTTCCTTATAGTAAAAAAAACAACAACCCAGCAATAACAAATAAATAAATAAATAAAAAATTGTGCTTCTATATTGTAATAACGAAAAAATATTGAATTTCAAATAAAGCAAAGGATAGCTACGTAATTGTCATGTCGCAAATAGTAACACATGCAAAAATTATGGAAAACGATAAGCTATAAGAATAATTATTAACGGAAAACAGTTTTCAATAAAGTTTAGATGAGGAATATAATTTGTCCAACATTTTGAATTACATTCATTGCGTGAAGTAAACAACAGAACTTAATGATCTCCCTTGTCAACTTATCCCCTTTTTTTAGTAACCCTAACATAGCGGTTTCACTTCATTTCACAAATTTATTTTTTCATTAATAATTATTTTACTATCTCACTGTTTTTCGGGATTTTTGGATATGTTACTATTTGAGACTTGGTAATTATGCAGGCACCATTTGTTTCACTTTATGTTCATTTTTTTTTCATTATTACAATACAGAAGCGCTTAAAAATCCAGGGTTTTAGTGATTATTAATTTTTAAGAAACCTCTTTATTAATTACCTTAGTGTGTTCCTGTTTATTTGCCTAGAAACTAGGACAGAGTTAGGCACAAGATCAGTTTTTATTATAGGGAAAATCCAACTCCCCCTAAATCAAGCATTCTGGATTGGAACAAAAATAGAAGTTGCATCAGTCTAGAAAGATTTCTCCTTCACTGATTGATGACAAGAAAGAAAAAAAAACATAGTGATAATAATAATAATAATTGTACCTATTTACAATGCCTCCCCACGGGACAGAGTTAGACACCAGGGTCGTTTTTTAACATGGAGAAAAGGTACAAAAATAAAAATTGTCTCAGTCGTGAAGGATTTCTCCTCCACTGAAAGAGAACGAGAAATGGAAATGCCGCATCTGAAGAACAGATACTACACTTTGATTTTGGCCAAAAGGCCAAGTATAGTATAGGAACAGATACTACACTTTGCTTCTAGAAAGAATACCAAATGCGTTATGCCATCGTTTTATTACTTCACAAAACATAATTCTGTGTAGAAAAATTGTTCTGGATTATTTTCTTCAAAATTAAAAAAAAAGGAAACGTATATATTTATTGTTGGAAGATAGTGATGAACAGTATTTATTTACTTTTGTTCATAATTCGTTTGCTAAATTTGTATAGAGTAATACAAAAAATATAGACGAAATAATTATTAGAAATTTTTTAAATAGGCGTAAAAAAATTTGGAAATAAAATTATTCTTTAATTAATAAGGGAGATAAATAAAGAAAATACAGGTTAAAAATAAGAGTTATTTCCCTTGACTTAGTGCAGCAATTTATAGTTGTTTCAGCTTTGCTTGGGTCTGGAACATAATTATATAATAATAAATTAATGTCATTCCGCCAAACATTATACTCTTTTTGGGACAGGGTTCATTTATGGTTGATCGCCTGAGGTCCTTCCGTTGGAGAATTATAACGAGACCGATCATTGACAAATTTTGTATAAATCCGGAGTGCCGTTTTTTTGAAGGAGCTGGATTCCCATTATGAACTAACATTGTGTCTTTCTTGGCCTTCGGGACAAGATCAAAGTGTAGTATCTATCCGGCAGATACTGCAAGCAAAGACCATATTTGGGGGAAACCCCACATATAAGACCTTGGTCAATGTAGGGGCAACCCTTCATACCAATTGTCACTATCCAGCTCCTTTACTCCCCGGGGACTTGGTCCCCATTTCCCCTTCATTCCTCACTTTAAAAATCGGCATTGTGCCTAATTTGCTAAGTGGGGGAGCAAATAAATACCTCAAAATGTAGTATCTGTTCTTAAGATGCTGCATGTCAATTTCTGTCAATGGAGGAGAAATCCTTCACGACTGAGACAATTTTTATTTTTGTTCCTTTTCTCCACATTAAAAAACGACCCTGGTGTCTAACTCTGTCCCGTGGGGAGGCATTGTAAATAGAAACCCTGTGTCTAACTTTTGGAGCAAGAACATGTTTTTAAAGATTACTAGCTAAATACTGATAGCGTTAGATTATTAGGCAAACCAGAAGAGTACGCTACTCAGTCAGCAGCAAACGGTGTTTGATCAGATTTAATTCCTAATATTAAAGATGTTCTGCTTTGAGTCACTTACTCTTCTGATTGGCCAAGTTTTGTACGAATCTGTACTAATTATTAAATTGTTAGGTGAAAGTACAAAATAGTTACCCCCCCATTATAAGAATGCCTTCTAAATGATTTGCAGTTTATGGATCGTGCCGAAATATGAACATTATTTAGAAAGCAATTATTAATATGAGGAGGGGAGGCTTTGTTAACTATTCTGTACCTTCACCTTACAATTGAATACATTTGGAAAACTGAAAATCGTGCCACAGTTACCTATATCAGGAACTAAATCCGACCAATCACTTGACTTTGAGTTGGGTACCTTTTTGGTTTGCCGATTGTTGATTTAGTTCATTCCTTTTCAATAATTTATTCATTTAATTATGTTGGTACTTGGCATACAATTTTAGCATGATAATTTGCAGCAATGAATTACGGACTAAATCAGTTTTAATAGAAAATCAAAGAGATGATCACAAAACGAAAAAAACAAAAATTAAATTTCCTAGCCTTTGAGCTGGGATGAAAAGTATGATAGCAGGAGGATGACGCCCCCCCCCTCATATTTTATACTTTTGAGGACCTTGTGCCTAATTTGTAAAATTTGTTGACCATTCTTTTAAAGAATAAATAATTACAAATGTAGAAGAAATCCTTCTAAACAGAGGCAATTAAAAATAATCTGTCTCATTCAAATGCTGCATTCTAACCTTGTGCTATATGCAAATGAAAGTTAATAATCATATGAGGTGCTTTCAAGTTTCCAGACTTTTTTGTACAAGCATTTAAAATTATCGTAGACTCTTGAAAATTCAGTATCTTATTGCTATACATCTTATGAGATGACTGATCAATTTTTATGATTTCATGTTCAAACGAACAGCTACAGCAGGAATTGGAATACATTTTACTAAAGACTGATTGTCACAACTGATGAATTTTACAAATGCAATCTTGACGTGAGAACACTTTAAAAGAACGATATGCAATAAAATCTTGTTTTAAACTTGGAAAAATGCCACAGGAACCAGGAACGTGTGGAATGATTCAGACTGCTTTTGGACCATCTTGCATGACTCAAGCATCAGTTTTATAGTGGCATAAGGCATTTAAGGAAGGTAGGTAATCTATGAGGGATGATGATAGGTGTAAGAGGAGTAACGAAGTTAGAAAACCAGAGTTCTATAATTGAATACCCCCTACCCCCCAAAAAAGAACGAAAATCATAAAATATGCTTTTGTAAACCGCTCGTGGAAAGTTACTGACAGCAATATTTTTTACTATTAAATGAGGTGAAAACTTTTTATGAAAAATATTTCTTGTCATTTAAAATGTCCGCCATGTATTCATGCATCTTGTGAAACGTCAAGTGACTATGTGTGTGTGCGCGCAGTTTAGTAAGAAAGTGAAAAAACGAATATAATTAACAAAGTGAAAAATTAATGTAATTAAGAAAGTGAAAAAAAAGATTGTCCGTTTCGATATTGGGAAGCGGAAAAATATCCGGAAGGGTGAGTGAGGGGTTATTTCCACCTTGAAGCCAAAAAATGTTTTGGCATTTTCAAAAATTTCTCAATTAAATTTTTACTTTTAAAAAGTGTCTTCAAAAAGTGTGACCATCTTTTACTTTAAATCCCGCTTGAAACTGGAGCACTACACGCTTGAAACCACCGGACCAACACGTAAATTCTCGTCTCTTCGCCATAACACCAAAATGAAGAAAAAGAAAAAGAAATTCACGAACCGGACTTTCGACCCTGATGAGGCTATGTATTAGCGAAATATACGACTTACAAAAAAAAAAAAAAAAAAAAAGCAATAAACAAAAATGATTTTATAATTATATTCGACACTTCAATGTTTTCAAAAATTTCTCAATTAAATTTTACTTTTAAACAGTGTCTTCAAAAAGTGTGACAATCTTTTACTTATATATATATATATATATATATATATATATATATATATATATATATATATATATATATATATATATATGCTAGCAAGGGGACTCGATGTTGTCCGAGTTTGAATGGGATCAATAAATGTTCCACTCTCCTATACTTTTATTGTATTTGAAATTGGTGAAATCGCTCATATTTTTATTAAATCGATTTATTATCTGCTTTAGTTAGTGACCCCCCCCCCTCCACAGTGTACCGGGAGGAAGCTTCACATGCCTCCCTACAGTGACTTAGTCCGTAATACATTGGAGTCTGTATTTCCCTGTAAATAATCTACTGTTGATTTAATAAAATGATCTGTATATAATGGCTTCCCTTAAAGATCAAATTCTAAAAATCAAGTATCCTGGTTCAGTTGTGCTATAAACAGAAACATTCATTTCAAACACGCCCTTATCTTATGCAAGAACCAACTGTTAATTTTATTAAATTATTTTTACAGAATCACTCGAATTAAAGTTTAACGTACAAAAGTCAAGTATCATAGTTCAGTTGCGCTCTAAAAAAAACATTCATTTTTGAACGCGCCACTGTCTTATAAAATAATCTACAGTTGCTTTTTAGGATGGCCTTTCTGCTTGTGCAGTGATAAAAATTTTCAAATGCACATGTGATTTTAGGTTGTATAAATGGGTTAAGTTTGGTCAAAATCGGATTTCCTTCTTTATTCAGATTATTTTGATTATCAGTTTTCGATACTTATTGGACGCAATCTGTTGCAAAAGCTATGGGAGAACATTTTTAGACACATCAAGTCCCTTCGAGTGAAATTTCAAAAACATCGACCCAGCTGTTTCCAAGTTTATATGGAACTGTCCCCCTCTCTCTCACACACACGCACAAACACACACAGACAGGCACAAAGTTTCTTTTATATAATATATATATATATATATATATATATATATATATATATATATATATATATATATATATATATATATAGTAATTTATAAAATATATATGGCGATTAAGCTACATTGAATATTCCGCGTTTCATCCACTCTAGGACTCTTCAGCCTGAAGAGTTCTAGGACTCTTCAACCTGAAGAGTCCTGGAGTTGATGAAACGCGGAATATTCAGTGTAGCTTAATCGCCATATATATTTTATAAATTACTAACTAACTCTACCTACGTATTGAGCACTTTTGAAGTAAATACTTAAAGTTTACGCATAAATCTATACTTTCGTATATTAATTTATGTGAGTAAATGAAGTAGTTATATATATATATATATATATACATATATATATATATATATATATATATATATATATATATATATAGTTTTTTTATATTTAAATTTCATTCAGAAAAATATAATTTTTCAAAACAAAAACAATTATTTTTTGAACGAAGAATACAATTCAAAATTTATTTTGCTCTATTTAGTACATTGAGCAATTCTTATTTGACTGGCATTGTCTTATATATAAACATTACCTCCCTAAAATATATAAAAATAAAATTATATAAAAATATTACCCCCCTAAAATATTTTGTAAGACTTGATAGCAGAAAATTCAATAATTTGTGATCCAATATTTATCCCATTATTCTAATTATATATATATATATATATATATATATATATATATATATATATATATACTAGCATTTATGTCATCATTCTGATTATATATATATATATATATATATATATATATATATATATATATATATAGAATAAAAAATGTATATATGTAAAAAAAATGTATATATGTAAAAATATTTTTAACCTTTATATATCTAATTTTAAATAAATAAGAATGTAAATATACTAAATACTAATCATAGTGATAAGTGGGGTGATCAGTAGTTAAATGGATTAATCCGTAATCTTATAAATACAAGACTGATAAATTAAAAAATATATCCATTTTAAATGTGGAAATTGATGAATCGCACAGGTAAGAAATTCATTTTTATAGCATGAAAAGGTTAGTAACTGCAATTAAGAATAGGAAATTGGATCAAATGTTTGTAACATGTCTTCTTCCTAAGATTAAGGGTGGTGGTGTTTGATCAACACTGCTGGGGAGCCATGATGTAATATACTGTTTTGTTTTTAAATCCCCGAAACAGTGTTTCATGGTAAACAACTGATGATCCCTTGAAAAATAAATTATTGGTACTATAGTAAATTCGAGAGCGAGTTGTTGCAGTGATTGCAGGTGATTAATAACTTACTGACTAGATGGTTTTCTAACGAATGATAAAAAATATTTTTTTTTTATAGTTTTAAAGGTTAAAAACTTCAAAGACTATATATATATATATATATATATATATATATATATATATATATATATATATATACTAGCGTGGGTGGGTGGCGTTGCCCGGGTGTTTGGAGGTGTGTGTTGAACAAAAAAAAAAGTTGTAGTAGGAAGGCAGGCTCAAACCCGTACCGTGAAAGAGGAACAGAACGGGAGAAAAACGTGATGTCTTTGCTGTTATGATAACCGCCAAACCGGAAGTGACGTAGGTTTAAATTAAGGCTAGATAATCGAAAAGAGGGGATAACATTAAAAAATATCGGCGAAATAAGCGACCCCTCCCTGTAGAAAAGTGCCCAGTTGAGGGTGGAGATATTAATGTTTTTAGCCAATTTTTCGATATTTGTCGTCTGAATGGTCGAGCTTCAAAACGATACTGATCTTGTGAAAATCCGTCGCCTCTGTCGAAAGTTTTAGGCAGACATGCAAACGTACATACATTTATATATTGGTAGCTCAAATTTTCGACTCAAACCGATTAAAGAGCTTGCCCTATCTCTGAATACCCTTTGTGTAAAATTTCAAATGTTTAGACCAGAAATTGTCTGAGTAATTTGGTAGAGACCGCAGAGGTCAAATGTTTTTAAACTTCGACTCCTATTGTGACCTCTTAACATTAATTATTTAGGGGTCAAATCAAATTATTAAATTAGATTCATGCTCAAGTAACCTATATCTACAATTTCAATTGTTTATACTCAAAATTGTCGGAGGAGTTTGGTAAAGTTCTCAAAGGTCAACTCGTTGAAGTTTGACCCCTTATCAGCCAAAAAAAAATGGATTACAAAGATTTTCCCAAATCTCTATACCCTGTATATCAAATTTCGAGTCTGTAGACTGAAAATTGAGTTATTTCGTAGGGAAATGCACACACACACACACACACACACACACACACACACACACACACACACACACACACACACACACACAGACAGACAGACAGACAGACAGATACATGAAACCCAGTGTAATTTTGGACGTCTGGGATTAAATGCAACTAAGAATTTATCAGCTACATTTCACACACACACACATATATATATATATATATATATATATATATATATATATATATATATATATGTATATATATATATATATGAACGATGAAGATCCATCATTTAATTGTTTTTTATAAGTTCACACATCCGCAATTTAAACACACACACACACACACACACACACACACACACACACACACACACACACACACACACACACACACATGTTTATAATTAAGTGCATTCGTATAAAGATGAGGGTTGCAAGTAAGTCTGTCATAGCTGCTTTGCTCATCAGTTCTGCCGCATGGAAGCGGCCACAAATAAATATTACTTTGCGTTAAGTGAGTTGTTTCAAATGGGTCACACGCATGTAGAATCGATGTAGGAGCTGAAAGAGTTCTGGTAATTTTCACGTCTATTGCCACTCGTGCTATGCCATTATTATATTTGTGGTCTATCTGAACAGGGAGGCAATTGAAAACAGTAGGGTCTGGCCATTGTGCTAAGATCCAAGTGCAGTGTCTGTTCTGATGTAGTCAATTTTGGGGAGACCCTTCTATACTAAGGCAATTTTCCCCCTACTTCCAGAGTACCCCCTTTTTTTTTTGAGGAATTGGTTTTTCTCCACATTAAAAACAATTTTGTGTTATATATTGCTCTTGTGTGGAAGCAATTAAATACACATTGAAAACAAATTTCTACACGAAGATCAAGTACAACTTTACAATTTCACGCAGAAAATAATGATGATATTAATTTTTGCATTAAAATAGTCTCAGAGAGAGGATTTTTTCTCCACTGATGATGGGTTATATACCCGAAAGGACCTTTGGAATAAATACCATCCACAGTTAAAAAAAAAAAAAAAAAAATTCAGATAAATAAATATATATATAAAAAAAGTATTTATTTATTTCTTTATCTGCTCATAACAACTGTACATTCCTGCGTTGTAAGCCTTCAAAATGCCTCGTATTTAGAGTAAGTTTTAAATGAGAAATCTAATGACGGTAATTCTTATATATTACTTTGAGTGTCTTTTCATGATACTTTTCTAAGTCCCTTAACCCATATTTGAACCAATATATTTTCGCTCGATATTTTGCTGACCTCTACATATTAATTGCAGTTTTCTGGGAATATAAAATTTGTCAGAAACATTTAAATGTTGTATTATTTGAAAAACTATGAACGAACAACCTTGCAGCAACGTACTTATACAGAGTCGAGGATTTGCTTTTTCTTTTTTTTTTTTTTAGATAGGAAGAGAGTATGACATTTTGTGTATGCACAATCATTGTAAGGAAGGTAATATTAATATGCTGAAGGAAAAATGCTCACACATTCAGTAATTCTATTATTAATCCGAAATCTAAGAAATACGAAAGATAAATACAAGACAGAAAGGATGTGTTATGCAATTGGTGTACCGAAATTGTTAAAAGTCAAATTATAGTTTAAGAGTCTAATTAATTTCGCCCAAAGTAATATGGTCGGTTCCATTGAGATCCCGTCACGAATGAGAGTGCATCCCGTGTCAGCAGGCAATAAGTACTTCATCCGAAAGAATGAAGTAAAGCTTGGGAGGATTGTCTCCCATTACCTTTAAATGTTGCGATTAATTTAAAGTAACAGAATATCACTATGTTTCTTTGCATCTTTTACAGCAATTCAGTGAATTGCCAATTCACATTCCGTGTAGCAATATAAAAAGGCAAAAAAAAAAAAAAAAAAAAAAAACTGTGTGCAAGCGGTTTACCTAATACAGCATTTAAAAATCAATAAAAAAAAGGGACGCATAACATGTTTTATACAAGGGCAAGTGACGTAACAAAATCGTTAAATGTCAATTCATAATGTAAAGGACCGTTAAAAGTCAATTTCGCCTTAAAGTATAAGCAACTGCCCCGTGAACACTCTCTCATGGATGAGAGCGTCAGACGTCATGCTATAAGACCCTCCGCCACCCCAAAAGAAGGAGGTACTGCCTGTGAGAATGACCCCACGTATTTGGAACATTGTGATGAATTCTAAATAAAAAGGGGCCGCTGTGATTTTTGTTTCCTAACAGGCACCTTAGATCTTGATGGCCTCATAAAAAAAATAATGAAAACAGTACGCGCGTTACGGACGCATCGCAACAGTAAAAAATTACTGATATAAAGCCCTGGTCAATCCCCCTGGACTCCCTGACAGATGAGAACGTCTAAAATGGTTATATGTGGTAATGCCTGGGAGGATTCTCCTGCTTTTACCTGTGAAAGTTTTGGTGAAGTCGAAGTAACAGGAGGCGCCGTATTTCCTTTATCCTATAAGTAAGAGTAAGTACAATATAAGAAAAAAACAAAAGAAGACGAAAAGGGTGTGCTCGTCGGACTGGAACTAATTTAGAGAGAGAGAGAGAGAGAGAGAGAGAGAGAGAGAGAGAGAGAGAGGGAGAGAGAGAGAGAGAGAGAGATGAACTCACTGTATATTAAAAAGCTATTCTGCGTAAGAATAAAACACTTGTATACTTCCGTTGGCATTCACTATCACATTAGGAATCTACAAGCGACATGCGATACATTAATAACCATCACAGAATTATTTCTGAGGGGAGCAAAGGGGACATCCCACGTTTAAAATAAATGTACCATGGATTAAAAAAAGTACTGGATAGATTTTTTATGAAATTTGAAACATAGACAGAAAACGTTAGATGTTTGTCTCATTTTGGAGAGCGGGGGATGGGGAAGATAGCTAAATGTCTCTACTATTATATATACAATGTAAAAATTTATATATATATATATATATATATATATATATATATATATATATATAAAATATGTATATATATATATAAAATATGTATATATATAAAATATGTATATATATATATATGTATATATATAAAATATGTATATATATATATATATGTATATATATAAAATATGTATATATATATGTAAAATATGTATATATATATATATGTATATATATAATATGTATATATATATAATATGTATATATATATTTATATATGTGTGTATATATATATGTATATATATGTGGGTGTGTGTATATATATGTGTGTGTGTGTATATATATATAATTATTTTTTTACTATAATAATTATTAAATACCTACAGACACTAGTGTTTCATCCTTTCGGGAATCTTCAGTGCAGGGTGTCACGATTAATACCAGTCGAACGATTCGAACCCCGCACCACGAGACATCTCTGGCATATATATATATATATATATATATATATATATATATATATATATATATATATATATATATATATATATATATATATATATATATTAATGGACGTTCCCGTCGATTTCGACGTAGGAGGTTCCGCCACGACAACAGATGATTTGTTTATAGTGGCGAAGGCTTTGTGTAGAACCAACTACATTTTTGCTATTACTGCTAATCCTTGTCGCTGCAGATGATTGCCACAGGACAAAGAACACGGTACAACGCAGGTTTTTACAACAAAGTTACAGTCTCCTAGATGCACGTCTTAACTAAGACTGGAGGTCCATCGCCCCCAGTGAATTAATGCGCCTCCAGATACCAACCTCGAAATTTCTACCACTCAGCGCGGTACATACAGTGCCTAACCTTCCCAAATGGTCACCCCTCTGGTACTGGCAAGGTTCAACGTTGCTTTACTTCGGTGATCTGGCGAGAATCTGTGTGTCAACGTGATTGTGCAATATATATGGAGGAGAAGAGGAAGCTGAATAAATGTGTTGGAAATAGAGTACATGGATTAAAAAATGTAGAAAAAGGGATGAGCAGTATATTAAAGAAGAGGTGAGATGGGAGCTAGCACCTCAGCCACCAAAGGATGTTTAAGTTAATTTAGTATCGTTCCACGGATAAAATATATTTGATCTATATATGTGATCCTGGATGTACGACTACGTCGGGCTAAAACGCACCAGAGATTATTTGCAACTAAGTGATAACTCAATCTACTCCCAAATTCCCAAACTTGAACCTCACCATCGAATGCACATTAAGAACGTACCCAAGCCCCCATTTTTTAGTATTTAACTTACACACTTTGTACAAGAATTATCATCTTTTTTTTTCCGAATGAATACCCAATTTAACAACGCTTGGATTCCTGCTATATATAGAAACCTACACCCAATATTTCTCTCCTTCGTTCTCTCTTTCCATTCTCTCTCTCTCTCTCTCTCTCTCTCTCTCTCTCTTTCAATCTTTCTATTTCTCATCTTACGTACATTTATCAAACGTATCTATACCTTTTTTTTAATTATGTGACTTGCTTTTAGCTCTTCAATATCACACGTTTCTAGACTTCAAGTATAAGGATACAATCCACCTTTACAGACGTTAATCATACCTTCGAAGTTATCAACAAATTTTTCTGTGCGTGTTTCATCCTTTCTTCTTTCTTAAAGTTCTAGCTTCTTGTTTAAAAAATAGCTATATAGATCATCAGTAGCATATAATATGCCCATTTTAATATGGTATGCGATTTTTATTTTGACAAGAACGCTCTGACGACAGGAGATTTTCGTTTCCTGTTTAAAGTTGTTTCAAATATGTTGCATTTTTCTAGAAACACATGTTAGCTTTTCTATCCTCTAAACTGGAAATTGATTATAGTATGGCATAACATATATCTGTCTATTTAACACACACACACACACACACACACACACACACACACACACACACACACACACACACACACACACAGACACACACACACACACACACACACACACACACACACACACACACACACATATATATATCCAAAACAAATTAAAACACAAACTAATCGTATGGAAAACACATGTACGCTTTCGACATAAAATTACTCAACAACAGCTGATATGCGATGAAACGCAACAACCATGCAGATATCTTCATTTATTTGGTCACTATTCCCTTATTCGTGATAGTAATACCTCGCAGGGCTTCTAATATTGATTAAATATAAACTATCCGTTACCGAATATTCTTATGAAACATATCGTCTATTCTATTTCTTAGCCATATTAACAATTGAAATCCCCACCCAGATGACCCGCTGAGTATAATTTGGAAGCTTCGAGGAGTTAGGGATTATTCCATAGTTAGCACTACTTCCAGATTCACGCTGCCTCGTAGGCGCTAAATATTGGCACCCAATATAAAGTATCAGGACATTCTTGTAAAATATACGCCAACAAATCAAATTCATCTACAAACTCATCGTATATACAAAACATACTATTGAGTAACTGAAGCCCCCTCTACAAAAACAAACACACAAAAAAACTTTATTGATCGTATTATTTGGATTCATCAGACTACTGTTCTTATCTTGAGTGTGATTTTCACAACGTTTCAGTCGATATAATCTCCGACCTTCTTCAGGTGTATCTTGTTGAACTCGGGGAATGTTTCTGTTTAACTCTGGAATTTGGAGCGGAATCATTTATTTACTACACGGTGGTAGTATGCTCTTGTTCCGTCAGCCACGACTGGATAGAGGTCCTAAGTAATTCGCAATTGTATTTTTCGGTCGGTCACACTGAGGATTGAACCTTCAACCTTCAGGAGAATATCACTTTTACAATTGATTTTTCCCGGTACTCTAACCACTTGCGGACAATTCTGATACAAATTTTAGGCGCCTTGAATCTATTTTATTTCTAGTTGTAAATATCAATATGCTGTGAAATAATCAATTACTAAGTAGACCTAGTATAGAATTTAATACGACATGAGAACTAAAAACTCTACTGAGTATAATAATAATAATAATAATAATAATAATAATAATAATAATAATAATTAAAAATAAAACTGAATCAAGTGGCATAGTCCTAATTTGAGGGAGCTTCGGGGAGTTTGGGGGTCATCTCCTAGTTATCACTACTCCCAAGCCCACTTGCCTCGGAGTTGTAGTACTTCGTAGTGTCCCAAATATTGTTGCTAAATAGAGTTTAGATCGACTTACAAAAATAATATTTTAAACTATCATTTGCAAAATACTCTTATAAAATAATATATACGCCTACAAAACATGTTAATCTGCAAACCAATCGTATACAAGTCATGTGCTCGATCTCGGTAGATAACAACCTAACGATGCGTGACATGAAATTCAACAAACAACTAACCTAAGAAAAGAAAAAGAAAAGTTTGTGCATCTATGATAACATTAATAGTCTTAAGTTGCGTCCCTTTAATCTGCGCGTTTATCGGTGTAAATGTTATTTCAAACAAATAATACTAATAATGCTTCCCGCCAAAAAATAAAATGCAAATATGCATGCATATGATGACCTCAGTCTCTGCTGGTATCACACAAAGCTGTCGTGATGTGTCAAGGAGAGTGAAAGGATTGAGAAAAGAAAGCACCTACAAGACTTCCACGGGATCCTTGGGAAACCTGAATACCACTTTAATTCTATAAAAGATCAAAAGTCGTTGCACATGAAAAATCAGTAGGAAACGACTGTTGCAATAATGCGAAATGATTTGCATTGGTTATTGAAAAGTGCTAGAAAATTTAGGTAGAGTTGTTTTCACTCAGACTCCAGGGAACGCCACTGGTCATTATCACTGAGTAATCGCTGATATTGTATGAAAACTTCTAGTGAATGTACTACTCTACACCCCCCATCATGCACTCCCCCCATTGTTTCATCACCCCTCCCCCCCCCAAAAAAAAATGATGCCAAAGGGCCGAGAAGGGTCAATAAGGACTGAAAGACCGAGGAGCGAGCGCCAACCAGACCTCGGCTGGACAAGCGCAAAGAGAACTGGGACCTTGGGGAGGCTGAGTGCCACTCAAATTCCAGTATAAACCAATGGCCACTACCAGCGAGAAATCAATGGTAAGCGGCTGTTGCGATGATGCAAAATCATTTGCAAATGCTATCGAAGGAGGTGGAGAGGTCTGGACGTCTGGGGAGACTTGTTGTCACTCAGCTTCCAGAGAATACCACAGGTTTCCAATCAGATCGTTTGTTGACTTGTGTGAAAGCTCCATATGAGCCAAATATAATAATAATAATAATAATAATAATAATAATAATAATAATAATAATAATAATAATATAACAACTATATTTAATAATTTTCAAATTCCCCTTTGTCAGAAACATTACTCATGAAACGTCTTCTGTAAAGTTTGGAGATTTATGGCTCACAATATCGTAACTCTTTACAAGAAGGACAATTTTCCATGTTTACAGTTTGGTTCCATACATATGCGCGTCTTCTGCTGACGGAGGTTTACTTATCAAGCGTGAGCGAAGAACTCACTCATTTCCCTTAGAGTTTGGCCATTTATGTTCAGCAACTCTCGTCACTTCACGTGGATTATCTAGTCTTTCTCCATAAAACACGCCACACATCTTGTGTCTTCTTCTCCTGGTTTTTCTAGTACTGCATGTATAACTGTACTTTGTTTAAACACCGACCTCATACTGTTATTTTTTACTAGTTTTGGGGAGCAACCGTTTAACAAGACCCAAAGTATAAGTGTTTATATAAGTGTCATGTGGCCAGTGAGACAATACCGTGATGATCGGTAACGGTGGAACTTGAGGAACGGTTGATTATTTAAGAGGACGACTCAACAAGAACTTATTCAAATTATGCTAGACATCGATCATGTTATAGTCAGCTGAGAAGAAGCTATACGGTATTATGTTTTATTTTAAACTCAATTTTCACCCCAAACAAGGCACAGTGCCACTTTGAAGTAGGAGGCTACTATCGGGGACATAAGTTGCAGGGGTATTATGAAGGGAGATGAGTAGCAAGATCTCTGTTCACATTACACTTGAACTTCTGCATGTCAGTACAGTTGGGAAAGCAGAATCCCGGAAGTGAGTTCCAAAGTCTAGCAGTTTTGGGGAAGAAACTATTGGAGTAGAAGGCTTTCTTACACCTAGGGATCTCTACTGTGAAGGGGTGGGATTTAGCTGCTTGTCGGGTTTGTCGGGGGTATTTACGTCGAGGGGGTACAAGTGCTCGTAGTTCGTCAGAGCATTCACCATTAAAGTACTTGAGAACAAGCAGAGGGATGCAATATTTCGTCGATGGGACTGAGGCTGAAACCTAGATGACAATTCAGGACCTATAAGGTTCCACATACGGTTAGTCTTAGGAAAGAAACTTTGCTCATGGAATTTTTCGTTTTCACCTACACTAGTCTGGCACAAGACCGCAATTTCAGAGCAATTTCCGAGGTACATGAATACCAGTAAAATAGAATTTAGATCGACTTACAAAAATAATATTTTAAACTTAAGCCTGCAGACCAATGAAAATGCTAATGCAATCTTAAGTGGCAAACTCACCAACACTATCTTATACAGTTTTTGAACGTATCTAAGACAAGATGAGCCAATTCAGTCTAAACGTTTAGACATGAAAATACTATTTTAATCGAAAGTATGACAAGAAGACTGATAGAGCGACAAATACAACCTGTTATAAAGATTATTGGGCGCATGTTCAATAAGATGCGCCCATTCAAGTTTAGGGATTAGTAAGGCACGTTGCTATTTCAAACAGAAATGTGACAGGCTGACAGTCAGACCTAGTATCATATAGAAATGTTACATATTAAGGTCTTTATGCTAATAGTGTCAACGTGATTGTGTTGTACACCGGTTCTCGCAAGATCACCGAAGTTAAGCAACGTTGAGACTGGCCAGTACCAGATGGGTGACCATTTTGGAAGGCGATGCGCTCTATATACCGCGAGTTAAAATACCAGGTTGAGAAACTGGCGCGGTCTATCGTTCTCTCGAGAGCAAATGGGACTCTCTTAAGCTGTGGTAGGTACCCCATCTAGTGATGGCGTCACAATAAAAAAAATACTCTTGATAGCCCAAGCGAAGCATCAAGTATCCAATTACCGACAAGATTTGAATTACACTACAAACTCGTGTAGTGAGTTTAATCTCGGCCGCGCTAGATTGGACTGGATTCGAATAGTGACAAAGTCAGCTAGTATAAAGTCTGTTATACATGCACTACATAATGCAATGAGGAGCCAAATCTGCAAAACAGAATCTTTCCCACGGTTGAATTAAGGTTGGGTGACATGTAAAACAAAAACAAAACGAGATATTAAATCAGTTGGACAAAACAGACGAACGTGTCGTGATGATAAATGACGTCATCTTTTGTCAAATTGAGAGAGAGTCTATAGTTTTCAAATCAGTTGCCTGTGGAAGCAAATACGAGACACCGACGATAATGCTGTAAGGAAACTTTAATAATCGCCAAGTGCGAAATGTTATATAAGATCTATTGTAACATAGCGCGGACGCGCGCATGCAAATGCACGCGAAATAACATCACCGATAGGGAAAAATAAAGACTTTAAAGAGATCACGTTGAAAACAGAAATAACGTTCGAGATCAAGTTAAAAGCGTGAATATCGTTCGAGAACACGTACGAGAAGACGATCACGTGAGAGGCGCCACAGCGGTAACGAGAGAATGAAGAAATAAATGGCATTGTACAAAACAAAACGCGAGTTGAAGTTCTTTCCTATTTTTGTCTATATTGCGACTGAGGCCACAACGTGTTGGTTCCTGGACAACGTTACACTGTTTGAATGTCATTCAAAGACTTTTCTTTATTTAGGAGTCACCATTACTCCAGGCCCAAAGGTCACTCGAGGATAAGGGTTAATGCATGTAAGGTGGTGGTGTAGTAATGGTGTCAATTGGGTAGAATTTGATTATTTATGACGACGGATTAACAGGAACTTGAAGGCTACTATGTTGTATTCAACCGGGAAGCATGCCAGCGGAACAGTGTTCCAAAGGCGGTTATTTCTGGGAAAGAAGTTTTGTTCATGGAATCTGCGTTTTCCCCACTCTCTATCTATGCCTATTTAGGCACAGATAGAGAGCGGAGAAAATCATAAACAGTGGTTGTAGATAGTCGAGTGTTTTTGTGAAACTTTGGCAAAGGGGAACCATAGATTGGACTTTAGACGAGCACTTGCCATGAAAATAGCGATAGAGCAGAGACAGGCTCGCGACGTCTCTTCTGTGGAAAAGAGGTTGAAGTGAAGAGAATAGGGCATCATCTACTAGGTTTCGAATAAGCAGGATAAGACGAGTCGAGCAGCTTCTGCCCAGATGTGGCAACAGTACTTTATTTTAGGGCTCACCTGGCTCTTATACAGATAGAGGACCGAATCGGCAGTGAGATACTTACTGGAGTGGTAGAATGATCCAACCATTTGTTCAGTGATCTCGGCAACAGATTTAATGTATGTGTTCCATTTCCGATCAGCAATGAAGGTCAGTCCCAGAAGCTTGTCAAGACATGGGGCTTCCCAAGACTCAAGCCATTTATTTCAATTGGACCGTGGTGGGTATCAGAGCGATTATGATGAAAGGAGAGAAGGTTAGTTTTCGATGCATTCAAATTTACCAACCACTAAGTAAAAAGATAAGTTAAATAATTAAGTATCAAAGAGAATGTAAGTCTCTATTTCTAATGTGTGAGTCAATTCTCTCCAGAGATAAAACCTAAGAACCTCTCAGGAACTTCTCTATATTTCTGCATGAAAAGAAGTTTTATTTATCTAGCTAAACCGATGAGGCGATTGACGGCCACCAGTGAAAAACAGCGACCACAAGAGAAACAGTGACTACAAAAAGGAGCAGCGGCGCAAATCAAAGCGTATATATCAAGAACTTTATTTGATTTCTTTGGAAAACACATTACAGAATTGCGTGGACGCATCTAAATAAAGATGGCCTATTCACTCTGCACGTTTAGCCATGTGAATTCTGTTTTAAACGTAAACATGACAGTTAGCACGACTGACGGACAAAGTGTCTTGCAGAAGTGCGAGGACTAACTTACCAAATCCAGGATATTGAGAAAATTAAAAGCAAGGAACTTCAAGCGTCAAGGAAGAAAGATAAAAGAGATTTCCCCCATTTTCATTAAAAAAAATACAGAAGCACTCAACATGTTTGGTAACGATATGTCGGACGAGAAAGAGAGAGAGAGAGAGAGAGAGAGAGAGAGAGAGAGAGAGAGAGAGAGAGAGAGAGAGAGAGAGAGAGAGAGAGAGAGAGTTTATAAATAGCAGGAATTCAAGCGTTGTTAAATTAGGTGTTTGGTTGCAGCGTCTGGTGAGACTTAATTTCGCTTTTCTCAGTTGGAAGAGACTAAATATATATATATATATATATATATATATATATATATATATATATATATATAGAGAGAGAGAGAGAGAGAGAGAGATGGGGAGGGAGGGGAAAATAGAGGAAGGATTGGAAGAAAGAACTAGAACGAGAGTGGTGGTGGTGGTGGGTGTTGATAGAAAAGTTGAAAAACAAAAATAGCCAAATTCTTTCCACAAGAAATGGAATAACTAAGTCAGGAATATTCCAGGTGCGAATTAAAAAATGTAATTCGCGTGTTGAATAGTTACTTGCACTTAAATCGGTTCTTCAAAGGAATACAGCATATCTTTGTTTGCTGTGCCTCGTTGTCTCTGACCATCTGTGATAATTTGGAGCCTGTCACTTGTCCAACCGAATACCCTCCAAACAGATACTCTATGCCCTTAATAACACATTTGAATACTCGAGCAAAGGGGCTATTGCGGCTCAAGCAATTACTATATGGAATCTGAAGCTCTTAACACACCATACAGAATTAAGTAGACGATTATTAATAAAAATTCTACAATCTCATATGTAAGAGATGTCTACTATGCACTACGGAGAAACTCAGAATACTATAAGCTATCAACAACCCATCTATAAATTGCACCTATGCTAGATTAGAAGTTTTCAGAATGTGCCCTACAACAAAAACATTCTCCTAGCCAAATAACCCAACAAAAGTAACACATAACACACAGAGAATCAGACTCTCCCCTAATAATCCGCGTAATATGGAAAATACAAGATCTATATGTCCACTTTAGTCCTTATTATTGAACTCATTTAAATAATTTATATAACTATTATATATCCTCCTCGCCCCTCCTCACAGACGCGTTATCAGACACATAAAGCCAAAACATCACCGAATTTCTCCACTACCTGAATACGAGTACGCTCTACAGCCCTACATACTATACTCCCACCTCGAAGAAATAAAACATATATCAAAATATATAGTAAAAAAAATTATAATATATAGCTTTTAGATTATATATAATATTTGAAAACACTAACCTACAGATATGTATGTTTCGGGACCCTACCCCTCCTCAGCGTAGCTTGACTGTTACTAGGAAGCGAACCTCAAACCTCATATATCAAGTCCGCCGTCTAATCTATTAAGCTATGAAGACATTGACAATTTTACTGTTTTTTTTAATCGCTTATATATTATTACAATAAAAAAAATGCGAGCATTAAAAGTAATATGATTAAGCTTAAACATGAAAAAGTAAAGGACTAGTTTTTAAAACTGGAAAAGAAAAGGACAAGATATTCT
>NC_136494.1:77023578-77078578 GCF_053919585.1 Euprymna scolopes
ATCGTCTTGAAAGTTAACAAAGTGTACGTGGATATGCTGAAGAGCGTGGTGACCCCTTAATGTAATCAGGTGGTTACTGGCAGACTGGGTGTGGCAGTAAGACTCGGAGCCGGCCCACAAATCCAAAGAGACCAAAGCTTGGCTATAGAAGGAGTGCTACGACTTTGTACCCTTCTTTCACTGGCCAGCCACCTCCCCCGACCTGAACCCACTGGACTACTTCGTTTGGTCATACGTCGAGAACATCACCAACATGACCTCCCACACCACCAAAACCAGTCTGATCGTCCCTTTCCGCTAAGTATTCGCCGAGCTCCCGCCAACGCTTGTGGAAAAGACATGCTCCCAGTTCCGGGCCAGTATCGAGGAGGTGATTGAGGCTGAAGGCGGCTATATTGAATAGATTTCAGCCCTACTACATAATCAAGTTACCTGAATTGTAATTTTTAATAAAAGCTTTTAAATAAATGTTGTTTTCTTTAGGGCGACAAGTTTATCATTCAACCCTGTATTTCAACATAATAAATGTAATATGGGATAAATGTGCAACTGCAGTATAGAAATTAATACAAGAAACGGCACATAAAATGTTTATGCCTCTGTGTACTTTCCGTGCAGCTTGCTGCGCCTTGTTAATCTTCCAATGAATGAGCGTCATGCTTTTGCGTACAGCTTCAAAGGCTTTTAGGTAATAAGAGCTCGGATTTATTCCTTACGTTCAACGATACTACAAAAATATACGATCTCGGCTTTCATATGAACAAACAGAAAAAATATGCTAAAATATTAACAAATGTTGTACAAAAGTATAAGTAGTTAATGATGGCTGGCCCCGTAAAAGCACTTTATGGAAAATAAGATGTCTGGACTTTACAAAACGTTTCGTTGAATAAAATGTGTCGGATATGTATGACCTATAATGCATACTGCACGTGATGTGTTTGAAAAATTATCCACATTTTCTACCATTCTGTGTTATTAATAGATATTAGATAGCTAGGTATATAGATAGATAGATAGATAGATAGATAGAGAGAGAGAGAGAGAGAGAGAGAGAGAGAGATGTCAACGAGGATAGATAGATAAAGAATGAGAGAGAGAGAGAGAGAGAGAGAGAGAGAGAGAAAGAGAGATATATATATAGAGGCCACTTTGGTCACGTGTATTCGATTTATAGAGATACGATTTTGTAGCTATAATTATTTGTCTAATCTATATTATACATCTATACGTAGATTTAGCTTAAACACAAGATCGGTCTGGTTTTGAAAAGCCAGTATACTAACCGAGGTGCCGGTAGTCTAAAAATGCCTGAGCAGTCCCGTCGGCATTCTTGGTGAAAAAGAAGTTAAACCTGGGAAGGTGGGTCGCATAAGACTGAGCAGAACTATACCTCAGACCAACAGCAACAAAACCAGTGTCGGACCGATTATCAAGGAGGAATGGCCCGACTAACACGAATGTTACTAGTATATAAATGTTAATTTATTATAAAATTGAAAGAGAAATTTCCCATTTAATTCATCTTTTTCGTATGGATCAAAATCAACCTTTAATAAGATACACACGCAATAAAAAGCATTTCATCAGATTTTATCAAGAATGATTTTATTTTTGCTTTCAGACTGAACTAAGCTTGGGTTTCAAATTAAATTGAATTGATTTACTATAAAACGATTAGAAACTAGTAGGGAAAATATTAATGCCTCATCCTTCTGTTCCCCCTCTTCTTCCTACTCCTACTTCTACTTTTTCTACTAATTGATGCCTCCGTGCAGTCTCAAGAAACAATGGATACAACTGCAAGGGTAGCTGCGCGTGTAATTGTGAGGCAAATGTTGCGCAATATCGAACCACACCTCTCCTGAATCGAGTCCAGTGGCAAGGATAGACACAAAACTGACTGGAAACAATGCCGAGATAAGCAGAGAGTACATGCAGCACCTGGAATTCCAAATATTCACTACTACTACTACTACTACTACTACTGCGAGTGCGAGTGCGAGTGCGAGTGCGAGTGCTAGTATTATTACTATTATATAAATCTTATCTGTCTGTTTAAATGTATGTATGTATGTATGTTTGTATGTCTGGCTAAAAGTTTTGACAGAGGCAACGGATGTTCACGAGATCGGCAGCATTTTGAAGCTTGACGCTTCGGACGACCAATATACGAATTTGACTAATAACCTTAATTCCTTCACCTTCAACGGCACTTTTCTACAGGAAGGGGTCGCTTTTTTCCCCGATATTTTCGAAAGTCATCCCCTCTTTTCGATAGACTAGCCTTAATTTAAACATTCGTCACTTCTGGTTTGGCGATGGACGCAACGGCAAAGACGTCACGTTTTTTTTACGTTCTTTGCCTCCTTCGCGGTACGAGCCTGTCTGCCTAGTAGCACTTTTTTTTTGCTCAACACACACCTCCAAACACCCGGGCAACGCCGGGCACCCAGGCTAGTTACTATTATAAATGCACTTTTGTCCCTTCAAATGTATGAATCGATTTATATCAATTCAAAGCATTCGCCATTTTGTAAAAAAAAAAAATAAATAAATAGTTTTCCTTTTTTATTTTTTTTAGCTCACACTTGTCCCTGCAAATTTCTGTTTTTTTTTTTTAACGTAAAATACATTTGCATTTTCCCCATCAGTTCCTCAACGCTTTGCTGTAAGGGATTCCCAAAATACTTGTATTGAAAAAATATTTGAATAAATTTAGTTACCTCTTTTGTAGAAAATACTCTATACATTTTTTGCAGAGGCGAGCCCATTTGATGAAAAAAAGGGGGCGAAGGTAGAGGTTTTTAAGACTCGCTTAATCGATTCACGCGTCTAACGGTAAAAGTGCTGTTGTTTTTATTAGCATTATTCGTTCATTTCGTATGAACCAGAAAATTCTGTTCTCGTCTTTAGTTTCCCTTATATCATTTTAGAATTATTCTAGAAAGACATCGGGTACTTACACGATGGACTACGTTACGGTATCCAAAATCCTTAGGTTGAAGTGTTTCTGTGGAACGAACTGTATTGGAACTTAGCACCGTGTTATTAACTGCTTAGCCATCGTCACTTTCCTGAAAATGCTCTTTCAAACTCTAAGATTACAGACGATCTAAAACCTTATTCCAAATTTGAGCATAATACATAAACGAGTTTCGCATATTTTACTAGGAATAAACAAAACCCGCAAAGAAATTTATGGGCACACACACACACACACACATATATATATATATATATATATATATATATATATATATATATATATATATATATTTGTTGTTGTTGTTTTTCTTCAACTGTTTCTAGGGATCGAACTTCAGATCATGTTTCCACAGTCCGGCGCCTTAACCGTTAGGCCACGAACCCTAGATGAATTTACTGTTTATTTTTATCGCTTATAAATTTAGATTTGTTGTTGTTTTTTTTTTCAATCGATAGATTCGGTTAATATTGACTTCGCCTCGAAGCTCGATTTTTTGTTTATTTATTTTAGAAAGTCGACCATAATTTGTTTGGACGTATATATAACATTTTTTTTAAAAATTTATATTTATTATTTTTAAAACAGTTATCGACGTACACGCGTGTTTCAAGTTAATTAACTCTCATCAGCATAGCTCAACTGTTTCTAGGGATCAAACTTCAGACCATGTGGAAACATGGTCTGAAGATAATACTTATATATATCAGAGATGTAAAGTAGAAATTTACAAAAAGTTTTTATTATTCGGCAGAATACTCCAAAGCTGGTAGCTAGGTGCTCCTTAATTCGCGGAGTTTCAAAGAATGCAAATTCTTCTCATCAGAGGAAAAACTGTTAGCAAAATAATCCAAAAGTCACGCTAATTTTTTTTATTTGCTGATTGCTGCATAGGATAAAACTGAAATTTTTTTATGATTTGTAGTCATAAAATTAAAGAAAATATAAGAATATTAATATGGTATATATATATATATATATATATATATAATATATATATATATATATATATATATATATATATATATATATATATATATATATATATATATATATAAGCTAATACAAAACTAAAACTAACTTGTAAACGAAAATGCCAATATTAACCGAATCTATCGATTGAAAAAAAAAAACAACAACAAATTTAATTTATTTTTCTACATAGTTACAACAAGTCTCAATATACTTCGGCCAGGAATTCATAACGTATCTTCACTTCTGATTCACGTCACGTCCACGACAGGGGTATTTTCTTAGAGTCATTCATCATCAACATCTGCAACAAAGAGATGAAACTCTCAGGCCAAGAATTCATAATTTCAGTCATCATAACAATGCAATATAACAATGCAATTTAAAATCCTCTCTGATCCATCCGGGCTTTATAAAAATAGGAGGCATTAATTTCGAAACGCCTCTCGTATCTTTGAAAGATGTCTCGATTTACTGCTAACTGGCCAGAACGTGGGTGTTCATTACACGTTAAATTCATGTAGGAAAGTTATCTTTACTTTACAAGAGTGCTGTGTAGAGAATTTTTTCAGGGCAGGTGCTTCAGTAAAAAAACAACCGCCCCGCAAAAAAAAAAAAAAAAAAAAAAAATACAGTAATGGACACAGGCATAAAATACATTTCTCTGCAAAGGGCATTTTTAAGACAGAAGTAAAATGGGCAGGTGCTTGGGCAATTCCTGATTTACAATCTAAAATTTTTTATATTCCATTCTTGTGAACATTCTTTTCACATGTTTATATATAATCGCCCAAAATAGTAAAATCTGATTTGTATCTAATTTGGTTTAAGGTGTGGGTGAGGGGTGTTTGTGGGGTTGAAATGTGGTGAAACGATTGATATGATAGTAAAAAAAAATACTGATACAATTTTTTTTTTGTTTGAGAACAACTTTTACAACATGTTAAAGGTCTACAGAATTTTCTGAACTAAACATTACATTTATCAATGGACAATTATTGAATGCATTCACAGATGTTTGAGGTTCACGCGCACTACTCAAGTATGCTATCCACTTGAATGCTACTCTACAGGAAGAATCTATACTTACGTTGATACATTGGTTTGACATTTCCTTCTTAAAGAACGCAATCACCTTCCTGAGATATATATAACATTTCCAGACATATTCAACATAGATGTGCTTCATATCGATCGTTTCATTTACTTGAGGCGAAGTTCTAAAAAGTCAAAGGGCTCCTTCCTGGGTCTAACAATTGATCTCTACATGAGATACATAGATATTCTATTACAGTTCTCTTTCATCGCTTAAAAGTTGAGTTCGTAAAGAAGTTAAAAATATCGATTTTCCTGGCGCTTATTGACCAGATAAGTATGTTATAGTATGTCTTTCTTTTGGTCTCTTCATCTTACTGGATTCCAGGACAAGAATTCATCTAGCCTGGTGAAGTATTCAGCATAGTGTTGTTACTAGTGATGCGACAATTCCAATATTTTTCCCGATTCCGATACAATTACCGATTCCATAATAAATTTCCGATTCCGATATAATTACCGATTCTGATTCTTTAGAAATCTCTGAATATTTAACTATTACAATAGAAAAATGCCAGCATGAAAAGTGATATGGTTAAGCTTAAACATGAAAACGTAAAGGACTAGTTGTTAAAACTGGAAAAGAAAAGGACAAGAAATTCTAGTAAAAAATATAATAAATTTACAACTTAAAATATTGCAGCATTAGGAATTGATTATATAATGTTAAATTGAATTAAAAAAAAATTCTTAATGCTGCAATATTTTAAGTTATAAATTTATTATATTTTTTACTAGAATATATTGTCCTTTTCTTTTCCATTTTTAAGCGTAACCATATTACTTTTCATGCTCGCATTTCTCTATGGTAATCCATGATTTTCCCAGGCTTCCAGTAAATTCACTTGTTCTTTGTCTAATTTCAGTCTGATTTTTTTGCCCCCATAAACATAACATACACATAAGTAATAATAATGTACGGCACTCGTCTGCTTTCATTCTCTGTTTCATTTGCTTCTTCTCTTTACGCGACAGCGGTGAATTTATAGCAACACTAGTCGCTTCAGCGACTTGTTTGCTATAGAAACCAGTAATAAAAAACGTCGCTTACCTCTTTACAAATTTTTACGATTTTGAACACCAGTAAATTCATCGTAACTTTTGTTTTACTGAAATTATTCACATTATAGCTGAGACGGTGATCTATAAACTGTAATAATTGTTTGAAATTTGGTCTAAAACTGAGTGAGTCGTGAAGTTTTAAAGCAGTTCTAAATGACTAAAACTGACACTTAACCATATATTCAAACACGGTAGTGTTTGAATGATAAAGGTGTAATTTTTTTACGATCACAGTAAAATCCACGTTAACTGTGCATATGTTTGACATAAAGATACATTTGTGTGGGGCTGGGATCTATAGATTTTAGTTTTACTGGTAGTTTAAAATCAATAAATTATATTATTTTATTATTACTACCAGCAGTGCAAGATTTTGCTTTTAACGAAATCAAATAAAAATATAATTAATGGAATCATTTTTGGCATCGGAAAATAGGCACACTTTTTTCCGATTCTGATATCGATTCCGATACCCCCAAAGTTACAATTTCTCCGATTCCCGATTCCCGATTCCGATTACCGTTCCAACACAAGTTGTTACTATAGACAATATCACTTAGAGAACATGCACGAGTCCTCGTATAAGCCAATATAGAGTAACCATGCTGAGGAGACTTTATCTGGGCTGCGAATATCATATTATTTTGAATATTTAGTCAAGTCTTACTTGTAAGAAGAAGTGTTCACATGCCAGGTTATCCTGACAGACCTCTGCACAGGTAGATATTAGACATTCGTGAACAGTGTCTATTAGACATTCAAGTTCTCTCTAGTAGCCATTCAAGTTATTTCCGAAAATATAATATGACTGATGAAATACTGACAAAATTAGATCTTACCTAACCGTATCGATTTCAACGACATAAGCAAACATCATCTTTAACAAAAGATTCGGACCTTATTAAGATTTATTGAAAGTTTTCAAAGATTGTTCCTTGAACGTACGGGATGAACGTACAATAACGTCTATAGAAGCATCCGAAGCTTTAGATTGGTAGAGTCAAGTACGTCATTTGTGATAGGTGGCATCAAACTTTTATGAGCATGGGATTCTGTTATGTTTAATAACGTTTACGCACACATCTATCTATCTATCTATCTATCTATCTATCTATCTATCTATCTATCTCTGTCTCTCTCTCTCTCTCTCTGTCTCTCTCTCTCTGCCTCTGTCTCTGTCTCTGTATCTGTCTGTCTGTCTCTCTCTCTCTCTATATATATATATATATAAAACTTTTATGAGCATGGGATTCTGTTATGTTTAATAACGTTTACGCACATCTCTCTCTCTCTCTCTCTCTCTCTCTCTCTCTCTCTCTCTATATATATATATATATATATATATATATATATATATATATATATATATAAAACTTTTATGAGCATGGGATTCTGTTATGTTTAATAACGTTTACGCACACATCTATCTATCTATCTATCTATCTATCTATCTATCTATCTCTGTCTCTGTCTCTGTCTGTCTATATGTATGTCTCTCTCTCTCTCTCTCTCTCTCTCTCTCTCTCTATATATATATATATATATATATATATATATATATATATATATATATATATATATATATATAGTGTTACACCGTTACCTAGCCCTACTGGGGACGGTAGAGATGGGTGACGTAACGAGATATAAAAAAAAATTCCCAGATTCCTTGGTAATGCATTGATATGGGAAGGGGAAATCCGTCTCGAAGACAACAATAAAATGAAATGTACTGGACAACGAAATCACATAGGACATAAAGAGGACAAACACCGATGAAAAATGAACAAACTTTTATTTATATAAAAATAAATAAAATTCAGTTCAAGAAAAGCAAAAAACAAATGTATATTGATGTTCACCTCCGTCGCCACCGTCGCTTTCGTCTATAATCGGTTCCGCGAGGTCGTCTTCGCCTTTCGATGTCTTCACTTTCGCTGCCTTCGCCAACCCCGACTTTTGCTTCTCAGCGCCACGCTCTTTCTTGAAAAAATCTTGATTCTATCTAACTGAACCAATCTGTATCTTTTTTGCCATAACACGAGAAAATCTCCTTTTATCATTGATGTTGTTCTTGGATGAAGATGGCTTCTTTGCACGCCTTTTAAGGGAAAATCCTATTTCCTTCATTCGTCTAGATATTGTATATCAAAAAAGAGAATTTCCAGCCCCTGTTTTAATTCTGAGCTATGGTCAACATGAGCTTTTTCGATCCTTCAAACAGTTAATTTAAGACTGTGGTCGTCCTTCAAAGTGGATGCTCTAGGGCGACCAGATCCATATTTCCCCTTTACCAAAGGTTCGACTTCGAACCTTTGACCAATTTGCTTTGCTATAGAAAGAGATGTTTTCACATTTTCTTTTCTTAAAATATCAAAATTCTGCTTGCAATTCGGTTTTTTATATCTTCGCCAAGATACGGTTTACCAGTTTTAGGATTAATTTTTTCACTTATTATTATATGCTATAATAATAATGATCTACAAAATAGAAACGTTCAGTTAAAATTAACAAAAATTCATGGCAAAATATTGAAAAATACATTTCTTCTTCCTTTCACTCTTGGCCCATTTTTTTGTCATGAGTGTAAACACACACACACACACATATATATATCTACGAAATTACATATATATATATATATATATATATATATATATATATATATATATATATATTACTTGCTGGCGCTGTTTCTCAATTTTATCTATACTATAAATTTGGATTTTTTGTGTATTGATATTCATATTAAAAACCTTTTTTTGTATTTATTTAAAAAAATACAACTTTCTTGTATAAGGGTCGTGGAATTGCGATCATCTGCAAAAGATCTAGCTAATTTGCCTATTATTTTAAACATTCCTTTTAATTAATTCCCTATTAGTTTTTTTCGGTTTCTTATAGGATGATCATCTTTAGTTAACTATTATATGTAATTATATTCCTGCAGATATTCTACATGATTTATACTTGCATGATATTTGCGTAAAAAGTTTACAGTAAACACAAACCTCTTTCTATATTCATTTATGTATGCGTATATACATATTTATTTAAAAAAATTGCCTACTAAACTCCTCTGTCAGTTTTTAATCTACAGACATGAAACTTAATATATAGGGTATTCGAACCCATGTGAAACTTGATATTTGGGTTATAGTCGGGGAAAATCAGAGTAAAAGTGTGGAAATTAAAAAAAAATGAATTTTCCAGGTGAAAGTCGAACGATAGCATTACGAATATGCTATTGGTTCATATTTTAATTTTTTGCTTGGCAGCAAACATGTCTTCATGGTTCAGACATGAACATCAAAGGTAAAAGGAGATCTTAAACTAAACGTTTTGGTTTCGATTCTCGGTTGTGGCGCATGAGTCATTTCTTAAAAAACTTTTTTTAAATTATAATTTATTATATATTGGGTCCAATATAATATAATATAATAATAAATATCATAAATTCGAAATCTACATTCATCTAAATATCATATTTAAGCGTATTTTTCTGACCGGGCAATGCCGGGCGGCCTACTAGTTTTTTTTTGTTTTTTTAAAAAATAATTTTCAGTTATCAAATCATGGAATAAAATAATGTAAATCGTTGTTGGTTCTTTATTTATAAAATAAATAAATGGTATTATTATAGAATCACCTAATGGCAAATGTATACAATTCTATGGTTATTATATATATTTTTTACTTGAGAAAAGCTGTATTTGATCTTATTTGACAGAGGTTTTGTCTTTTGTTGCATTCTCAAACACTGAAGCAGACAGAAAGATGCATCACATACCTACTTCCATCTTTTTCTCTGTTTCATTGTTTTTTCTGTCCTCATCTTCCCACCAACATTTTGTAAGTGATGACTTAAGCAATATCGCCACCATGGTTCGTGCCAACAAAAAATAACTTGCTCGTCGTGTAATATGCCGAGAATCATGTCGCTACAATCCATCTAGAACTATGTGAAAAGACCATTGACTGGGTTGACATAAAAATGTTTCATCGACAACCTGGTAGGTTTGTTTGTGCCTCGGTACCCAGACGGCCTGTTTTGGCTTTAGACTAGCGATGCTTATAAGACACATTTTTTCTTCTCTGCTCGACGACATATTACAGATTCCAGCTTTTGCTTTCGAAGCAGACACCGCGCTCACAATACAGGCCGCCATTACTCTAACGTAGTTGAAATAAAAAAAAAAAAACACACACACAAATAACAGCTCTGATACGAAATAGATTATAAACTGAAGTTGACGCTGTTAAAACTTTGCACTAATATAGTTACTTTTTGTTTGGTTTTATCATTATTTATTAGGTCGGTGCAAAAATAATGTCGTTTTTGACGTCTATATATATATATATATATATATCTGATAAATAACGACATTATTTTTTGCACCAACCTAATAGATTATCTCCGGGTATCTGTTTATCGAGCTCCAATCTATGCCCCACTTGCTAAAATGTCACAAGAAACACTCATCTATTATTGAATAAATCTTTATAAAGTAATCGGCGTTGTTTTGAATTCACGGTTGTAAAAGCAAGTTGTGTTCAAAACGAATATTTTGATGGCGAAGACTACAAGAGCGGCAACACAGCGTTTAAAGAATTTATACATCCTCTACTTAATGTATATATAATACCATCATTTATATATTTTGGTAAAGATCTCGTAAGGAAATCGCGAACTGCCACCAGGTAAAGGCATTGCTCATTGAGTAAAAAATTAGAGCTCTCCGGCAATTGATAATGATTACAATGAGTTTATATTGAGATTTAGCTTACATCCAGCAGGTGTCGGACGGTAGCGTTGGGGTTAGAAACATCGACTGTCAGCTCGCCAGTCGAATTTCGATCCCAGTTTAAGGCAACTGCTTGTCTAGCTACACTACAGACTTCTGATGTAACAAAACAGTCTGTCCGTAAATGATTATATATATATATATATATATATATATATATATATATATATATATATATATATATATATATATATATATATATATATACTGGAAAGCCACAAATTTTTAACTAAAATATTGAAGTGCTACGAAGATGGAAGTGATGTAATTAAAACGAGCGACCTTTAGTGCTTCAGAATAGATTTTTCCACATAGTCATCCCCATTCTCAATGCACTTTTACCAGCGATCAACGATGGCTGTGCATAGGCCCCCAGAGCGCACTTTGTCATACGAGGGTCGTTCCAAAAGTAAAGCCTCCTATTCTTTAATTCGAAAAATTGAAGAAGTATGAAGACGGGACTAGTACTATTACAATAACTGACCGTTTGTGTTTCATCTCTGCTTCTGACGCACGTCGATGACAGAGATTTCTTTCTTAGAGTCTCACACTGTCAATATTTGTAATAGAGAGTTGAAATTTTCAGGTTATTAATGCATAAATTCATTTATCATTAGGGCTATGACAACAGCATATTCTTTTCTTGTTTTGATTCTCAGGTATATATCCATTGATATTATATGTTTTTTGATGTGATGTGGTTCTAGGTTGATTAATTGTGTCTAACTGTGCCGGATATATACTCGAGAGTTAAAACAATGAAAAGAATATGCTGTTGTTATAGTCCTAGTTATCATAAGATGCAATTTGCAATTTCCACTGATCCATTCGGGCGGAATAAAATTAGGAGGCAATACTTTTTGAACTCTCTTCGTACATATACATATGGAGAGGGAACGAGAAGCGAGGGATAGATAAATATGCATTTTTGTTGGTTGAATTCGTGCCAATTCGAAACAAAAGTTCCGTCGTATATATTAGTAACTAGTCTGGGTGCCCGGCGTTATCTGGGTGTTTGGAGGTGTGTGTTGAGCAAAAAAAAAATAAATAAAAATAAAAAAAGAAAAAGAAAAGTTTTAGTAGGCAGAGAGACTCGAACCCGTAACGGGAATGCGGAAAAGAAAGTGGACGTGTGTGTAAGGGTGTTGGATAAGAAAAAAAAAAAAAAGAAAAAAAAAAGAAAACAAAAAAGGAAAATAGCGAGCGCGAAAAAAAAGAAGTAGTAACCCATCTCGAACTCATAATGCACCAGAGGAAAAGGAGGTGTAAAAAAAAACAAACAAACCCAAACAAGCGCTCTTATTGTGGTGCCACGAGCGACGGAAATAGCACCTTATATCTGACGTCGTTTACGCGTGGTTTGAATGACTTGCAAACATGTCAGCGAAAAACTGATCCTCTTTGTAAAAAACTGTCCAGTTGAGGGTGAATGAATTAATGTTTCAGCCAATTTTTCGATATTTGATGTTCGAAGTGTTGAGCTTCAAAAGGATACCGATCTCGGGAAAATCTGTCGCCGCTGGCGAAAGTTTTAGGCGGACATACAAACATACATCCATACATTTAAACAGACAGGTAAGATTTATATGGTGGATGTCTTTGTCACCGAACATAATTACGTTTAGGCTGGGTAAAAAAAAGAAAAAAAAAACAAACTAAATGTATCGTATTAGATATATATATATATTTTTAAATAAACCATAGTTGTAATCTGTATCTTTTAAATCTTGTTTCTGACAACTGTTTATATTTATTGACAAATCGTTCCATCTATTGGTTTACTGAATATCCTTTACTCATTACTAGGCCTATGACAACAGCATATTCTTTTCATTATTTTGACTCTCGGATATATATCAGTTAATATCTTATATGCTTTTAGATAGAGCGATGTGGTTATAGGTTGATTAACTGTGTCTAACTGTGCCGGGTATATACTCGAGAGTCAAAACAATGATAAGAATATTCTCTTGTCAAAGCCCTACACCAATTATTAAAAACCGTCGACATGCAGATTAGATAAGTATGACGTAAGGCCGTTTCACTCTTGGGATAAATAAACGAGTGATGCATTAATCAAACTATATGTGCTAATAATTTTATCGGATTTTATAAAATTTTTATCAACACGAGTTCGGCTGTGCACGACTTATGAATAGAATGAAATATGCGCTTAGATTATACAGTGGAACCCGGATATAAGAGATCCAAATATAAGAAAAAACAGATATAAGAGAGATTTTCTCTGGTCCCAAATTAGAGCCTGTATTAATGTACAGTGAGACCCGGATATAAGAACCCATGGATTTTTGTGTAACCCGGATATAGGAGAGCTGTAGGGACCGAAGGAGGAGTCTCTTATATCCGGGTTCTAATGTATACTTTCACATTAATCGGGTAAGTAGGATAGGGACACATTTTCCTGCAACCTACTTTTGTTGCTACACCAAAGTTTATTTATAAATAAAACATGTTCAGAAACTCGGATTTGGAACTTCTTTTTTTTCTATTTAAGAAAGTTGAAAGTAAATAGGGCTTCGACTTAATTGCGCAAAACCTAATTGTAGAAAACGGGGCCATTGCTGATAATCATACTAAAGTTGGGTGTAGCAAATAAAAATGCTCCCATGCGGTGGAATATAGGAATAAGATATGATATGGCATAAGGTTCAATTAAACTAAAAGTGTTATCCAGGTCAGTCGCGTGAAGAAAAGAGTATCATATATAATAGTTGAGTAAGAACTCTATTATATATTATCTATCTATAATATAAATCTCACATGTCTCTTTAAATGCATCTATGTATGTTTGTATGGCTGCCTATAACTTTCGACTGAGGCGACGTGTTTTCGTGATATCGGTATTGTTTTGAAGCTCGGTCCTTCGGACGACGAATATCGAAGAATTGGCTAAAAACATTAATTTTTTCACCCTCTACTGAGCACTTTTCTACAAGGAGGGATCGCTTTTTCGCCGGTATTTTCGAACGTCATCACCTCTTTTCAATTGACTAGCCTTAATTTAAACCTTCGCCATTTTCTGTTTGGCGATGGACGCAACGGCAAAGACGTCACATTTGTTTTCGCGATCTTTTCCTCCTTTGCGGTACGGGTTCGAGTCTGCCTGCCTGCCTACTACCACTTTTTTTTTTGCTCAACGCACCCCCCCAGACACCTAGGCAATGTCAGGCACCCAGGCTGGTCTTACATAAATGCTAGTTTGCCATCGCGTCTGATAAAGTTGAGTTTGTTAAGTGTTCTTTTACCAATGAAGATTTTCCTAAAATTTTACATCTTTTACTCAATATATATTTAAAGTAAATTATTATTCCTTCATTCTAGTGTTTATTTGTTTCTATACATTAAATTTCTATTTGTATTTTTCATTTGAACTAGCATTTCAGCCCGGCGGTGCCCAGGTGTTTGGATGTGTATGTTGAGCAAAAAAAAAAAAAAAAAAAAAAAGTGGTAGTAGGACGGCAGGCTCGAACCCGTACCGCAAAGGAGGAAAAGAACGGGTAAAACCTAACGTTTATGTTGTTACGACCACCGCCAAACCGGAAGCGACATTTTAAAAAAATAAGGCTGGACAATGTAAAGGAGAGGATAACTTTAAAAAATATCGGCGAAAAAAGTGACCCCTTCCCCGTAGGAAAGTACCTAGTTAAAGGGGAAGATATTAATATTTTTAGCCAATTTTTCGATATTTGTCGTATGAAAGGTCGAACTTTAAAACGATACTGATCTTGGTAAAATCCGTCACCTCTATTGAAAGTTTAAACCAGATATTCAAACAGACATACACACATACATGTATATATTGGTAACTAAAAATTTTCGACCCAAACTGATGAAAAAGCTTGCCCTATCACTGAATACCCTTTATATAAAATTTCAAATATTTAGACCAGAAATTGTCTGAGTAATTTAGAAGAGACCGCAGAGGTCAATTTTTTAAAACTTTGACCCCTATTATGACCCCTTAAAAGTTATTGTTTTGGGATCAAATCAAGTTATTTAGTTAGATCCATGTCCAAGGAACCTATATCTAAAATTTCAAGTGCTAGACCCAAAATTGTCGGAGGAGTTTGGTAGAATTCTCAAAAGTCAAATCGCCGAACTTTGACCCCTTAATCGCCAAATTTCTGGCCAAAAACCGATCACATCGATTTTCCCAAATCTCAGTACCCTGTATATCAAATTTCGAGCCTGTAGACTAAAATTGACAGAGTTATTGCGTAGGGAAATGTACACACACATAGACACACAGACACACAGACACGTTCACTTTTATAGATATATAGATAGATTTAAATTTAACTGAGTATTTTACTCATTATTAAAATCAAGACTAAGTTTTGCACAAAATGGTCAATTACTCGTTTAATTAGTTGCTAATATTCTTTAAATAACTTAGAAAACTAACTTTATTTAAAGATACGAAATTGTTCTTGTGTTTGTGTATAAGACTTCCCTTCCCGCTGTATTTCGACGTTTTTCGTCCCAAATACTAATTTTTTATCCACGATCTTAAAAATTGAATAGGCTATTAAAATGAAAATAGTCATCAAATTAGGAAGCTAAAATAATTAACAATGTATTATTGAGATATCATTTTTCAAATGAATATGCATGTTAATTAGAGATATAACGATTTCGTTGCTAAGAATAGTAGGAAATTGAAGTTCTATTCTGTATATGAAATTATGGGTTTATTAACCCTAACATAACCCTAAACTAACGCTCACCTAACACTTACCGAACCCTAACTTTGCCCTAAAGTAACCTTTACCTACCCCTAAACTATCGCCAACTAACCCTAAACTATTTATAACCTAACCCTAAACTAACACTAAACTAACATTAACCTAACCCTAACCTTACTATAATCTATCCATAACCTTCCCTAAACTAGCTCTAATCAAACCATAAAATATCTGTAACCTAACCCTAAACTTGCCCTAGGATTTACTTTATCGAGTTTGTCTGGTTAAAACACCGTATTAGTATCTAGTTTGTTAATGAACAGCCAATCGCGACAATTTCTTGCTAAGGGAGACGGTAATGCCAGGGAGGATGATTTCACAATAACCGAACACATACTACACTTTGTGTATTTACTAGTTATGAATAGGAACGCAACAATATAGCAACCAGCGACATATCCACGCATGGGCAATTCACATAAATTTACTTGGAACCAAGGTGGGGCAAACGTAGGATTTTAGGAATTTTAGATTAAACCATGCTGGAAGGAACTTTCGTTTTTGGCCAAATTTCAATTCAGTACAAACTCATTATATATGAAAGACCTTATTTTTATTTTGTTCATTGCTTGTCACTATGGTGTTCTGAATGACTCACTGAAATGCTTCTCTGGGAATTTTGATTAAATATAACCCCCCCCTGAAAAAAAAACAAAATAAAAAACAAAACAAAATCAAAACAAAGAGCATAAACATCTTCAACCATTTCTTAATGAAACATCCACGAATTTATATAAAAACACTGTCTGACTGTGTCACGTTTCTGTTTGAAATAGAATTTTCTCCCTTCCGCGTAGATCGAGTGGACGCGTTTCATATTAAATGTGTACTATCATATCAATACGAAGTCTCGTTTGTCAATCTGTCACGCTTAGTTTTTTAAGTAACATTTCAATCAGTCTGTCAGGTTTTTATTTCAAATCTTTCATCCGTTAGTCTGCCACGCTGAAATTTGAACTAAAGGTTAAATACTCTGTCACGATGAGTTTAATTAGCCTTAAATTATTACCTATAGCCTTCCTTTTTATCTCCCTCTCACGAGGGGGGATTTTGTGACACAAGTGTCGGAAAGTGGAGATGGATATGCAAGCGGACACTTGAATGTTACTATTTCTAATATTAATGAGATATTAACTCTTAAATTACAGGCAATTAAATAGATTTTCAACATTTGAGAAAATTTAAAAATGACTCTCTATTAGGAAACCGGAAGACATTACCTCCTTACTTACGTTAGCAAGAGATTGCCACAGTTGGCTGTTCATTAACAAACTAGGTATGATACAATGTTTAGATCAGACAAAACCGACTAGCGTATGTAAAGCTTAGAGTTAGGTTAGGGTTAGGGTTAGGGTTAGATATTACTGTTAGTTTAGTCTTAGTTTAGGGTTAGGTTATAAATAGCTTAGGGTTATAAGTACGCTAAGGCAAACAGCAAGCTCCAGAGCAGATGTAGGGAACTTAAGAACAGTTGGTGGATAGCTAAGGCTGCTGAACTACAGATTCTGGCTGACACCACTGACATGAAGGATTTCTATGGGAGTATGAAAGCAGTCTGGGGCCCAAATGTAAGTCATCCCGATCAACTACTTGCAAGCGACAATTTCACTCTTCTCACTGACAAATGCGAGCTTCTAAAACGATGGACTGAGCATTTCAAAACATTGCTAAACGAGACGCCAGACATTGATGAACAAGCAATAATCAACCTAGAGTAGCTGGAATACCGCCAGGGCCAGTTGCTTTACTGGAATCAAGATGTTTTATTAGCTTGGCAACATCACGTACAGAAATTGTTATATCACATAGCGTGTTTTCTGATACAGGAGGAAATATTGGGGATTGGCGGCCTTGGCTGCAAAGGGTAAAATTAGCTGCAAAGTTCTTTGCAAAGAGTTTGGCTTTGTCTGATGCTGACGAGATTACCTCATGTCCATTGATCATAGTTAGGATAGAACACACGCTTTTGTTCAGGATTCTGTTTTTTATTTGCCAAAACTGGTGGGAACCAAGTTACTTCGCAGCTACTTTGGACTTAACGGACTCAGCATACAGCTATCTTGCGTTCTTTATTACTTTTTATAGTAGTTGCTGGCAGTCCTGAAAGCTGCTTTAGTCTCAGTACATCGATTATGTTGGAAGCCATGAAAAGGTGATTTCTGTGCGCAATGGCAGCAGCACGTTCCGGATGTTAGGTTTTTGCTAGAACTTTTTCGAGGATATAAAACGGTCTATACCTACAATTAACCATTCCGTCAGGTCTGATACTATAGAGGACACATCCTTTTTTAAACAGAGAACGCAGAGGTTGATCTGATATAAATGTACGGAATCTATCCCAGTCAGCCATAGAGTATCGATATACTGTACGATGGTAAGGTACACCTGAGGACTTATTACATTTCATTTTTATCTTAACTGATGCAACAGAGTGGTCGGAAGATCCAAGTGGAGACAGAGCGGAAGCTGAACACATTTTGTTGCCTTTTAAGACTGATAAACCTTAAACTGATTGATTGCTTTTGTTGTGGTGTACAATATATTTGCACGTCCATCATTAGAAAGAGAAATCAAACGTTCAATATTAAATAATTTTACGAGTTTGAAACTTGAGTTTTGTTTTTGTTTGGAAGGACACTCCTTTTGTAACGACTGTGACCGAGACCACATCATTGTCCCTACTATCAGGGTCGAAATCAAGAACCAAATTTGGATGAAGACAAAAAGCCCAGGATCAGGACTTGTGTGGTGAACGAACAAAAACTCATTTCGAACATTTATTAAAACGTTACGTATTATTCACCTTTGCTAGCTTTCTGTTTATGTGTTTAATTAAGAATAAATGTATATATGCAGACTACCAAATTGGATTAAGTATTTAAAACCTAAATGGTAGTGCAGTACTTTCTTTTATCGCGAATAACATGGTACAACAATAACAAATGAAAATTGGCAATGCAGAATCAGTTTGATTAGTCAGTTATGTTTTTTTTAGATCCAAATGATGCCGAAATTCGAGCAATGGTGTTTAAAATATTAGATAATGGAAGAGTTGGCGTACTGCCAACTTAAAAAAAATGTTAAAGAAGGATACTGGAAATATCATCGGTACATTCACATCTCTGTCATTTTAGTTATAGTTTTGACTTCCATGAATAACTTAATCCGGAAATAGACAAATAAATGCATCACAGTTAAGTAGTTCGCAGTTTTACAATTACCAACCAGATAAACTAAGTAATTGCGATTTGAAGAACAAAAAATCTATTATATTTTTAAAATTTTTTATTGTTATTTCAGAACCGTTTAAGACGAGGCCTCATGATTTGTGCATTCATTATTTTACGGAATGTTATCCTTATCTTCATATTGATTTTTGTTTCGCCACGTTTTGACCAACTCTTTCTCTATCCTTCTTCAGGTTATTAACGGCGATTGGACTGGAGTGTCCGAAATGAATGTTTCTGTTCAGAACACAATTGGAGTATGATTCTTGACTTTTGCATTTAAAACGTTAATTCAAGCCATTATATAAAATAATTTTATAAAATCAACAGTAGATTCTATACAGTGCAATAAAAACTACAATGTATTTTGGAATAAGAAACTACGGGGTGGCATGTGGCTTATCAATATATATATTGATTCCAAGGTTATTAGTTTTTTTTGAAACATGAAAACCATGTTGTTTTTTTTATTTAATATTTTATTTGTTAGATTTCAAACGATCCTTCGCGCTTGTTCACAGAAAAGTATATATATATATATATATATATATATATATATATATATATATATATATATATATATATATATATATAAACACAAAATATTAAATACAAAAAAGAACATCGTTTTCATGTTTCAAAACCCTCCCATCATAATTTTGAAATTCTTGAAGCATACGTGATTTTTTAAAGCACACACACACACACACACACATACACACACACACACACACACGCACACACACACACACACACACACACACACATATATATATATATGTTGGGACATGCAGTGCACCGAGAGGAAGCTTCACATGCCACCCGCAGTTTCTTATTTCACAATCCATTGTAGTTTGCATTACACTGTATAGAATATCTCCCCCTCTTTATATATACATATATATATATATATATATATATATATATATATATATATATATATATATATATATATATATATATATATAAACCCTTTAAGAAACTCATTGCTTCGCGTTGAGCACTTTCAGTGGAAATAAAACATGCACCGATCATCATATAATGATCAGATCACTCTGACAGACGTTAAAAGTCATTTAAAAATAAATGTTTAAATTGAATGGATTTGGTCCTTGCTAATGAAGTCAGAAATAGCTTCGTTGCCGGGTTCGAATTGGTCGACCGGTGTTAATCGTGACACTCTGCACTGATGATTTCCGAAAGGATGAAACACTAGTATCTGTAGGTATTTAATAATTACTATATTAAATAATTATATATAATGTTGGGATAGTAGATCAAAAGTATATACACAACCAAAGTTCGAACAATGATTATATAATTATAATTTCGTTTCAAATTTGCTTAAAACATTTTCATTCAAACGATTGTTTATACCAATTTTAAAACATACATTCTCTTCATAGTAATTAACTCAAGATATTTTTATAGCATCAACATTAAGTCGAATGAACAATTAAGTTTAATACAGATCTTTGAATGTTTACGCTGCTCTTAGCTTTTTGGTTTAATTTTTATGGCAAACAATCCTTTCAACATATATTGGGTTTTATTATCAAAAGAATGTATGTTTTAAAATTAAAAAAAAACAATTCTTTGAATTAATATTTTAAACATTCACTAAATTACTATAAATAAAGTTTCGGTAATCATTAGCAACTCGACAAAATATGCGCGTAGATTTTTTTTTTTTACTGTAGGTCTGTACAGTTTATGCCCCACCTCCCAAACGGATACAAAATTAGGTTGATCACTAAAATCATCATTATATTGTACGCTTCCGAAGATTCTATTGTCGGTATTGTTTTCCTCGATATTTTCGTAGTTAGAATTCTTTCTATAAAGTCGTCAGCTACGTATAGGAGGGACCACGTGGAGATTGCCAACATTCTAAAGTGAATGTGATTTTTGTGAAACGAGCCGCTGAATTCGAACTGGAACACCCATGTCGTCAGTCCGTGTCGTTAACCACTTGACTCACAGTCAAAAAAACTGAACGAGTATTTAACAATTACTCATCCTTTTGTACTTTTGTCTTAAGTTAACTCGAGGAAAAATATTCTAAAAACTAAATCTATCGGATGCTTATCTGCAAAGATTATTTAAAAATAGAAAGAACTATTAACTATAAATATATACGAAGGTGTGTACAAATGTTATACACTATGATTTGTAAAAATTAGCCCCAGAAATATTTCATCAAATAATGGACGCCATGTTGAGTAAGCTAACTGTTGTAGTGGCTTAGTTCAACATCATTTTATTTATAATAGGAAATAGAAAAGAACACGCTGTATGTGTAAGAAAGATGTTTAATTACATTTTAGAATACGGCCTTAAGTTAAGCATTGATTATTATAATATTTTAACAGCAATTAAATACCTGGGGCACATAACAGATGAAAAATGGTTGGAACCGAGATCTATAGCAATAAATAATAAACCTATATTTGCAAATGTGCATACTTTTTTGATTTTCAAAACATTAACAGCTCACCTGAATATATAATATAACTCAAGAAAGATTATAATAAAATTGGTCTTCCGAAAGTAAAAAATCATTTGAGAAAATTATGAATGTTTTAACAACTGGCCCATCTTTCTGTAAAATATTCTGCAATCTGCCACCAATTTATCTTAACTATCATTCTCCTTCTTTACAATTCTCAGTTTCAAAATTCAATACACATCTGCCAAAACGCACTTCTGCCAAAAGGAAATCCCTACTTTGATTAACAGGCTTTTTATTAAAACTGTCTGCCTTTCATATGCATATTAGATGCTCTGAAGTCTCGTTACCTCATAACTAGGGCTATGACAACAGCATATTCTTTTCATTGTTTTGATTCTCGAGTATATATCCGACACAGTTAAACACAATTAATCAACCGAGAACCACATCTCTCTACATAAAAAAAACATATAAGATATCAATGGATATATACCTGAGAATCAAAACAAGGAAAAGCCATAGCCCTATTCAGTGTGTCAAGCTATTAACGAGGTTGAGAAAAAACACAATATACCCATAACTTGTTTATTGAAATAATTTTCAAACATTAAATGAACTAGGAAAAATCATTAGAGCACAATAACTACATTGCAATTTCTTCGTTGACATAATCAGTAGGCGATATGCGATTCTTTTTTATGAATGACTTGTAAAAGAGGTTGGTCCACAGAATTAGTCAAATTCGTGTTTTCGTCAACAGTTATTCCTTGCGATACCTTTTGAAGAGCATCTCACAACTCGCGGTACCTCTTGGAGAGCATCCCACAACCAATCTTTGCTCTTAAATTGGTGTCCACTTCATGATACTCCAAAGGTTCTCAGTTAGGTTTAAATCTGGTGAATTCGCAGGACACTCCATCTTCCGTAGCCTAGAGAACCCCAGTTGTTGCAAACACTCTTTGCTTTTGTTTGCTGCATGCGAGGGAGCATTATCCTGCATAAATTAATGGTTCTTTTGAACGCCAACTTTTGCTTCTTCAGCCATTGTTTAAAGTGCTCTTTCAGAAAAGCGATGTAAGCATTTGACGTCAATTTGACGCCTTCTGGGACTCTCCATGGGCCAACTGAAGTACATCCGATAATCCCAGCCCAAATCATTATCCCATCACCACCTTGTTCGCGCCTTAAACGCTGATGACGATGTCGTCCATCCTCGCGCCAGCCATCTGGGCCATCAAGAGTGACACGCACTTCATCCGTGAACAAAACTTTGGGAAAATTCGTTTTCATATTGTCCTCTGCTCATTTCAATCGGTTTTGTATGTGATGTTGTTTTAATGGAGGCTTTGTCATAGGTTTAACAGACTGTACCACTTCTTTCAGAAGGCGACATCGAGTACTTTTTCAGATATTCTTCAATCCGGCTTGGTCAAAGACTTCTCAACTTGTCTGGACAGGGTTCTTAACAACTTCACGTTTAATTTGGAGTAGAGAACGGCGTGAAACAACTTTAGATTTACCTTTATCAGCTCTCTTACCTACCTTTATAGGGTCCTTGACAAAGTTCGTCACAGTTTGATGGTACTTTCCTATCATTTTCGATATTTCGATGGTAGTTTTACCTTTTGCAAGCTGTTCTGTAATAGTACGCTTTTCAGAACTACTCAAACCACCTTTTCGACCCATTTTTATTGACGAAACAAACTGCCTTGTTAATAATTTGATACACATTAAATACCGTAGGTTCAGCAATTACGATGGCAAGTTGTTTACATTGCGCGGAACAGTACGAAAATTTCACAGTACGCGCAGCTCAGCATTGCCAACGTTTCCGAAGCTTTTGATATTAAACTACCGGTAAGTTTCTGAAACTGGTAAAAAAATGTTATCTCGTTAATAATTTGACACGCGGTGTAGTTGTAAAAAAGCTCGTAATCTTAAAGTTGCTGTACGAAATTAGGCTTATACTAATTTTTTATCACACATACCGCGTTCACTATGCTTTTAATAAAGTGATATTTTAACCTTGTACAATTTTTTAACGGCCCAGAATCATCATTTTAACGAACCCGACACGTTGTAGATGAAAGGTTCGCAAAGAAACAGAGGAAAGGAAAAGGAAAGGAGTTCGATTCAGCATTTTTTCTTTTTTCAACAAAAGGAATTTATTCTTGGTATTTTCAACAACGCATTGTATCTTGTTTTAAACAGTTCATTTAGTTTTCTCGCGTGTCATGTCTTTTTAGACGTTCTTGTCGCCCATGCTTCGCTTGTCGTTATTTTCTGGTCATGTCTCGAATACGTGCTTCTCCCTCGCTTATTCGATGCGTCTCTTCTGTGACGCCATTCACGTGTCTTGAACACATGTATTTTTCCTGCACACAATTGCTCACTTTGTCCTTGCCACCCTCAACTTTTATTGTCTGCGTTTTTGATTTTTTTTCTTCTACTGTCACACCACTTCACGCATCCGGCTTGGTCATTTGCATATGTTAACTATCATACGGCTGCTGCTAACGGCGTAAGCGGCTCTGTTACAATATAAGTAGCAACTGATTCTACTATTTGTAATCATTAGGGCTAGGACAACAGAATATTCTTTTCATTGTTTTGACTCTCGAGAGTCCGACACAGAATCCGACACAGTTAGACACAATTAATAAACCGAGAACCACATCACTCTACATAAAAACATATAAGATATTAGTTGATATATACCTGAGAGTCAAAACAAGGAAAAGAATATGCTGTTGTCCTAGCCCTAGTAACCATCTGACTACACGAGGAAGATAACGATCAGTTGAAAGCAGTGATTCGCACATTAAGAACGTTGTTGCAAGCAGTGCAAAACACAACCAAACAGAAAAGAAGCATTTGGTATAATATTTGCGGTCAAGACCTTCGCACCTTTTTACATGGAAGATCAATGTTGAGATCAACCAATCGTCTGCAAAGATGAGGAACTATTTATTTTTGGAATTATACATTCATGATGGAATTCTTCGCATTAAAGAAAATACACATACAAAATGACTGTACAAAATTTTATCCCAAGTGAAAATCTAGAAAAAAAACATTGAGTATTTTATTGAGAACAAAAAAAAAAAAATGGAAATCAAAGAGGTACATTGATTGCTTTATTAATACAGAAATCGAGATAAAAACGTACTTCGCAATACGGTAAAAGAATTTCCATTTGCCCTTTAGGAGATTTATTCTAAATAAAAACTTGATAGATGTATCACAGAAAAAAAGAAGGAAAAAATGAGAAGGCAAATTTAAAAAAAAAACAATTTTTCCTTTAAATTTTATAAATTTAGGGAATGTTGACTCAAATTTGGTTCTACATCGTATATATTTGTAATTTTTAGGGCTATGACAACAACATATTCATTTCCTTGTTTTGGTTCTCAGGTATATACCCATTGATATCTTGTATGGTTTTATGTAGGGTGATGTGATCCGCGGTTGATTAATTATATCTAACTGTGTCGTATATATACTCGAGAGTAAAAACAATGAAAAGAATACACTGTTGTCATAACCCTAGTAATTTCATAACTGAAAGGCGACTTCACACATGCTAAAGTTTCGGAATTAGTACCTCACAACTTTGTTTGCAGTTTTGTGGCATGAGAATTATTAGCTTCAGTAGTTGGTAGGTGTAGAAAATAGACAAAGCTGGGGAAAAGGATTTGCGGGATGGTGGTATAGGGTAGAATCGAACACTTTGTATATCAATATTCCAAGGAGTTTACTGTCGTACGTGTGATAAATTCTATTTTATCCACAAGCGGGAGCCTTACATGTACTACCTCATCGATTCGAACAGGATCTATCAGTAAGGGTCACTAATGTTTAACTCCACAGAAATTTAATGCCTGTCTGTTAGTGTTAACATAATCACGTCATGATTTTAAAAGAGATAATGTCATGCATCAAAATTATTAAATTATTATTATATTCTGAAACACGAAGAATGATTGTTGTTTGTTGTCTATATGTGGCACTATATCTTGTGGTGGTTGTTAACACCTCCTTCAGCATGATGAGGTGGTAATTTGGCCGTAAGCGGAGGGATACACAGAGAAATGCAATCCCATAATTCTCTTTTCTTTCTCGATTTCTTTTTTTTTTGTCCGGACAGCATGAAGTAGGACGTATATTTTTGTCTCTTCGTAAATGAGACGACGTGGGGCACCCGTTTCTCCTCCCTCAGCTTTAGTCAAGGTTAGTTTTAATTGTGAAAGTTAATCATCACTTGTAAATTGTTTTTGCAAAAAATAAAAAAAATCATGACTTGTAAATTGTTTTTGTAATATTTCCATGTAAAAAAAAAAAATAGTTAATTATATTTCTTATGTATATATCGCGACCTGTGGTATGTGTTTTGTGTCCGTTTCAAATATCTGCATTAAAGGACAAAGCTGCATGAAAGACGAAGAAGGTTCCAGCCAGAATGCCATCAGAGTGATCTGGAGAGAATGAAGAATCCACACACCCACATCCTTTCCTCTTGATAATCAGACCCCAATGACTGACCCATCGTCACATCAGCATGAGACCGTTTCTAAGACATTTACTGTAACACGTGGGTGGTCACACACCAGTGACCGGTAGATCGTGTTATATATATATATATATATATATATATATATATATATATATATATATATATATATATATATATATATATATACAATATGAGGTCAATTTACTTCAAAACAGACTCTTATATTTATACGTATTACCGTATATTTCGGCGTATAAGACGACACTTAAAGTTAAAAAAAAATCATCTTTAAAAACAAATATTTCATAAGATACCGGCTGTTGCAATCTCTAGCTAAACAAACATGGTTTCGTGATTTAACAGTCGTCTTATACAACCAATATATGATAAATTTATTACAATTTACTCCAATTTTGTACCTTGTCTTATCTGACGGCCGCCTTATACGGCGAAATATACGGTATATTAAACAGATTTTAAATGACGATTGAATATTTGTATTATTTGAATTATTCAAACTACCGTTCTCATCTTGAGTCTCCTTCTCACAAGGTTTCAACCGATGTAACCTTCGACCTTCTTTATGTGCATCTTGTCAAACTCGGGAATTTTTCAGTAAAACGCGGGAATCTGTACGGAATTTCGAACAGAACCCTTTATTTAATCCAAAGGAGTAGTATGCTCCCATTCCATCAGCCCTCATTGGGTGGAAGTGTTTTAAGTATTTCGCAGTTGTATTCAATATCCAAGAAAGTATGACTTGGAACTGAATTCTAACTAGTGCTTTATCCGTTATGCCAACCGCCCGATACGTATTTTTAGTAAAGACGCTGTAAAAGAAAAGGGAGCTAAATTTTAAGAAGGCAGAGGAAGAAAGCGTTAAACAAGATGTGACAGAGAGGCTGTATCAATGCAAAAAGAAAGAGAAATAAATAAAAAAAGAAGGAGACAGTAAGAGAGAATGTGTGATGGGAAAAAGCGAGAGAGAAATGAAAACGGCCGGGCACTATATATATATATATATATATATATATATATATATATATATATATATATATATATATATATATATAGTACAACCTGGATATAAGTGACCCCTTCTTCGGACCCATGATTCTCTTATATCCGGGTTACACTATACATCAACACAGGCTCAACTTTGTGACAAGAAAGAGAAAATGTCTGTTATATCCGATTTCTTATAACAGGGCCTCTTATATCTTGGTTACACTGTATATATATATATATATATATATATATATATATATATATATATATATATATATATATATTTATTTATTTATTGAGAAAGAGAGAGAGAGAGAGAGAGGAAAGAGAGAAAAAAGAGAGAGCAAATTTGAGTTCGAAAGGTATGATTTAAATAAATAGATAACAAGAGAGAGAAAGAGAGCGTGAGAGTCGTAAATGTAATGAACGAATACGCCATATACAGAGAGAGAGATAATGTCTGTGCTAAATATATATAAGAGAACCGTAGAAGTACAAAGAAGGAAAGAGAGAGAGAGAGAGAGAGAAAGAAAGAAAGAAAGAAAGAAAGAAAGAGGAGGGGAACAAAAGATAAGTCTCAATTAGGTTTCCAAACTAAAACCTCTCCACAAGGCATAATAGATTGAATAAAACAAAGCAAATAATAAAGGAAGAGAAAGCTATCCGTTTGGCTGGGAGCTGAACCCAAAAATAAAATGAAATTCTAGTTTTATCTTACGCTGCAAACGACGTGGGGCCAATTTGCATCCGATTATATCCAGAATGATTTCCGAACTGGACAAACCAGGCACTGTTTTTACTTCTTCGGAAAGTAACCGATTTTTTTTTCTTTTGAAAGAAAAAAAAAAAAAAAAAACGCTGCACGAGCTGCTGCTTCCATGGTTTCATTAAAAGTTATCTTTCAAAGCAAAAGTCACACAAAGCCATGGAAACTTTTTCAAACTTTTTTCTTTAATAATTGCCAATTTTTTGTATCATTCTAACTATATACATTTCCGAACGAGTTCATATCACAGAGCAGATCTTGAAAACTTTTTCCTATATACGAGGGTTGTTCCAAAAGTTAGGCCTCCTATTTTTTTAAAACTAAAAATCTTAAACGAGCGACATTTTATGCTCTGGAATTTATATTTCTACATAGTCACTACCATTCCCAATAGACTTTTGCCAGCCTCTTGTGATGCTTCAGTCGTAACAGTTTGAAACACACTTTGTCCCTCACAGCTCTGACGCCACTCTGAAATTGACGAACCCTTCTTCTAACTAAGCTGACGTCAACTGCATCGGCTTCGTATTGTTCAACAGACACCGGTGAATGTTGATCGGTTTAAATTTTTCTGCATGGAGAAATTCAATGACGCGTCTCTGCCTCTTAATCCCGTGCATGATAGGGGTTGCTTTCTTAGAGTTTCAGACTATCAATATCTGCAACAGAGAGATGAAATTTTCAGATCATGAATGCATAAGTTCAATCATCATAACAATGGAATTTGCAATCCACTCTGATCCATTCAGGCGGAATAAAATAGGAAACATTACTTTTGGAACGTCCCTCGTATATGAAGCAAATATGTATGTTTGTGTTTGTTTTTCCATTCGTCAGTTGTCATTGATTAATCTCCGAACACACCCAACATTATATTTAGAATCATCGGGTTTAAGCTGATATGTAAGCCTGATTTAAAATAGATACATTAATAAAATTCAAAGGAGACTTGTGTGTATCTCGCCTATACTAGACATACATACATACATACATTATTATTATTATTATTTATTTATTTATTTATTTATTTATTTATTAGTAGCTATATTAACATAGTACAACTTAAAAGTAGTAAGAAAAATGTAGTAGCGGGGAGTAACATTCTTTTATTGTTTAGATTACCTGTAGTGCTATAAAAGATGCTGGACGTGCTCCCCGTTGACATCTATGCATTTCTAGGGTCGTTTAACAACGTTTGCAGATAGGGCATGTAGATCTTCTTCGGTGATTCTTCTGATAGCATTAGTAATGTTATTTAGTTGGTCTTAAACTTTTTGTTTTAAAGTCCCCCAAAGATAAAGATCACATGATGACAAGTCCGGAGAACGTGGTGACCATAAACCTTTACTTATTGTTCTCTCTTCCGTAAACATGTCATGAACTCGTGTCAGTGATCTGTGAGATATGTGGCATGTAGAGCCATCTTGTCGGAAAAATATTTGCATTTTGTCTTGTGGTGTCAGTTGGTCGTTAAAAGATTAAAGAGTTCAGGCTACTTTTAAGTGGGCTGTTTAACCTGAAAACAAAAATATGAAAGTAGCCCGAGTTCTAATCTTTCTCTAAGATTAGAGGTCGGGATACTTTTAAGCGGGTCATCCTTCATTACACAATATTTTAGTTTTGAAAATTTATTTTAGTTTACACATTTTTAATCATGGAATACTTACTAGACACTATCGTCGAGTGTCTAAGGTCTCTCTGTAGAGTGTTTTTCTCAGAACAACCTGGCATCAGGATAATTTTCCCTACAAGTAACCCCTGACGAAATATTCACATAGTCACGTAGTATTCGCGGCCCAAATAAGATCTCCTCGGTATACTCAACCCACATTAGCTTTTACGAGGAATAGCACACCTTCACCAAGTGATGTTACCTAAAGTAACTCGATGAATTCTTTTCCTGGAATCAAGTAAAACCTACAGATCACAAGAAAGGTATACAAAACATATTTAAATGGTAAATTGGAGAGAGTAAGTTATGTTTTGAACTTTTTTACTCAGTGTTTAAGACGTAAAGAAGAACTTTAATGGACTATTATTCTATCTATGTATCTCATATAGAGGCCAAGTATTAATCACAGAAAAGGAATCCCTTGAATTCTGTGAAATTAGATTCAAGTAAGTAGAAACAAAAGGAAGAAATTGGCCAAAGATTTTGGACAAATGTGGCAGAATCAGAAAACAAGTCTGCTACGGAAATAGACCAACACGATTCGTCAAAATATCCAAATAATTTCCATTAAAAAGTACTGGGAAAATAATCCAACCAACAATGTGCCAAGTATTTTCTGAGTGACTTCACCCAGGACTATATAGATAAGGAACCGTCTATAGACTGACTAAAGAGGATAGCTTCACAGGAGAAGATTATAATGGCATCCCAAGATCAAGGTTTGAGGATCAATGCTTTTAAGAAAATGATTGGTCTTAGCAATGGCAACAAGAGCAGGTTCTGTCACACAGAAGTAGATGGCGTGAATCAACAGTCACCCAACTGTAAGATTCTGCTAGTCACCCAACTGTAAGATTCTGCTAGTCACCCAACTGAAAGATTCAGTCACCCAACTGTAAGATTCTGCTAGTCACTCAACTGTAAGATTCAGTCACCCAACTGTAAGATTCTGCTGGTCACCCAACTGTAAGATTCAGTCACCCAACTGTAAGATTCTGCTAGTCCCCCAACTGTAAGATTCAGTCACCCAACTGTAAGATTCTGCTAGTCACCCAACTGTAAGATTCAGTCACCCAACTGTAAGATTCTGCTAGTCATCCAACTGTAAGATTCTGCTAGTCACCCAACTGTAAGATTCTGCTAGTCACCCAACTGTAAGATTCTGCTAGTCACCTAACTGTAAGATTCTGCTAGTCACCCAACTGTAAGATTCAGTCACCCAACTGTAGGATTCTATAATGCGAAACAATGGAGTGTACAAATATCTCCATTGGACGATCTGCAGAAAATTAGATATCAAATGCAGCAAAAAGTCCTGGGGAGATATACAAAAAAAGAAAAGTTGGAAATAAATCACACACCATCCACTGCGATTATGCAATCTTTTTTTTTAAAGACGTAATCGTATTTTGTAGAAAAGCATTCGTTCGATGGCAACAACTTTTATCGTTTTAATATCGAGGTATCTATTATGTGGCTGCCTATTTCCAAATACTGACGATATTCACACTTTGAAAATTCAAAAAAAAAAATATATATTTAAGTAGGCTCCACAAAGCATCCACACACCTACTTGGCTTTAATAAATTTGTAAATTGTTCAACAAATACCTACATTCGAAGTTATTTGTTTAAATATTTACGAATAACTGAATAACGAAATTAAATTAATTCATCAAACTGCATTACAGTTTATTCGTAAGCAAATCAGCTGTTTACTTATTTTTGCATAATTAAAGAATGAATTACTTCAAAATCCTCGATTATTGGAAAGGAATTTGAAAGCATTTAAGCTTTCGATTAGAAAATCATTCTTAGCTTCTAAAACTGTTAAGTAATTATTTAAACTACAAAACGTTTCTCTTGTAATAAAAGCTTTAAAGAACGTTACTTTAAAAATTAGTTAGAGATTTTTAAACAATGTGTTTAAATAATTAATGTAATAACCAAACGAATTTGTAATGATTAAGGTTAATATTCAAAATTCTATATAATAAAATAAAATAAATAAACGGATTATAACATTGGACTCAATCTCCAAAATGGAATCGTATAAAATATAAATAAGAATAAAACAATAATACGGTGTTATGAGATGGAACTACGATTGCTCATTAAATCGCAGATCCTCTTTTTAGTAATAAGATAGTGATTAATATACAGCCGTTATCTTCTTTTGTTCTCTGTTTTCCAGTTTTCTCCATTTTCCACTTTATTATATATAGGGCTATGACAATAAAATATTCTTTTCATTGTTTTGACTCTCGAGTAAACAGGGTGCCCCCCCCCCAAAAAAAACCCCAGAGGACATTCAATTGTTTTTCTGAGCATTTTACAGTCAACGGAGAAAAAAAAAGGCCAAAGACCCTAGTGTTTTGATGTGATGTTGTGAATATAATAAACTAGTTCTGACCAAAGTTTCATTTCATTCGGACAAAACACTAAGAACGGACAAAACACTAAGAAACGAGGCCTAATTAGAGTTGGGGCCCGTTTTTTTTGGTCACCCTGTACATCTGACAGACGCAGTAAATCAACAAAGAATCCCATCATTCTCTATAAAAGCATATAAGATATCAACGGATACACACTCGAGAGTCAAAACAATGAACAGAATATGCTGTTGTCCTAGCCTTAATCATATACCAGAGAGTCACCGCTTATCAAGGCTCTGATGCCACTCAAGGATAAAAGTTAATGAGCGTCAGTAGAGACGACACCGTGATGATCGATGATGGTGAAAATTAGATGGGAATTTATTTAAGAGGACGGTTCATCACTATTTTGTTTTAGTTGAAACATATAATCAGTTGGGAAGCATCTCCGCGTTATTGTGTTCTAAACACGAGCAGTTCTGAAAAAAAAGCATTCCTCATAAAATTTTCATTTCATTTTAGGAACAGATAAAGAGCAAGGGAAGTTGTTGATAGTGGTTGTAGCTAGACGAGCCTGTTTTTTTAAACTTTTTTTGCTGTCATCTCTGTTTTCCGTGTTTTCTGCGTTTTTGTTCTGATTCGTCGTTTCTCCTGTTTTATTCGTTTTCCTGTTTTCTTTTTTTTGTGTTTTTGATTTCGTTTTTTTTTGTTTTTGATTTCGTTTTTTTTATATTTCGTTTTTTTGTTTGTTTTTGATTCCGTTTTTTTTGTGTTTTTGATTCCGTTTTTTTTTTCGTGCTTCCCTTGTTTTTCGTGTTTTTTTCCCATTTTCCTGCTTTGCCGTTTTTCTGTTTTTCCTACTTTCATGTTTACCACCTTTTTGATATTTTCTTCGTTTTTCCTGTTTTTACGTTTCCCCAGTTTTCTTTGTTTTTCTAAAATAAAAAAAATAAATATAACTAAAATAATTGCATAAAATCATTAATCAATTATTTTAATTCATCAAATCACTTTTATAATTCAATTGTTCAATTCCCTTTTAGCTGTTTCTCGCTTCACGCTCATTTCCGTTCGCCTTAAAATAAATTGTTGTATTTTTCCTCCTTCGCCTTTAAAGCATTATTTTTGTTCTGTTTATTGAATCGAGGTTGGCATCTTATAACTAGGGCTGTGACAACAGCATATTCTTTTCATTCTTTTGACGCCGGGGTATATATCCGTTAATATCATATATGTTTTTGTATAGATGGATGTGGTTTCGGTTCATTAAGTGTGTCTAACTGTGTCGGATACCCGCCAGCCAAAAGAATCAAAAGAATATTCTGTTGTCACAGGCCTAGTTATAACTTACGAGCTGATGAAGAAACAAGTACGTTATTATTTTTTTTTTACACAGGAATCACCACTTATCAAGGCCCGGAAGCCACTCGAGTATAAAGGTTAATAGGTATTAGTCAATATGATTATAGCGTAGTAAACATAAGTAGTGGGAATTTTGTAAATTGGATTATTTATGGGGACGGTTCATCAAGAACTTGTTTAGGTTGGACTTGAAGATAATCAGATTGCAATCAGCTGAAAAGCAGGCAATCGAAACAGAGTTCCACAGGCATGCAGTTCTAAGAAAAAAACCTTTGTTCATGGAATCTACGTTTAGGTTTAGGCACAGATAAAGAGTGTGGGAAATTATTGATAGTGATTTTGGCTAGACGAGTGTTTTTTGTGAAAGTTTGGCGAAGGAGAACCATAGATTAAAAATCAGCTGAGCACTTGCCATGAAAATAACGATAAAGCAGAGACAGGCTCGCAACGTTTCTTCTGTGGAAAAGAGGTTGCAGGGAAGAGAAAAGGTCATCCCCCACTAAGCTACGAAGTCTATTTTTAACTCTGTCAAGGCAGGATAAACTGCTTCTAGCGGCTTTTGCCCAGATGTGGCAACAGTACTCCATCGTTGGCCGTACCTGCCAGAGAATTGCATCAGGAGTGAGATATCTACTGGAGCGTTAGAAGGACCCCACCATTTTTCCAGCGACCTTGGCAATAGATTTGATATACGTGTTCCATTTCATGTCAGGAATAATGGTCAAGTCAAGAAGTTAATCAAAACATGAAGCCTCGCCAAGACGAGAGCCATTCATTTCAATCAATGCCAGATTGGTATCAGAGCTAGATGGTGTAGAGGTATAAGCTTGGTTTTAGATGCATTAAAAGTAACCAGCCACTTCTTTCCCAATTGTACCACATGCTCAAGATCATATATCTATCTATCTATCTATCTATCTATCTATCTATCTATCTATCTATCCATCACTCAATCTATCTATCTATATAAAAGAAACGCTATGAAAGAGTAAATATTTAACAAAACAAAACTTATCAAGATAAGAAAAGGTTTACACTATCAAGGGAAGCAGAAAATAATATTCAATGAATAATGAGGAATAAAAGTTACATATAACTTTACTATGTCATCAGAACAATAAGGAAAAGTTATGGGGAAATTTAAGAAAAAAACTTTTTAAGCCATGACATTTCGAAACTAAATGCTTCTTATCAGATGAAGAGAAGGGCCAGAATTATACAAAAAATGCAAATATACAAAATAAATTGGCTTTATTACATTTAGATATGAAATGAGAATAAAGGAATAGGATAAAATGGTAAATAGTAATTAAAAGTAGGTACAACATATAAGGATAAATCGGAAGGGTCGTATGTATGAAGGTAATATTTAACAGATATATAGGCCACTATAAAATAATGAGGATCATTAAAAAGAGCAAATAATAATATAAGAAAGGAAAAAAATAGGGAAGATAGAAGAGAAAGTTGAGAAAGAAGGGGAAGAGATAGAAACAGTAAATAAGGGATATCTCTTCCCCTTTTTCAGTAATTAATTAGTCAATTAAGCACAATCACGTTGACACTGGATCACCGATGTTGAGCAACGTTGAATCTGGTAGGTACTAAGTGGGTGACCATTTGACACTTCTAGGGTGCTCTCCGCTTGTCTCGGCATTGTTTCAAGTCATCCTAGACTTCTGCTTGCCACTAGACTCACACAGTGCCGATTCAGTTGAGAATTGCGCAACCCTTACCTCACAATTACACGTGCAAGTTATATCCTTTGTCTTTCGAGACTGACTGGAGGCATCGAGGGTTGGTTGGTTGTTTTTGTTTTACGGCATATCAACCCTTTTAGGGTTATTTAATGCCGAATCCAAAGATTTTGAAGAAAAATTTTTTTAATAGAATATATTTGTTGTTTTCACGTCGGTTTCTATTCAACCAATAGTTGAGACCCTAACAGGTACTACCACTCCGGGTCAGAGTGGACCTGGGAGCAATGGTAATTAAAGGGTGGCTCCACACTCCCCAAAGCCCACAAGTTGGGGCCTCACCACTGGATATAGTTTAAGGTCATATCCAGGACCCCCATTGAGGGACTTTTACCCTCTGTAGGGGGCAGTCGGCGTATTCTAATGCCCCACCGACAGGGCCAGGAGGCATCGAGGAAGAGGAAACTTCTTTACTAAATCAACATTTGGGCGGTAAAGGATAATTTAATGGTACACTCCAATATCTACGTATCTAATATGGAGATCAAGTGTTAATCCCAGGGAGAAGTCCCTTTGATTTCTGAGAACTTCGACTAAAGTAAAATGAAATGGATCTGTTTAATTCGGGAGTCAAAAAGACTTCGTAGCCTGGTGGGGGTGGCCTTTTCTCTTCCCTGGAACCTTTTCCCACAGAAGATGTCACGAGCCTGTCTCTGCATATCCGTTATTTTCATGGCAAGTGCTCGTCTAAGCTCCAATTTATCCCACCGGCTTGACTTGCACGAAAAACACTCATCTACCTGAAACCACTATCAATAATTTCCCCCGTATATATATATATATATATATATATATATATATATATATATATATATATATATATATATATATATATATATATATATATATATATATATATATATATATATATATATATATATATATATATATATATATATATATATATATATATATATATATATATATATATATATATATATATATATATATATATTAAACAGAATATATATATATATATATATATATATATATATATATATATATATATATATATATATATATATATATATATATATATATATATATATATATATATATATATATATATATATATATATATATATATATATATATATATATATATATATATATATATATATATATATATATATATATATATATATATATATATATATATATATATATATATATATATATATATATATATATATATATATATATATATATATATATATATATATATATATATATATATATATATATATATATATATATATATATATATATATATATATATATATATATATATATATATATATATATATATATATATATATATATATATATATATATATATATATATATATATATATATATATATATATATATATATATATATATATATATATATATATTCTGTTTAATATATATATATATATATATATATTCTGTTTAATATATATATATATATATATATATATATATATATATATATATATATATATATATATATTCTAAAGAAGCTTTGAATATAAAAAAATGAAAAAATAAAAATAAAGAATGCAGTTTAAATTCTCGGAAGGAAAAAAATATTAATTTTAACCTATCGCTGACTTAGCACCTACATAATCCGACTTCTAAAAAGTTTATAATGACAAAAGAGAATTCATTTATATATGGATGAAAAAAAAAAGAAAAGAAAAAAAAAGGCCTTAACTAAAATTGTTAAATAGAAATAGACTTAGCACTTGCATAAGCCGATTTCGCAAAAGTCTTCAATTTTAAAACAGAATTTAACTTCATAAGGATGAAAAGAGAAAACCTTAACTAAAATTTTGTAAATAGAAAACAGGGATCATCAGCTGCTTACCATGTAGCTGTTTCGGAGTTTTAAAAGCAGGATAGCCGTTAAATACATGGCTCTCTAGTGGATAATACCACTTCCCCAATAAAAAAATATAAATATGGTTACTATTTTTTACTAATATATGAAAAAAATAGATAAATAAAATGAAAAAATAAAAAGATAAACTATCAATAAGTAAGTTTAAGATTACAGGATCCGTTTTGCAACATGTTAACTTGCACATAAATGCAATGAGAATAAAAATGCCTAAAAGCTTAAGTGCTTCAGGTACCAGAAAGGCAAATAGATAAGAGGAAGGAAACCTAGCCATACATATTTAAAAGCTCAATATTTAGTCTAAAGAAGCTTTGAATAAAAAAAATGCAAAAATAAAAATAAAGAATGCAGTTTAAATTCCCGGAAGGAAAAAGAATATTAATTTTAACCTATCGCATATTAAGAATCTACATAATCCGGTTTCTAAAAAGTTTATAATGACCAAAGAGAATTCATTTATATATGGATGAAAAAAAAGGACTTAACTAAATATACCTATATATAGCTCTCCAGTGGATAATACCACTTCCCCAATAAGAAAATGTAATACGGTTACTATTTTTACTAATATATGAAAAAAATAGATAAATAAAATGAAAAAATAAAAAGATAAACTATCAATAAGTAAGTTTAAGATTACAAGATCCATTCTGCGACATGTTAACTAGCACATAAATGCAATGAGAATAAAAATGCCTAAAAGGTTATGTACCTTAGGTACCAGAAAGGCTAATATATAAGAGGAAGGAAACCTAGCCATACATATTTAAAAACCCAATATATAGTCTAAAGAAGCTTTGAATAAAAAATGCAAGGAAGGAAAAAATATTAACTTTAAGACTTAGCACCTACATAATCCAATTTCTAAAAAGTTTATGATGACAAAAGAGAATTCATTTATATAAGGATGAAAAAAAAAGACTTAATTAAAATTGTTAAATAGAAATAGACTTAGCATTTGCATAAGCCGATTTCGCAAAAGTCTTCAATTTTAAAACAGAAGTTAACTACATGAGGATGAAAAGGGAAAACCTTAACTAAAATTTTGTAAATAGAAAACGGGGATCATCAGCTGCTTACCATGCATATATGTATCTATGTGAATGACTAATATATATATATATTCTAATATATATATAGTCTAATATATATATATAGTCTAATATATATATATATAGTTTAATATATATATATATATATATATATATATATATATTTATATAAAATGGGTTAAGAAGTTCCAACGAAAGAAAGATGTATATTTAAATATGGGAGTAGTCACCAACAATGTGTATTTTTTAACATTATTCTATTATTCCGTGTCTTGGTTTTTCATTGAGAATTATGTTTGGATCATTGTCATAATGTTTTTAAGTCATATATATATATATATATATATATATATATATATATATATATATATATATATAGTCATCCACATACAGTACTGCTCCGCTGCTCGTCAGTGCGGCTTGACAAGCAACTACCTCAAGCCAAGACCAAACTCGACCGCCCAAACGCCAGTCGGAGCTTCTAACCGTTGCGCTATTTGGCTGCTGCTATGCAGGCATTGAATTAACAATGTTTTGACATTGTCCAAATACCTAAGCTCAATTTGTTTACACAAAGAGCATCGCTTAATACGCTAATTGTAATTTGTATATCACTTCCCAATATGCTCAATCCAAGATAGGGAGCATTATAATCATCCACATACAGTACTGTTTAGCAGCTCATCAGTGCTGCTAGTCTAGCAACTACCTTGAACTAGGATCGAAAAATTCGACCACCCAAACAACAGTCGGAGCTTCTAACCGTTGCACACTTCGGCTGCTGCTATGCGAGCAGTGATTTAACAATGTTCTGACATTGTCCAAATACCTAAGCTCAATATATATATATATATATATATATATATATATATATATATATATATATATATATATATATATAGTAATTTATAAAATGTATATGGCGATTAAGCAACACTGAATATTCTGCGTTTCATCCAACTATAGGATTCGTCAGGCTTATTATAGTTGGATGAAACGCAGTGTAGCTTAATCGCCACATATATTTTATAAATTACTAACTAGCTCTACCTACGTATTGAGCACTTTTGAAGTAAATACTTAAAGTTTACGCATAAATCTATACTTTCGTATATTAAATTTATGTGAATAAATGGAGTAGTTATATATATATATGTATATATATGTACATATATATATATATATATATATATATATATATATATATATGTGTGTGTGTATGTTTCTTTCTTTATTTCGTTATTTTCTTTTCATCTATCTTTCCATCTATCCGAACCTCTCTATCTAATCTTATTCATTCAAATCTACTTAAGCAATGGTACTTGCTCCACGCAATCCACAAAATACGTAGCACGTGCGCGCGTGGGTGCCCGATATTAACCTCGACTAAAGATTTAACGAAATGCTCGATTAAATGAATCTCATAATGTCAAACATGATATCCAGGATCAACTAAATCCCGGATCACGTTACGAAGATGGGTATCTCAGACTTCGCCTATTTGAACGAGCGAACATTGACAACCTAGGCATGTATACAAACGCCCATAAACACAGGCACGAATGGGTTGTAAATTTCAATCGCACGTGGTGCACTACTAATTTTTTTCCTGAGATTATTAACATCGTACAATCTTTTGCGATTCTGCCATTCCTGAAAATATGCAGCGGAATACATATTTGCCAACGGCCCTTCCTGCAAGATTCCATATTTTGTGTTGCAGGACCAATAATATACAGAGACATTATGTTTCTCCAAAGAATTCGGTTATTGGAGCAAGATAACGTATTAGGAGCCAATAAAAATGGTTTGAAGTTAAGTTACTTTATATCAATACTGTCAGAAACGATTTACAGATATTTTTATGAGATATTATTTTTCGAGATAAATGAAAATAAAATGCTCGGAGAAATTTATGATGAAACCAAACGAGTAATGATGCGGTGATAAATTGAATACAATTATATCAATATTCGACGTATCATGCCATGTGTTTGATATTTATTTCTCGTATTTGGTGTCGATTTGTGATTAGGTTACTCTTTTTGTGTCTATTTTACTCTGATGTGCGGAACATGCATCCGGTGGATCATCTCCCATGTGATTGGCTATACCCTCGATCGTTTGTTATAACTAGGCCTATGACAACAGCATATTCTTTTCATTGTTTTGACTCTCAAGTATATATCCGACACAGACACAATTATTCAACTGAGAACCACATCACTCTACATAAAAACATATAAAATATGAATGGATATATACGTGAGAATCAAAACAAGGAAAAGAATATGCTGTTGTCATAGCCCTAGTTATAGCCAATATTAGAGTCAAGTGAGTCGCACAGAAAATATATGCTATTTATTATGTATCGTAAGTTCACGCTTTGGACAGAGAGAGAGAGAGAGAGAGAGAGAGAGAGAGAGAGAGGGGGGAGTATGTGTGTCTGTGTGTGTGAGAGAGAGAGCGAGAGAGATAGGGCGTGAGTGAGTGAGTGAGAGAGAGAGAGAGAGAGAGAGCGAGAGTAGATGACTTTTTGCTATTATTAAAACTACACAAAAGACGTTTTGTCTCCTTTGCTTCTAGCAGTACTTTGCGCAGTTTCCACTATACCCATCCATCATGTGTTCAGTTGACGTTTACTGCTGACATTTCCCGTGCATGGCACTGTTGAACTGTGTACTTTTTGGCATTTTCATTTCGATTTTCATCGATAAAAAAAACAAAAAACGGTGGATTGTTCTCTTTTCCATTTTCCTGCTTTACAACTGACTACAATATGGTTATCTTCAAGTCCAACGTTAACAAATTCTTGATGAGCCATCCTCTTATGTAATACAATATACCAAATTTCCACTACTAACGATGACTACGATATGTTTTCCTTGAATACTACTACCTTTATCCTCGAATGACTTTCGAGCCTTGATAAGTGGTGACTCCGATGTAAAAAAAAAAGAAGAAAGAAAGAGCAATACGAAGAACCCAATCAGATCATCATGTGGAGGATCCAAATAAAATCAAGAGTTTATATGAAATATTAATTTCATTTCTTGCCGCGACTTGCATGGACTGCAACATAAATTATCGCTACAATTCTGGAGTTTGTGAACGTAAATTCTTGTTGACCCCAATTTACAGCTGGTGCTAAAAACAGTTTCGGGTAATGTGTTCTATAGACAGTAAGTTCTTGCGAAGAACCTGCTTGTGGAAGTTCCGCTTCACGTTATATAAACAGAAAAATTAAAGAAAGTTCGTTGCAGTTGTAGTCGGAAAACAAGTTGTAGCCGAAATGAAAGAACCAGAGATTGCGACTCAGTCGAGCATCTTTCATAAAACAGGGACAGAGCACAGAGAGAGAGAGAGAGAGAGAGAGAGAGAGAGAGAGAGAGAGAGAGAGAGAGAGAGAGAGAGAGAGAGAGAGACTAGCAACATTTCCTCTGTGAGAACGGAATAGTCATCTACCACTAGATTTCGGAGTCTATTGTTAATTCTGTTTAAGTAACGAAGAGTCTTCTGAACGGCATGAAGCAGAGACAGGTAAACCTTCTTTCAAATACCGTTCCATCAAAGAATAAAAGACCGATCAATCCAAGTGAAGAATGAATATCTTTACATTCGTTTACGCAAAGAAGATCCAATTTTTGTCGAAAAATATGTTACGGCTTCTCTGTTGATAGTAGACGCTAATGTAGTGATTGTATCCAATATTAAACTTGAAACTGACTTTCCCAGATGAAAATATGTCTTAGGAATAAAGCATTCAACAAACTCGTGACATCAGAAAACAATTTATTATTTACAAAAAACATTGGCTGTTCTTTGTACATTGTTTATTTGGACAAATTCAGATTTCAGAAAGCTTGTCTGATGGACTATCCTGTGTAATTGCAAAATACAAAGATAACCATCTATTTATCTCCGTCATCTTTCAGGATGCTTCGCCACAGAATCTCCATGACTTCTCCAGTTTTCTCGATCTCGCATGACAGTTTTCATCTCCCGAACATCTGTGCCCTGCAGCAAGTTGTCAATGTAGGTCATTCTTCTTCTACCACGATTTGGGTATCCATCTGTTAGTATCCATTTGTTAGTATCCATCTGTTGGTATCCATCTGTTGGTATCCATCTGCTGGTATCCATCTATTGGTATCCATCTGTTGGTATCCATCTATTGGTATCCATCTGTTGGTATCCATCTATTGGTATCCATCTGTTGGTATCCATCTGTTGGTATCCATCTGTTGGTATCCAGAGAACTAGTCTGCTGGCTTCCTCTTCGCTGTCTCATGCAGTGACCGGCTACTCTCATCCTTTTCTGCTGTACTTTCGGTGATTCTGGTGGAAGGTCACAATCAAGCTGGTGGTTTGTTGCGTGACTACTCCATAATGTATTGAGGGCCATCCTGAGCCTCCGTGTGTAACAGCTATCCAAGTCTCTTCAGCGCATTTGATAACTAAATCGATTTTTGTTTTCGGTTTTCAATCCAGCAATCAATAATATTAATTATAAAACTATTAATTAAATTCTAAAGTGCCCATAGAAATATTTGTTAAGAATATTTAGTCGTTAAAAAAATTAACCGGTTTAAATTTTTTACAAACGCGATCATTTATTCATCACCCTTCTTAAGCTGGTCTATCTCCATTTTTACAAATGCGTGACTTTTTCAAAACATTATCAATTTTGTTCTGATGCTGCACTTGACTCTTGTGGTCTAGGTCAGTGGAGGAGAAACCTTTCATGACTGAGACAATCTTAATTTTTGTTCCTTCCCTCACAATAAAAACCGACCTCGTGTCTAACTCTGTCCTTGTGGGGAGCCAAATAAATCGGAACTTTAGCAATGGTGGATTGCAGGATCACTCGATTACGATGTAATTCCACGACTTCATTTCTAATGTCTTTCTTTCAGTTCCTGTAGAGTTTCAGATTTCTTTCAAACTTCTCTGATATACCCCACTCCCAAGAAAAGATGATACAGTTACATTTTAAGCACCGGATTCTAATAAATGTCCGCTCAACTCGATCGGAAGCTGAGGGAAACTGCCAAAACATTTCGAGCATCGATCTAGTTGATCAGCCAAGTAAAAAGCGATGAAAAACGCGATCAACCAATAAGAAGAAAACAGACGACTGTTTATAAATTGGAAGAAGAAAAATAATTTTACTCAGTGATAACAATGGAGCACACGATAATGAATTTAACCAACATGGATAAACTATTACAGACGCTGAAGCAAGTTCTAAAATATTGCAAGATCGAAACTGAGGAGCAGGAGATGTGACAGGAAGTGCAGCGTAAAAAACGAGTCTATTTTGGTTGGAAGATCACAAACCCTAACCTCTAAACCTAATGATTAACCATAATCCCAACTCTAAAACAACCCCTACCAAAAAAAAAAAAACAAAAAAAAAAAAAAACAGGAAAAATAAAAAGAAAAAAAAAGAAAAAGAAAAAGAAAAAGAAAGATGCATATGATGCAATAGTACGTTCGTTTTCAATCACCCCCCCATATGTTCCTATTTATTTACACAAAAACGTAAAATAATATTTATACATGGAGCTTACAGTAGGTTGTTTTAATTTATGTTATTGTTTTTGCAAAATTTAAAAAAAATAATAATTGCAATTAGTATCCTATAAACGTCGTTATTTTCTGTTTCCTGTCGTTTTTTTTATTTGATCGGGCTTCCTAGTGTTTTTTTATTTTGAACAGAACTCAGCATATTCCAACATATGGTCGAGCCCGAGCGAGCATTTACGAGAATCTGGCGCTTAAAATTCAACAGTATCGAACAGATTGCTAACAAATTAAGGATTGACACCGTTTAAAAAAATGTAAATAGTTTTTTTTTTCATTTGGTTGATTTTTGCCAACATATCTCAATAGGGTACGTCATATTATGTTAAAATTCAATTAAAAGGTCATCATTAACAAAAAAAATATTTTCGAGAGGAACTACGAAAACAGAAGTGATACTATTAAAACAAGTGACATTTTGTGTTTTGGAATTTATTTTTCTACATAATCTCTGCCATTCTCAACGCAGTTTTGCCAACCTATCTTGATGACTCGGTCGTATATGTCCGGAGAACGCTTTGTCACCCACATCTTCGTCCTCACTCTAAAACCGCCGAACTTATCTCCTAATTGTGCTTCGTGAACGTTCAACTGGTGCCGTGAATGTTGGTCGGTTCAATTTTCTGCATCTAGGAATTCAATGACACACGCTCGCTTTTGAGTCCCACCTCGTCAATATCTACAACAGAGAGATGAAATTTTTAGGTCGCGAATGCATTAATTCAGTCAGCATATAATTCTATTTGCACTCATTTGGACAGGATATAAAATAGGAGGTATTACTTTTGGGAGTTTCGTGTATATATATATATATATATATATATATATATATATATATATATATATATATATATATATATATATATATATATATATATATATATAGCCAGTAGAGTTTAGTTTCCTAGAAGTACATCCAATGAAACAACATGTGTCTACCAAAATAGTGCTCAATGAGTGAACAGAGCAGGTATATTAATTTTATTTATACAAACATTAATGTTTGTATAAATAAAATTAATATATATATATATATATATATATATATATATATATATATATATATATATATATATATATATATATGTATACTGATGAAGACTGAAGTATCGGTCGAAAATTATGTACTTGTAAAAAAAGTTAAAAAATTTGTTTTCATAATACAGGGTGGTCGCTAGAAAAGCGGGAAATTTGAAGGTCAGCTTAGATCATGAATAAAATACGTGATTGCTATTTTTTTTGATTGGTTCTTTTGTTGGTTTTCCAGGTTAAGACGCTGCAGTGAAGTTAACGGACAACATTTTGAGGAGCTATGAACATAATATAACATTTGTCTTGGAACAACTTTGTAAAAATTATTCTTTGAAAAAATAAATCGTTGACCACCCTGTATTATTGGTATTCCTGCACGTCACCAATAGAAAACGAATAAAGAAAAGTTATAAGCTTTTATACTTTTCGTATTCTTTTTTTCTTATACATTTTCATACACACACACACACACACACACACACACACACACACACACACACACACACACACACACACACACACATATATATGAAAAACGTACATATATATATATATAGACTTTCAATTTGTCTCTACATAATTTGTTGCTACACAGCCATAAGCATGTTTCGGTCTTTTAGTATTTAGTAACTAGAGACCTCTCCAGGAAACAACGCTTATATTCAAAACCGTAACATTACTTCTTATGCAAAGACAAATTGAATGTGTAACTTGCTCTACTTCGGTATTGTGTACTCTTGTATTAACCTCGTTATATTTCACTGGTTATCTTTCTTCTCGAAAATAGCAACCTCATATATATATATATATATATATATATATATACATATATGTATATATAACTACTCAATTTACTCACATAAAATTAATATACGAAAGTATAGATTTATGCGTAAACTTTTAGTATTTACTTCAAAAGTGCTCAATACGTAGGTAGAGCTAGTAAGTAATTTATAAAATATATATAGGGATTAAGCTACACTGAATATTCGGCGTTTCATCCACTTTAGGACTCCTCAGGCTTATGCGCGAATTCTGTGGTTGTTTATCGTTTTTAAAAACGATAAACAACCACAGAATTCGCGCATAAGCCTGAGGAGTCCTAGAGTGGATGACACGCCGAATATTCAGTGTAGCTTAATCGCCATATATATTTTATAAATTGCTATATATATATATATATATATATATATATATATATATATATATATATATATATATATATGTATGTATATATATATATATATATATATATATATATATATATTGAGTACCAGTTTTTGAAAATGGCTCCAAATTTTTAATATCCTTGCATTCTATTTGTCTACAGGCATATATCATTGTACAGATTTGTTTAGTGGGAATTCTTCCTGAATTGGAAAATATAATCTTTATCATTCAAACACAGTAGTGTTTGAACATATGGTTAAGTGACAGTTTTAGTCATTTAGAACTGCTTTAAAGAGTCACTGCTCACTCATTTTTCAAGCAAATTTCAAACAATTATTACAGTTTATGGATCACCTTCTCAGCTATATCGTGGAAAAAAAATTTCAATTTCCATGCAGTAAAACAAAAGTTTAGATTAATTTTCTGGGGTTCAAAATCGTAAAAATATGTAAGAAAGTGGGCAACTGTTTTTATGTCTGACTTCCATAGCAACCACGTCGCCTAAGCGACTACTGTTGCTAATTATTCACTACTGTCACGAAAAGAAAAGTAACACGTGAAACAGAGTGAATGAAAGCATGAAAGGGAGATAATTGGGTTATTTTCATGAAAGTAGACGAGTGCCGTACATTGTTATTACATATGCGTTTAGGGGGGTAAAAAAAAATAAGACTGAAATTAAACAAAGAATAAGTGAATTTATTGGAAGCCTGGAAAAATCATAGATTACAATAAAAAAATATTGCAGCATTAAGATTTTTTAAAACTCAATTTGAAACATTATATACTCAATTCTTTTTAATTTTATCCCCAAGAGCGTTTTATATACGTACGCCGAATAGGTGTGATATAACTAAACAGTCTATCTTTTTCCAGTCTAATAAATAGTGTATGTAACTGTTTTTCTGTTACAGTTTTTTTTTTTTTTTTTTTTTTTTAATTCCCATAGCAATATTGACCTGGACGATCCGGTCTCTCTTTTGTGTTAGTTATTTTTTCTAATCTTGGATTTGTGTTCTACACGCAATCTTTAATACGTACGAGCCTTCGTTACATTTCCTTGCGCTTTACATAAAGTCGGTCAGCATCATTCTTCCGGTGTATTACTTTCAATGTTCGTTGACCCAAATTACCGCGTTCATCTGTTGACCAGTTTATTAATATCATACCAAGGGGACCGCCCAGGTTTATATTCCTTTTAATATATTTCTGTAATATAATTTAGTTTCATAAAGTTACCTCGTTTTCTGGGGTATTATATGTACATTATCCTTTTCGGTTCCGTTTGCGTGGTGATTTCCGCTTCCATAATACTGCAGATCTTACTCCTGCCGTAATTATTTACGTGTATAAAATCAAATACGTCGTAAAGTAGAGTCCTGTTGGCATATCTGGGGTGGTGCTGTTCAGAGTACCCTTTCATACCTTGACAGAAAAAAATAAATTACTTCTAAATTTAGTAGGCGATATCCGCTTTTCATCCATATCACCTCCTTCTCACAGACGAGGCATTCCTTGTCTTATCGTTATTTTCATGGCAGGTGCCCGACTGAGCTTCAATCTATATTTCCGTAAACATTTACAATAAAAATTCGTTTAATGTTAAGCACTGCCAATAAATTTCCTATCTTACTCCGTGTACCTAGAACTATATTTAATATTTCCTTTTTTACAATTGCGCTTCAGTGAAACAGTACCACGATTCTGCTTCCCGACTGATATCAACATTACCGTTTCCAAGTCGAATGCAAACAAATTCTAATTGAGCAATCCTCTTAAATAATCAACTGTGACCCATTTACAACAATCGTTAGGAATATTTTCCAGTTTTCGCTGTACAGTTAGACAACCTAAATAATCCATATTCTTGACGGACTTTGGTCAATGACTTGTCTATTTTCTTTTTTGAATTATAGAATTAATTAAGCCTTCTTGTTATTGTAAGTTGTACCAGTTTTCAAGAATTCTGGCGAAAGAACTGACCATTAAATTATCGCCCCATTAGCCTCCTTCCACTTTTCGCCAAAATATTTGAGTTCATAAATAACCAAGCCTCAGTCCATCACCTTACAGATGCTAAACTTCTGACCGACCAACAATATGGATTTAGACAAGCCCGTTCCACAGCATATATCCTAACTTTAATCTCTGAATTTATATATCATTCACTGGACAAAGCATGAGAGGGGAGAGCAGTAGCCCTAGATATATCTAAGGCTTTTGACGGGGTATGGCACGATGGTCTTCTCAGGGAAATCAGATCATACGGTATCACTGGACGAATACTTAACCTAATTAAACCCTTCTAAAGTAAGAGAAAAATCTAGGTTGTCCTCGACGGTCGTACATCTAAATAATATAATATAAATGCGAAAGTATCTAAGGGGTCTATCCTTGGACCTTTATTATTCCTAATATTCATAAATGACCTTCCTGACAAAATTGTCTCTGAGATGGGTATATATGTTGATGACATCACACTCTATAACAGGCACGACGGGGAAACAAATGAACACATATGAAAGTGGCAGCAATACAAGAGGAAGACCACCAATCTGTAGTGGAATGGGGGCATAAATGGATGGTCACATTCAATGCTGCAAAGACTAAGCCGGTTTCCTTCAATAATTACAAGAAACCTTCTCTAACACCAATAGCAATGGCCAAAGACACATTACCTGAAAGTACTTCTTTTAAACTCCTCAGCCTAACGTTCACAGGGAACATGAGTTGGAACAGCTACATTTAGAGCATTGCCAAGACCGCTGCGAAGAAGGTAGACTCTTTCTACCGTGCTAGAAAACTACTAACGCCTGAAAGTATCTTGTGCCTCTATAAGGCCACCATTCCCTCATGTATGGAGTATTTTTGTCACATTTGGGCTGGTGCCTCTGCTACTAGTCTCTCGTTCTTAGAGAGGGCTCAAAAGAGAGCCGCCAACCTGATAGGTCCTGAACAGTCATCTAAGCTTCAGCCTCTGTCCCATCGACGAAATGTTGCATCCATCTGCCTGTTCTACAAGTATTTTAATGGTGAATACTCTGGCGAACTAAAACCGCTTGTACCCCCTAGACGTAAATACCTCCGCCAAACCCGACTAGCAACTAAATCCTACCCTTACACAGTAGAAATCCTGGATGTAAGAAAGCTTTCTACTCCAATAGTTTCTTCACCAGAACTGCTAGACTTTGGAACACTCTTCCGAGTCCCTGCGTCCCCAACTGTACTGGCATGCAGAAGTTCAAGTGTAATGTGAACGGACATCTTCCTACCACTTTAGCTCATGCCCCTGATATTAGCTTCCTACTTGAAAGTCTGGACAGGAGCTGCTAGAAAGGACTTGTCCTGCCTTGATAGGGTTCAAAATAGACTTCGTAGCCTCGTAGGAGATGTCATTTTCTCTTCTCTGCAACCTCTATCTCACAGAAGAGATGTTGCGAGTTTGTCTCTGATGTAGCGTTACTTTCATGGAAAGTGGTCGACTGAGCTTCAGTCTATGGTCCCCCCTCGCCAAACTTTCACAAGAAACACTCGTCTATCTGAAAACACTATCAATAATTCCCCCCCCCACTTTATCTGTGTCTAAACCTAAACGTAGATTCCATGAACAAAGCTTCTTTCTTAGAACTGCACGCCCGTGGAATTGTCTTCCATTTTCCTGCTTTCCGGCCGACTACGATATGGTTGTGTTCAAGTCTAACGTAAACAAGTTCTTGATGAGCCGTTCCAAATAAGTTATCAAATTTACCGAATTTTCATTACTAATGATTACTATATTGTCCAATTTCTACTGTACACTCTTTAACCCTTATCCTTGAGTGGCCTCTTGGCCTTGATAATATGGTGATTTCTGTGTAAAAAAAAGTGGCAATGTGCCTTGTTATGGGTGAAAATGTAATAAAATAATAATAAACGTCTTTGATAAGTTTGGCATTACGTTCTTCTTCACAAACTTCCTATCTATAGAATATCTGGAAATGTCTTTTCCTGATTTAAATCCTTTTTTTTTTCTTATAGGTTTATAAAAAATAGTTGATAGCACAAACTTAGTGTCCCAAACCGAAGCACATAACTTGTGTCCCAAAAGGATGTGACACATTCGTTGGTAAATAAAATAAAATAAAATTAAATAACAGTTAAATATAGAAAATAATGTTTTAATTTTTTAAATGTACGTAAAATGTCATTTTATTTCACACAGTCTTAAGTATTAAATCGGGCAAATGTTTCCCATCCTTGCTAACACACGATTGTAGGCGTTCACGGAAAATGTTCAATAACTCAATGGATCATTTCGGGTGGAATACCAATTTCAGAAAGAATAGCTCGTTTTAATTCTTCAAGAGATCAATAACGGTTGCTGGATACTTTTGATTTCAAATATCCCTACAAGAAAAAATCGCAGGAGTGTAGATCAGGCTATCTTGCAGGTCAACCAATATCAGCACGCAAAGAAATCAAATGATTCGGGAATGTTTCCTAAAAGCAACACTACAACACAGTCGTTTTCAAGTCTAATGTTAACTTAAATTTCTTGTTGAGATGTCCTCTTATATTATAACATAAAATCAAAAGAACTCTTCTGTTTAGGGAATTAAGTTTACCCGTCGGTGGCAATTGTCACTTCCTGCACTGATGATTTCGAAAACATCAAACACTAATGTGTGTAGGTATAAAAAAATAAAAATTAATAATTTATATTGACCATTAAGGAAGGCTGGGCTCTGTATGTACTGCGCCGAATCGTATAAATTTCCAGGTTGGTTTCTGGGGGTCCAATCGATTCACTGGGAGAGATGGACCCTCAGTCTTCGTTAAGACATGCATCTAGGAGAAGGAAACTCTGATGTAAAAACATGTGGTCTATTGTATACTCTGTCCTGTGGCAGTCATCTGCATCGACAAAGATTAGCAGTAATATCAAGAAGTGTGGTTGGTACTACACAAAGCCTTCATCACTATAAACAAATCATCTGTGTGGATTTCCGAGCAACTTGGTTATTGTGATGGAACCTCATACGTCAAAATCGACGGGAGAGTCAACCAAATATATATATATATATATATATATATATATATATATATATATATATGAGCAATTCAAATATATATGTATGTATGTGTGTGTGTGTATATATATATAATACATATGATATATATATATATATATATTTCATATATATATATTTCACATATATATATATATTTCATATATATAATATATATATATGAAATACATACATACATACATACATACATATATATATATATATTTCATATATATATATGTATATATATATATATTTCATATATATATATATATATTTATATATATATATATATATATATATATATATAATGAACCTAAATTGATATTGTTCTTAAATAAGCAAACCTATCAAAATAGTAGACACTCTACACGATTAACAGGAGCAATTCATATATATTTAATAGCGTAGAAAATAAGACCAAAATGCAAGTTTTCGTATTATATGTGTGTGTGTGTGTCTATGTCTGTGTGTGTGTGTGTCTATGTCTGTGTGTGTGTGTATTATACTAAAAAGTGCAATTATATTGATATAGGCGGTTTCAAAGATGTTCGAATATCAATATGACTAATGGAATTATTACTATAGAGTTTTGACATAAGAATGTGCTCATTTTTTTTTTTACATGGGGGTTACCACTTATCAAGGCCCGAAGGCCACTAAGGGATAAGTGTTATTGCGTGTACAGTAATCAATGAGATAGTATTGTAGTAATCATTAGTATTGGGGGTTTTGATAGAGTGTCTTACTTAAGGGGGCGGTTTGTCAGGAGTTTGTTTATGTTGGACTTGAAGACGTCCAAGTTGTAGTCAGGTGGGAAACAGGCTAGCGGCAGAGAGTTCCACTGGCGTGCAGTTCTAAGAGAGTCCTCTGTGTTTATACCTTCTAAATCAGATATGCAGATACACACACACACACACACACACACACACACACACACACACACACACACACACGCACATAAATATATATATATATATATATATATATATATATATATATATATATATATGTTGAACTGCTATATATTTTGAAAGGGTGAATCGGACGGGACTGTAGTAGTGGAATATTTTCATAAATAAAGTTTAAAAGAGAGAAAAATATACGCGTGTCGAGATATTACATTATGAGAAAAGTTTAGAGAAAGTTGATGAGAAAGATGTTTTCTTATGAGGAAGAAAGAGAGAGAGAGATAGAGAGATGGATAGAGAGATAGATAGATAGAGAGAGAGATAGATAGATAGATAGATAGATAGATAGAGAGAGAGAGAGAGAGAGAGAGAGAGAGAGAGAGAGTGTATGTGTGAGACACTAGACAGTAATCGCACGCGCGAGTCAGAAACAGAAAGAGAGAGAAAGACAGAGAGGGGGGTTGTTGCCATTTAGGATAGTGGGGTTGCGATAGGTTGGTAGTAAGTAATTGAGCGAGAGGCAAAAAACTAAAAATACTAAAAAAAAAAAAAAAAAAAAAAAAAAAAAATACAAAAATAAAAAATCGTAAAAGAAAAGCAAAACCAAAACAAACTTTATTCAGAGTTTCGCGTTGGAGCCGCATCGGCCGATTTTTTTTGCGCGTGTTTCTGCTGGATACAATTTGACCAGATGATGAAAAGGATTTATCCCATCTACTGCGCCAAAAAGGTAGGTAAATAAAATATAATAAAAATACTAATAAATTTATTTAAAAAAAGAAAAATGTACAGCGTTAAAAGAACTGCAAATAATAGAATGAAAAGTTAAAAAATAGACGGAAAGAGAAACCCGGGGAAAAAAAAGTCGTCGGTGTTGTTTTTTTTCTTTTAATTTTTTATCGCACGGAAGTCGCAACGTGCATCTTTATTTACTAAGTGTCAGCCTGTCTGTCCGTGTGTCACCAATGTGTAATTACCAGGTTGCAAATCGAGGGTTTCGGTTTACCTTGACGACGTGCATGCTGGTTTGAATTCTTGCTAACTGACAAACGAACGCTAAGAGCTTCACAAAATGAAAAAATGGAGCAGTACTCAAGGGAGATAGATTGATATACAAAGAGAGAGAGAGAGAGAGAGAGAGAGAGAGAGAGAGAGAGAGAGAGAGAGAGAGAGAGAGAGAGAGAGAGAGAGACAGAGAAAGAGAGAGAGGGGGGAGGAAAGAGAAAGAATTTATATATACATATATATATATATATATATATATATATATAAATATATATATATTCACAAGTTTTTTTTAAAGAAAAATGATCCGTTATCTAAAGCCCGAATCGTTTATATATATATATATATATATATATATATATATATATATATATATATATATATATATATATATATATATATATATATATATTTTGGGTGGGGGTACGGAATGAAGGTGGTTGGTTACCCGATTTTGTCAAAAAGTTGTTAAACCACCACCAAAATACCACATTCACTTGATCGTAATTAGATTATATCCATTTATTTTATGAGATTTTATTTACAAAAATATCATCTTGAATGGAACAACATTTAAAGATATTAAAAAAAATCCACACACACACACACACACACACACACACACATATTTCTTTAGAAATAGTCTTTATTCACTTATATTTCCCTTTTTATCTATATCGATCCTTATTTAAGAAGCTCAATGTAATTACAGAGCATATACTGAATAAGTGAAAAAAGTCTATATTCCAGTTTCATAATGTTGACAATCTTACAATTTATTCCTATTCTATTCGGTTGACATTCACAATTCTTGAAATCTCCAAAGGGAAAAATAGACTCACTGATTGATATAATAATTAAGTGAATGATTTTGTGCTACGAAACAGATACTGTCAAGAATTGTGTTTGTAACTAAATTAAAGGAATAAATTGTAAGATGCTCACCATCATGAAATATGGAATATAGACTTTTATCATATGTTCATTATATATATACACACACACACACACACACACACACACACACATATATATATATTATTTATTCGAGTGTAAACGCTTACATTTGGTCGCTACAAACAGCCATCTTAGACCCGCTTAGATGGTTTAGGGTCGCCTGATGAAGCGTCATTGATATATATATATATATATATATATATATATATATATATATATATATATATATATATATATATATATATATATATATATATATAATTAGAGAAATGGACAACCAGATAACAAAAATATTAATAAAATGTCCAGGATTTGGAGTTGGCTACATGAGATTTATCATACATTCTTAGAAAACGCCGAAAATTATTTCCATAAATTCCACTTTAATTACACCATCTCCAGTTCGATGAATCCCCATCCACCATTCAAATAATTGCATATTATAACACGTGAAAAACAATAATAAATAAAAACTAAACACCGTATTATGGTCTGAGTGCAAAACGACACCGTGCTCTCTCTCTCTCTCTCTCTCTCTCTCTCTCTCTCTCTCTATATATATATATACATACATATATATATATATATATATATGTATGTGTGTGTGTGTGTGTGTGTATGTGTTTTCTATTTTGTAATTTCGAATTTATATATATATATATATATATATATATATATATATATATATATATATATATATATATATATATATATAATTTTAAAAGCTCGAAATGAGTATGCAAATCACGCGTTGTAAGCTTTAAGAAAATACATACGTTTAAATGCTATTTTATTATGCGCAATTACAAAAACCAAGACAAAAAGCTGAAACAGTTTCTAAATATGAACTCACCATCAAATCCAACATTATACCGGGTATACTGCAAATAAGCATGCAATCAAAATACAATGTGTGTGTGTGTGTATGTGTGTGTGTGTGCGTGCGTACGCAATTCACTTGGAATAAGCATACTTTTTTACCATTATAAAGTTCTATCTGTGCACGGAGCACGTTGAAGTTAATACTGAAACAAAAATACATTTTTCTAGGGGTCATAGATAAAGAAAATAGATGGAATAAGAGTAGATACAATGAAAGCATTATAATTAATTGGAATCCTCCTACAACATATGATTTAATTTACAAACTCGGACTCTGACCACAATATACCACTCTATAAAAAGATTACCTGGACACCCGGATACCATAAATTAATATCCTTTCATTGTACATACTCTTATTCCATCTATTTTCTTTACCTATGCCCTCCCCCCAATAGCAAAATTATTTCGAATTAGATCTAATATTTGCTAATGACTTTTCCTCTGAGGAGGTATGCCTAAATCAAAAATCCATGGGTTAAGAAAAAAAAATCAGAACCATATTCTTTATGCAAACAATAAATTTCTGTTCTGAAAAAGGATGAAACGCAGAAAATTATGTATAACTTAATTTCTATGTATATTTTTATGAGGTACTAATATTTCTTTATTTGTCCCCCCCTCTCTCTCTGTATATATATATATATATATATAT
>NC_136494.1:77083578-77093578 GCF_053919585.1 Euprymna scolopes
TATATACAGAACTTTCTTTTTATTTTAAACAATATAAATAGAACTTTGTATTATTTTAGATAAACTATGTAAATGTTTTGTTTTATTTATAAATTTTAAATAATATAAATAGAACTATACTCTTAATGACGGATTATTAACCTCGTGTTTATTGAAAATTGAATCACGTGTTTTTTCTAAACGATTTAACATTTAACGTGTATTCTTTTTTTTTTAGTTTGTCTTTTGTTAGAGCCTCGATTTACTGCAGACCATTATAAAAAGAGAAATAAGTTATGAAGATACACATACAGTAGTTGACTGGATAAATTTCATCCGTGAGGCTTGGGAAGATCACCTCAATCCTCTTATCATGCTGGGTGGGAGGAACGAAAAAACCCCCCAATAAACTCAACGTGATTCGAACCTGTTGACAGCACGGATCGGGAGGTCCTGGATATGACCTTAAACTATATCCGATGGTGAGGCCCCAGTTTACGGGCTTTGGGGAGTGTGGAGCCACACTTTAATTGCCATTGCTCCAAGGTCCACTCTGACCCTGACTGGTAGTACCCAACTATGGGTTAAATAGAAACTGACTTAAAAAAATATACTCTATTAAAAAAATGTTCTTCAAAATGACTGGATTCGGCATTGAATAACCTGAAAAGAGTTGTTATGCCGTAAAACAAAAACAATCAACCAACGGATCGGGGAAACATTTTTCCCGTTAATTAATTCGTGGATCCTACAAGGGACATTAATTATATCGGATGGATGGGCAGTCTATAAACGTCTGGACAACTTCGATTATGGAAAATATCAACATGACGAAATTATTGACCCGATTGACCCCTCGAGACACATGCAAATCATAAAAAGGTATATGGTCCCATTGTAAAAAACAAAAAAAAAAACAACAAAAAACAAAACTGAGACGAGTTGGAAACAAAAACTTTTGAAATGCGTATGTTAGAATGTTGGAATTCATGTGGCGAAGATGAGAAAAGTGAGAAATCTTTCCCCGTATAATCCAAAGCATTTGTGAACGATAGTTGTTTAAAAAAACTGTTTATATCGTTTTATATTTAAAAAGTTTATAGTAAATTTTTACTTGGTTTCCAATTTAATAATTTCCTTTAAAATAACGACATTTATAGGTTTCCGGATATGCTAAAACCGAATATTGCATTTAAATATAGTAATTTTCCGGATATTAAGCAATATCATTTTTTATGTGTAAAATGTTAGCCATAGTTGTAAGCGCGCATATTTTTGGTGTGCAACTATGGTAACCACTTTTAACATAAATTATATTGCTTAATATCCGGTAAATTATTCGCAGAAATTTAAAATGCGATATTCGTTTTTAGCATACCGAAAACATTTGAAGTTATTTTAAAGGAAAATGCTACGGTGGAAACCAAGTAAAAATTTACAGTTTAAAATTATAAAAAGTTCTATTTATATTGTTTAGAATAAAAATAAAAATAAAACGTTCTGTTTATATTATTTAAAATTAAATTAATAAAGGTTAATATAGTTAAATATTACAAAAAAAGATTCATTTATATTGATTGAAATTTAAAAAATAATTATGCATTGTATAAAATAAATAAAAAGTATATATATATATATATATATATATATATATATATATATATATATATATATATATATTAAGGTAATCATAAAAGAAATAAAAGTAGGGAAATAGAGGGGGAAAAAATCAAAACGAGTAAATTGACGTGTTTCGCCCTCACTCATCAAAATTGGAATCGAGGGATTTATTTTTTTAGTAATTTGTTTTCCTTAATGATAAAATCTAAAAAAGGGACGGGAGCAAGCGTATGGGGATGAATTTTAGAGGATGACCACATGCAAACCCAACAAGCAGTCCCTTTGCTTACAAAAGGAAGGCTTCCTATATATATATATATATATATATATATATATATATATATATATATATATATATATATATATATATATATATTGTTGGCATAGTAACATAACGGTGATTAGGAAATTATGTTTCTTTTATGCGATAGAGAGATCGTTAGTATTTTGCCACCTAATCTGTAGTCTGAAAATAAAAATAAAAATAAAAATGTTATTTGTTTATTTGGCGGACGTTTAGGAAATTGACCCCCACCTCTAAATTCCACAGCCCCCCCACCCTTTTTCACGTTAATCTCATCGATTACAAACTTAACTTTCAAATAAAAAAAAGAAAAGAAAGAATTTTATCGTCCGGGATCAGTTTTCAATTATAACCTTCTACTAAATTGAACACATACTTTGTGACCATCACCGAGAAAAATATTACGACTCGATGAGATTAATGGGGAAAAAAGAAGAAAGTATAAATTGTGGAATTTAGAGGTGGGGGTCAATTTCCTAAACGCCTGTCGTTTATTGTGTGCCATTAATAACAGATTTATAATAAATATTTACTTCCAATATCTTTTTTAAAGTTTAATTTATTTCAAACTGATATAAATTATTACGTGTCATGTTGAAATTAGTACAGATTCCAACGCACTTCAAGTGAAAACATTATTACCTACTAAAGTGTCATTTACAATCATAGGGTGCTTGATTAAAAGATCTTATAAGCCTACGCATTTCAGGTGAAAACATTATTACTTACTTAAGTGTCATGTCGACATATCTAAAACCACAGTGCTTTTATTGATTAGGGATCTTTTAAATTCCAACACATTTCAGTATGAAAACATTATTACCTACTTACATGTGTTGAAATTAGTAAAAATTCCAACGCATTTCAGGTGAAAACATCATTACCTACTAAAGAGTTATGTCGAAATAAGTAAAATCATTGGATGGTTTTATTGATTATGGATCTTTTAAACCTACGCACTTCAGGTGAAAACATTATTACCTACTTATATGTTATGTTGAAATTTTTACAAAGCAATTAATACAAAGCAGTTTTCTGTAATTACGGAAAACCAGACCCATTCCTTACACACACGTGTAATCTAATATGTCCTTAATAAACAACTTGGGGCCATCAGAACTGACATGAAATCGACGTGACTTAATACCACGTGTGTATCATGCACATCTAGCTGAACTTTTGAAAGAAATTAAAGACAAACATGTACTGGGAATTCTATTTGCAAATGTTTGTGTTATTGAATTTCAAAAAAGAGGGCTTCCACACTGCCACATGATCATTATGTTGCGAGGTCAGGATAAGATTAGAGCAGTTCACCAAATTGATGCAATTGTCAGCAGAGATGCCAGTAGCTGAAGATCCAGAGCTTCACGATTTAATTAAGTTTTTACTGGTACATGATGCAACCTCAAAGTAATTGTTTGATTGTATGATAAGATGTTTCTTACTAACGTGTTTTTTAAAAAAATTTCAATTACCGTGGAACTTTCCATGGGTTCTGCTAGTTGTTATTATTATTATTATTATTATTATTATTATTATTAATCTACTACTACTACTACTACTCCTTCTCCTCCTCCTCCTCCTCCTCCTACTACTACTACTACTACTAATTGAAGTATTCGGTTTAGTGTGAGTAACGCTACCGTGTCGAAATTGAACTGGAATTAATGCTGTCATTAAAAATAAATACGAGACTATAGACGTAGATGGAACCGCTTCCCGTTAAAGCGTAAATAAACGAAGAATATTTTCATGTAAAACATGGCTTCAGTAAATAAACATTTTCAATTAAAAATAAAAACAAACGACCTCAGCACAGAAATCTCTTTTGATATTTGTAATTTATCATTATTTTTTTTTACTCACTAAGTGTTTTCACACAAACCTCCATCAACAAATTCTTTTTGCCAACAACCTTTGATATTCCCTGTGTCAAGATGACAACAAGTCTCCCCATATTTCCAGCACTCTAAGCCTCTTTCGATAACTTTTGCAAATGAATTTGCATTATCATAACAGTCATTTACCATTAATTTCTCGCTGGCAAATATCATTGCCTTTCACTGGAATTTGGGTAACAATAAGTCTCCCAAGATCCTAATCTTCGTAGCACCGAAGGAAGTCTGGCTAGTGGTTTCCGTCCTTGGTCTTTCTATTTTCCTTGAACCTTTGCAACTATTTGGCGTGGCGCCTGTCTATGTCGACACTAAATTCTTTTTTGGGGTGTGGGTGGAGAAAAATGTAGTTGCTTTACAATTTTGTGGTTTCAGTTTTCTGGGTTCATGTTCGATTCAGCGATCATTTTGTTTTACTTCTCTTGCAGTTTCCATATGGTCGGTTAACGTTTGTAGCTTATGAGGGTTAGTTTCCTCAATCAAGTGTATTCCTTGGGATTTGAGTTGTTTTTAGTATTACCGTCTTCCTCGGTCTTCCTCTTAGCCCATGTCCGTTTGGACTGTTCCTAATGTTCCTACAATTATTGCTATTATATTATTTTTCTTCCTGTTCGATATTCGTTTAATTTCTCTGGTAAGTTCTATATACTCTTTTGTTTTTCTGTCTCTTTGGTCTTTACCTTGAGCCTACTGGGACAGCAAAATCTACAATTTGGCAACTTCTTTTGTTTTTGCTAATTATTATGACGTCCGGTCTCCTTGCTTGAATAAGTTTACCGGATTATACCTCCATATCTTGTGGTTCTCGTTTTCAATACTGTTTTCGGTTTGTGCTTGTACTATTTGTTTGTATGTTCGAAGTGCAGTCGATTGCAGAGTTCCCAATATATTATGTTCCCCACATAGTCGTGCCTTCCTTTATTTTATTTTTGTAACTTTTTTGCTGGATTCGTTTATTATATGGTTTACTGTTTCATCTCTTTGCCCACAAAGTCTACATTTACCGTTTTTCCGTGTTTTATTAATTTTCGCTTTAATGCGGTTAGTTCTAATCGCTTTGTTCTATGCAGCTGTCATTAGAGCTTCTCTTTCTCTGTTTATGCGCCATTTTTTTTTGTAGATGTCTACGTGCTTTTGTGATTCTCTTCGTTTGTTATTCTTATAAATCGTCTGTGTAGCCTTTTCTCTTCTCACTTTTATTTTCTTGTCTTTTTGTTTCTTATTTTATCACTTCATGTATTATTTTTCTTGACGATGTCTCGCTGCGCTGATCAATATTTCTGTGTTCCAAATCTTTTTTGTTCCATCTACACAGTCTTTTACATTTACCAGCTCATTTCACCATTTCATTCCTTTTCACGTAGAGTAAGACAATATCATCTTTCGGATGTAATGCAATGTGCATTGTCATTAGTTTCCTTGTCGTCTGATCAGGTTGCATAAGTTCTTCTTTGGTCTAGCGTATGAATGGTCCAGAGAAAATTATTATATATATATAGATTTATATTGTATAATTTTGTTTCTAAGAGTTTCCTTGTTCTTCTCAAGTACTTTTTTTCGATTTTCTTTTTCATTTCAGTAGATTTGATAAAGTCTGCTTCCAGAATTTCAAAATATTCGTGCCATGTTCACAAAGTGCCCTCATCTCCGCCTGGTCTCTAGTTTATCTCCAGCAGTGCACACTTTTCCATTCAAAATGACATTCCAATGTCTTGCCTAAATATTCTGATTGTATTTATCAGTTTTCCAGTTCCTTTTTTTATTTGCAACTAGCTTCATATCATCCATGTATACGACGTGGTTTATTCTTTGTTTTGTGTCTGTAAACTTGTGACTTATTTCACATTTCCGAAGTATGTAGGTGAGTGACATCATGGCCATGATAAACAGTGGTGATAGCAAGCCTCCTTGGAAGATACCTCTGTATTCTTATTTTAGTCAGACGTTGTCCTTGAGCTGTCAGTTCCTGTCTCCATGTTTCTATTGTGTGTGTGTGTGTGTGTGTGTTTTTAAAAAAAAATTATATTAATAATCTTGTCGGGTATCTTGTATATTTTTATGCATTCAATTACACATGCTTGAGGGATTCTTTCTTGTAGTCAATTCATGCCATTACAATCGTCTTTTTCATGCTTTTCACACCGATCAGGGTCTATAAATCGATGTAAAACAAGACGTGTGCCCCTCTTTTCCCTTTCCAACATCTTTTGTGTTCCCCGGGCAGTAGTCTGCAATTGTGAAGGGAGTGGTAGATCTGCTGTTAATATTTTCATTTTCACTTATTATTATTGGAAAAATCCTTGGCCTAACGTTCACAGGAAACATGAGTTGGAACAATTACATTGAGAGCATTATCAGGACTGCTGCAAAAAAAGGTAGGTTCTCTCTTCTGTGCTAGAAAGCTACTAACGCCCGAAAGTACCCTGTACCTCTATAAGGCCACCATTCGCCCATGTATGGAGTATTGTTGTCATATTTGGGCTGGTGCATCTGCTACTAGTCTCTCACTCCTAGACTCCTCAAAAGAGGGTCGCCAACCTGATAGGTCTTGAACTGTCATCTAAACTTCAGCCTCTGTCCCATCGACGAAATGTAGCATCCCTCTGCCTGTTTACAAGTATTTTAATGGTGAATGGTCTGACGAACTGCAAGCATTTGTACCCCCTCGACGTAAATATCCCTGACAAACCCGACAAGCAGCAAAATCTCATCCCTTCACAGTTGAGATCCCTAGATGTAAGAGAGCCTTCTACTCCAGTAGTTTATTCCCCAGAACCGCTGGACTTCAGAATTCCTCTCCGAGTTCCTGCTTCCCCAACTGTACTGACATGCAGAAGTTCAAGTGTAACGTGAACCGACACCTTGCTGCCCAACTCCCCACATAGTACCCCTGTAACTTATGTCCCTGATAGTAGCCCCCTAAATCAAAGTGGCAATGTTATTATTGTATTATTATTGTTATTGTGATTGTTGTTATTGTTGTTATTATTATCATTATACTACTACTACTACTACTACTACTACTACTACTACTACTACTACTACTACTTGTGATGTTCCCCGGAGTTTAAGTGACAACACATTTCCCAATATTTTCAGTACTCTCCACTTTTTGCGGTACCATTTGTAAATTAATTTGCGTTATCGCAACAACTGTTTACCATTGATTTCTCGTTGGTAGCGACCATAAGTCTTCACTGAAATTATAATGACAAGAATCGTACCCTTCCAGTGGAGTACTGGTTAGTGCTTTCTCTCCTCGGTCTTTCCATCCTCACCCTCCTTCTTCTCCTCCTCCTCCTCCTCATTATTATTATTATTATTATTATTATTATTATTATTATTATTATTATTATTATTTACAACTACTACTGCAACTACTACTACTAATTCTATTATAGCATGGATTACGTAAATAAATGTGCATGAAAACACTCATCGGAAATCGCTTTTGACATTTCTAATGTACTTTTTACTAAAGCATCTTTTACGTCAATAAACATTTTTGTTTTATATTTTAAGAAAAGTGACATATAGGCAAGACATTTTTTTTTTGTTGTTTTGGTAAATGGTTGACTTAAACTCAATTTCTAACATTTTAATGTAATTGTTTTCCTAAATTTATTTAAGTAGTGTTTAATCTATATAATATTAATACGATAGCTTGTGTGTTATTTCCTGTGTCACGCTTATATCCGGGTCATTTAATTGTTATGTACTTCCGTTTCATGTCATGAATAATTTTACCAAGAATTCTTCATAAGTTTTGGTTTCGGTTTCATTTATAGCTGATGGTACTTAAGTCGTCTATTTTCTTTATAAATAATTTCTTGAAATCGCAACTTTGTAATATATAAAAATCGATTGAACATTAACTCTATAATAATATATACGAAATCGGCAAGAATTAAAATATCATATTTAAGCGTACTTTATGACTGGGCTTCGCGGGCGTTCGTGCTAGCTTAGATAAATACTTTTGTAGTTTTTACAAAAAAAGAACTACAATAATATCAGAGCGTCTCCATCCGGGTCGTTTAATTATGTACTTCCATTTCTTGTCATAAATAATTTTACTAAGAATTCTTCATAAGTTTTGATTTCAGTTTCGATTATAGCTGATGGCTCTTAAGTCATCTATTTTTTTGTTAATAATTTTATCAAGAATTCTTTATAAATTTTCGTTGCAGTTTCTGTTATAGCGGATTGTACTCCAGTAATCTATCTATCTATCTATCTATCTATCTATCTATCTATCTATATATATATATTGTATATATATATATATATATAAATGTATATATACAATATATATATATATTTATATATATATATACAATATATATATATTGTATATATATATAAATATATAAATATATATATACAGTATATATATATTTATATATATACAATATATATATATATATATATATATATATATATATATATATATATATTTTTTTTTTTTTTCGGTTTCGATTCAAGCTAATGCACCCAACTCATATGGATATATTTTTTTATACTTGAAATCGCAACTCATAAACTATATAAAAATCGATCGAACATTAACTTTATAATAATATATACGGAATTTGAAAGAATTAAAATATCATCTTTGATAATGCCAACATCAATATATTATATATGAATTAGTCCCCTGTGGAATTTCCACGGGTCCCTCTAGTCTTTTTAATACCAATAATTTTATACCACCCGTCAGCCCTGCGTTGCCCGTCGTAAAATACGTATAAATATTATATTTTAATTAATGAAGATTTGTTACTTATTATAAATAGAAACACTTTAAGTATTAAACGTAACGTTAAATCCCTAAAAAAAAAAAATGAAGAAACCGGAAAGATATTGAGACCTATGCATGTGAGTATTATGCTTTTCCTAAAGAGTTTACTTCGTGTAAGTAAAAAAAAAATACTCTAGTTGAGATAGAAACATAAACCTAAAGATAGTGAGTAATAAATACACCAATTTTTCAATTTTGACCCTTTAACATTCCTTTATTATCCAGATGACAACCAATTAAAACCAATTAAAACCAATTAAAATTATTATCCAGATGACAACCAATTAAAACCAATTAAAACCAATTAAAATTATTATCCAGATGACAACCAATTAAAACCAATTAAAACCAATTAAAATTATTATTCAGATGAAAACCAATTAAAACCAATTAAAATTATTATCCAGATGACAACCAATTAAAACCAATTAAAATTATTATCCAGACGAAAACCAATTAAAAAGTTTTCTACATGTCTGAATACTCTATATACCAAATTTCAAGTCTGTAGATAAGAAACATTCCTTGAGTATATAGGTTAAGAAATGTTCTCACACACCTACACATATTCTCTCTTTTATAAATAAATTAGCAGGCCGCTCAGCAGTGCTCGGTCGTAAAATACGCATAAATATTATATTTTTAATTAATGCAGTTTTCTTATTCATTATAAACAGAAATGCCATAGATATTAAACGTAACGTTAAATTCCGTAAAAAATAAAAAAAAACAAAAAAAAACAAACAAAACAAACAAATAAACAAACAAACAAACAAAAAAAACCCGAAAGAAACTTAGACATGCGCATGCGAATATTATGCTTTTTCTAAACAGTTCACTTCTTATAAGTAAAAAAAAAAAAAAAGAATTACTCGAGCTGAGATCGAAACCAAATCTTGAAACGAATGAGTCAAGTACTATAACCATTAGCCCAGCTCGATACAATTTTAAATGCTGTTTTCCAATCTACTTATTCTTAACATACGTAATCTGTCATGGAAATGATTTACGCATGCGCATTCGTGAAAAAGTTTATAAAAATCCGATCACCCCCCTCAAGTACCAATTCATCATATTTGACCCCTTAATGGCCCTTTTTCTGAATAAAAAACAATTAAAAAGTTTCCACTTGTCTGAATATCCTTTATACTAAATTCCAAGTCTGTAGATCAAAATTCGTTGAGTATATAGGTTGAGAAGTGTCTTCACACACACATTCTTTCCTTTATAGATATATAGATTGGTAAAAAATAAAACGTAATATCTTACCTGCATTGATACATCTTCATTGTGGGGAATGCGTATTTCATTATAATTTTATATAGTAGTATTTGAAAAGTGTTTGGTATTATTTTGTTTAGTTTTCTTGTAAGCTCTAAAACTTTTGCACTCAAAATA
>NC_136494.1:77098578-77176078 GCF_053919585.1 Euprymna scolopes
CTTTGTGACATATTTACATTCTTACATTCGAACGAACACCCCATAATTTTATTATACCATATTTCTTCAAACTGAAACATAATTATAAAAGTATACTTACGCAGATAGATATGAAAAGTCTTTATTAAAGTTTGTGCCTATTTCCATTCTATGGAGGCCGACCCCACAATTTTATTATACCATCCCTATTTAAGTTAAAACGTACTTATCAAAATATTATTATGTACATCTATGTCAAAAACACTTGTAAACGTTGTTTTTACATTTTTAAATTTTTTATTTCCATACTTTGTGGACCGGGCGCGTATGCAGACCCTACAATTTTAATGAATCATTATTATCCCAGATCAAAGATACCCATTCCTGCGTCTCGATACATCTATCGTTATATGTGATTAGTTTTCTATAATAGTCAACCATATAGGAGCCTATTCGTGACCAGACATACACAGACGTTCAGCTTTATATATATATATATATATATATATATATAGTCATCCACATACAGTACTGTTTCGCTGTTTCACAGCTCATCAGTGCGGCTAGACAGGCAACTACCTCAAGCCAGGATTGAAACCCGACCGTTTATACGGCAGTCAAGGCTTCTAACCATTACGCTATTGGCGGCTGCTTGAACGAGTAGTGAGTTTAACGATGTTTTTGATATCGTCCGAAATACCTCCGCTCGATTTGTTTACACAAAGAGCGTCGCTTATATGCTAATGGTAATTCGTTTTTCACTTCTCAATATGCTCAACTCAAATGAATCGTCTGGTTTGTTCAACTTACCTAAACTAGAAAACTGCAAGTCTTTTTTTCGTTATACTTATGATTCCGGTTTATATTGAATCTGCTGTCATGATTCCGATTAATCAGTGACATTTCATATCGATAAGTATACCATTAATCCATTTTTTAATAGAAAAAAATTGCATTAATTTGTTATTTTTTCCTTCCTGCATTTTCTTTACGTGTTCCTTCATGGCATAACAAAATAATAATGATAACTGAACTACTCGCCGGGATTTGGCAATATATATATATATATATATATATATATATATATATATATATATATATATATATATATATATATATATATATACACCAATTTTGTTTTTTATTAAAATACTTGCAAAAAAAAAATACACAAAAATTTGTTTCACTTTTTCTAAACTATAAAAACATACTTTAACAAGAAAGTTGCTGGTTAATTTTTACGACCTGCTCCAGCGAATTATGAACACCCTAACCTCCCCATGTTAAAAATGGCTTTTGGATTAAACAAACTCCAAACCTCGAAAGTCGTTCTTAACATGGGGAGGTTGAGGCGGAGTTATTCCGAAAGCCGTTTTTAACATGGGGATGTTGGGGTGTTTATAATACGCTGGGGCAAGTCGTAAAATTAACGATGTTGCTATTATATATGGCAAAACTTACTTAAAATTCATTTATTTGACAAAAAAAGTTGACATTTTCTACAAACATTTAATAAGAAAACAAATAAACGGTAGGTTTTTTTGTTTTTGTGTGTTTTTTCTGTTGATGTTTTGTTTCTACATTTAAAATTTTACTTTATAATTTCTTTCACATAGCCTTGTTATTATTACATCGCCAACGCTCGGCTTTGTCCGGCTGTTGACGTCATTCACCGGGGAAAGCCAAACGCTGAGAAAATAATTAAACAACACTTAAAATTTAACATTGCCTTGGAAAAATATTTAAAATAAAGTGGTGCTTATACACTTATGGTATCGTGCTATTTTTTAAAATAGTATTTTCGCGTTAAATTCAAGTTTTACAATACCTTTTTATTTATTAAATTGTTAGGTGAAAGTACAGATAACCTGGTCGGTTTCTAATGCGTGAAAAATCTAGCTCCCGAAAAAAGGGTACTCTGGATAGTAAGAAAAATAAAAATTGCCTCAGTCTCGAACGATTTCTCCTCTACTGATCGACGAAAAAAACGGTGAAGTGTAGTTCACCTTCTGTTTCTCTCCTCCTCTCTGTCTTCCTCTCTTAATATCTCTCTCCATCCGTCTCTCCCTCTCTTTCTCTCTGTATCACCCTCTCTATCTCTCTTTGAGCCCTTTTCTCTCTCTAAATCCCCCTCTCTCGCCCCCTCTCTGTTTCTAACTCTTCCCTCTCTCTGTCTATCTCTCAAGCCCTCTATCTCTCTCTATCTCCTTCTCTAGTTCCCTCTCACTTTCCCTTTTCTATCTATATATCTTCCTCTCTATCTGTCCATGTCTAATCCCTCATCCTATTTTAGTCTCCTAAATTTATTACAGTGAATAAGGCATTGTCAAAACATGGATAAATTCTATTTTAGTCACCTAATTTACTTACTGTGAGATTAAAAGCTATTTGGAAATTACTGATACTTTGAACGGTACCAGGAGTAACTAGTAAAACCTTTCTAATTAAATTGATTTTGGCAGCCATTCGGTGATAAAATGACATAGCCTTAGCCCTTGCTGCATGCGGAATACCTGTCATCTTGCTACCAAGTAGAAGAACTATATATTCTACTTTAAAACTACTATTAAACATTCAATTTTTCAATAATCTAATGTTCAACATCTCCAAAACATCCAGTATGGGGGAAAATATTGCAAATATGCAAACTTATTGTTTGAGATGAATGCACAATGGTACGCAAAAAATCACTTGAGGCTCTTGGTCGATCCTTGTACGATTTGCGTGGTAATATCAGACCATTTGTGAATGCAGTAATGTTGCTTGCAGGAGATTTCAGGCAAATGTTACCTGCAATTCCTCATTCAGCACCAGCAGACGATATAAATGCTTGCCTCAAATACTCTACTTTTTGGCGCCATGTAAAGTTGCAGAGTGCTCGATCCGCACAGAAACTTTTGGATCACTTGTGCCGGCTGATCCGAGTTAAGGACGGAATTCTTTGATTCTTAACTTCTATAATTTTATTACATCAAAAGAAGAGTTGGTTAAAAAGTTTTTTTCAGATATTCAAATTAATTATATGAATTCCACTTGACTAACTGAACGAGCTATTCTTGCAGCTCAATACAAAGACGTCCATGAAATTAACGCTATTATTCAACGTAAAATTTCATCGACGCTGTTGTGGTTACAGATAAAGTGGTTAATTATCCAACAGCTAGATTATCATGTTGTGAAATATAAACCAACCCAAGCTTTGCAATTGCACATGACTTGCAGTAAAACAAATAACAAACAATATCATAGAAACAACAATCTTAACAGGACCTTTCACGGGTGAATATATCTTCATTCTACGCATTCCTATGATTCCACCGGATACACCTTTACACTTTAGGAAACTGCACTTTCCAATTTTAGTGTCATTTGCAATAACCATCAACAAAGCTAAGGAACAATCTTTACAATTGTGGGGCTTACAGCTATTTACTGACTGTTTTTTCACATGGACAATTTATGTTACATGTTCAAGAGTCACCTAGCCAAAAAATCTCTATATCAGCTAACAACAAAAACTGTGTATTCTTACAAAATAGGAAATTAAACCTATAAGAAACATGCATTTCCTCATTTTTGAACTTTTTCCATTGCGCAAATTTGAGCCACAGCAACGCGTGGCAGGGTACAGCTAGTATATATATATATATATATATATATATATATATATATATATATATATGTACACACACACACACATATATATATATATATATATTTCATGTGAAGATATCCCAAATAAAAACCATTGAATTTAACAAGGTTGTTGATAGTGCTGAATAAAAAGAGCAAAAAAATATTTTATTCAATTTAGGTAAACACAACTATGTCGCTACAATAAAATAACTGTTTCAATCTAAACAGATGTTCTCAGGCAACGGGATTTTCTGTTCTTCATGAAGCCTAGTCTGTTAATAGACATAAGAAATTCGGAAAACTTTTTTCTCTTCTTTTTCAACTTTTATTTCTTTTTTTCTTAGAATTATAATTTCCATAGTGTAATTTGATTTACCCTAAATTGGTTTAACCAGTAGTTCCCATATATATATATATATATATATATATATATATATATATATATATATATATATATATATATATATATATATATAAATTCGAATTTCTGTTTATTTGTTTTTTTTATTTGTTTGTTTGTCCACAATTTTATTAATATATACAAAAGGTCCATTACTTTATTATTTCATTAATTCCTATATATAGTATGATTCTCGAAAAATATACGAATAGGAGGTGACCTCATTTGCATATTGCACTCAGGAAAATCGATTTTATTAAATACGGTGTGTTAGTTAATGTTTATAGTGAGAGAATTGTTTTAAGTGTTCTATTTGTTATTTAAATTCGATTCATATTGTAAACGCATTTAATTTATTTTATCACATCGATTTTTTATAAACTGGTTGTAGTTATTTCCCTTGGGCATCAACTTTGTTCTTTTTGTTTTTGTTTTCTTTTTCGGCGGATATTAAAACTAAAAACTTTCAAGCATTATTTTTGGAATTAGTTTAAATAAAAAATTTCCGTGATTTGGCAATTAACGTTGTGGTCCAGTGGAATTTTATTTTACAATAAGCAAACAATCCAATTCAACTACGATTCTTTATTTAAAACAAAAACAAAAAACAACAACATTCATTTACATTTTTTTCAGATTTTTTTCTTCATATTTTTCTGGCATCGTAGCTGCTATTTTTTTCTTGTAATAACACAATATAGTTCATCATTTTTATAAAAACGTGTATTTCGGTTAACACAAATTCTACTTTGGTATTATTGAAGCTGTATTATTTACAGCTTGTTTTCGTTGCAACAGACCGTAAAGACAAATCTTTCTAGACTTAGCTAGCTTAGCTAGAAATTCGCTTAAACTGGAATATAGTCATAAAAAGGTGATCAATATCCGGGGAATAGCTTCTTTTCGTATTCTTTCTGCTGAAATATCTAATGGAGAGTTTGTCACGTACTTCTTTTTTCCTGGTGGGAGTTAGGGGTGGGGCGATTACATTTTCGTTTTTTCATTCGGCCTTTTATTTTTGAAATTTTTGTTGGGGTAATATATTCTTAGTACAGCAGGTGTGGCCAAATCGACCTTCATGTCGACCCTGGCAATGCTGGGTATCCATGCTAGTATATATATATATATATATATATATATATATATATATATATATATATATATATCTGATGAGTCCAGATACAGAATAAAATCTTAAATCGTCATACGCTTTATGATTTATATTGCACATTCAATCCTATACAAACAAAACCGAATAAAATATTATTGATTAATTTATATAGTCTAGACGTTTTAATGGGAGGTTCCTATTACCATATTGAACTACATACGGTATGGCTTGTAACGGGGCGTGGAACTTTCTGATTAACTCGAGGTAAACAACTATTTTGATTTTGAATTCACGCACGTGTCTGTTTGTAAATCTGGTTTGTCGCTTCTGACTCGAAACTCATTAGCGCGACAGATGGTTTAGAGATGAAATTAGAGAATAATTACGCAGTCGCACTGAAATCAAACTCTCGCATCAATTTTTAATAAAATTGTATTTTCTTTTTGCTCCTCGAAAAAAGTGGAGGTGCTCATGTTTTCGTAGAATATGTTTCGGTCGGCCATTTTTATGGCATATCTAAAATGCATGGTTATTTCATGTTAAAAGACATGCATAGGGTATACAATATGTGTATTGCTTGATTTCGGTTGTGTGTGTTACAGTATCTAAACACTAGAGAAAAGGGCTCTAAATTCATATAATGACCAAAGGCATTACGCCATCTATTCAAACACATTGCTCTGTCAATTTTCCGGCATATCAAATCTTTGAAAGTTGAAAGACCGAAACAAATCTAATGTAGTCTATAATCAATTTATTGATTCTTTCGTCGTCTCTCTTAAGCTAAATACACCCTTACTCCTCGTCCTCCTCCCACTCCTCCTCATACTACTACTACTACTACTACTACTACTACTACTACTGCTACTACTACATCTTTAATATTTGTTCGAAAAACATAAAAATATACAAAGTTATCGGTAGGGAGTACTTACATCTAAGGTGCTCTTGCTCGCATTTTGATTGATAGTTTCACTGCGTTTTGCCGATGTAACCTTTGTCAGCCGTGATCGTGTAGAAGTTTTAAGTAATAATAATAATAATAATAATAATAATAATAATAATAATAATAATAATAATAATATCATCTTTAGTTAGGATATCCGAATGAAATTCGGCGGGGAAAAGTGTACGCTTTGATCATGAGAAATGGAAAACTGGAAGCAGCGGAAGGTCTGATGCTACCCAACCAAACGGAGATTAGGACGTTAGGTGAATATGATAGCTACAAATATTTGGGCGTCCTGGAAGAAGACACCGTCTAAACAACAGAAATGAAAGAGAAAATTGGAAAGGAATACCTCGAAACGAAACTATATAGTAGAAATCTAATTAAAGGTACCACTTTTAAGATACTTTGGACCATTCATAGGATTAACCAAAGAAGAACTGAGCCATCTTGATCAGAAGACCATGAAACTCACGACAATGCACAATGTACTACATCCAAAGGATAATACTGACCGACTCTGTGTAAAAAGAAAATACGCTGGTTGGAAGAGGGCTGGTTAATATAGAGGATTGCTTAAATGATACAAGAAAAAGATTTGGAAAATACATAATGCAGGACACTGAAAGAATAATTACTGCTAAAAAAACATTGATAAAAACAAACAAAGCAGAAACAGAAAAAACAAGGGATAAGACGAGAAAAGAAAAAAAATGGGAAGAAAAAACACTAACAAAAGATAAGACTAATGAAAACAATTGGGCATGGCTGCAAAAAGGAAACCTTAACACAGAAACTGAATCCCTAATAACAGCTGTGCAAGATAACACGACTAGAACCAACTTCATGACAGCTAGGATCGGCAAGACACAAGAAAACAGCAAATGCAGACTCTGCAGACAAAGAGACGAAACAATAAATCACATAATAAGCGAATGCAGCAAACTAGACAAAACAGAATATTAGAATAGACATGAAGATCATGATTATCTTTATTATTGCTGTTGTCGTCCTCCGCCTTATAATCATCTTTATCGTCAGCATCGTCGCCGTTTTCGTTTTCATCATCATCATCATCATCATCATCATCATCATCATCACCACCACCACCACCACCACCACCACCACCACCACCACCACCACCACCACCACCAAATACACCACCACCACCACCACCACCACCACCACCACCACCACCACCACCACTATCATCATCATCATCATCATCATCATCATCATCATCATCATCATCTGCCCCCTGGTTTGAATGACTGTTGAGGCAGCAAAGATGGCCTGGTAGTCTACTTTCCTAAGTCCTCATCCGGTTTTCTGTTTTATTGACACTGCTAATCAGTGCTTACTTTGTTGATTCTTAAAGGGTGCCCTCTCACATCCTTCTCCTCCTTTATTCTTTCTGTACAATGCTTTGTGATGATTGTGTTATAGTGGTCAACACATCCTCATATGAAACGACTGCTTTTATAAAGTCTTTGTCGCGTCCTCGTTTTTAAGTGACCCCTGTATGATTTTTTTTTTGCAAAGGAGTCACCACTTATCATGGCCCGGAGGCCACTCGAGGATAAGGGTTAATGGGTATACATTAGTCAATGTGATTATAGTGTAGTAAAAATAAGTCGTGGAAATTTTGTAAAGTGGATTACTTAGAACTTGTTTACGTTGGACTTGAAGAAAATCAGATTGTAGTCAGCTGGAAAGCAGGCAAACGCAAGAGAGTTCCACAGGCGTGTAGTTCTAAGAAAGAAGCTTTGTTCATAGAATCTTCGTTTAGGTTTAGGCACAGATAAAGATTATGGGAAATTATTGATAGTGATTTTGGCTAGACGTGAGTTTTTCGTGAAAGTTTGGAAAGACAAGCACTTGCCATGATAAAGCAGAGACATGCTCGCAACGTTTCTTCTGTGGGAAAGAGGTTTCAGGGAAGAGAAAAGGGCACCCCCACGAAGCTACGAAGTCTAGGATAAGCTGCCTCCAGCAGCTCCTGTCCAGATGTTGCAACAGTATTCCGTCATTGGCCGTGTTGAGGATCTTTCGGTAGTATCTCACCTCTATAACCTAGACCCTTCTCTGCAGGTCCGCAGTTAGAGTCCACAACTTAAACACATATAGAAATATGAAGATCATCAGGAGAGCACATAAATCTATTACCATTCCATATCGACCTTAGTTTGTGCTATTGTTTGCAATGGCCGAAAATCGAAAGCAAAATCTTTAGATCTTCAGTCCGAGGTTTTACAAATTGATCTAACTGGTTTTTTATAATGATACTTCCATCGATCCCGACGTATGAGGTCCGTCACGACAATCAAGTTACTCGGAAATACACACAGATGATTGTTTATAGTTGTGAAGCCTTTGTGCAGAACCAACCACACATTTTGGTATTACTGCTAATCTTTGTCGGTGCAAATGATTGCCATAGGACAGAGCATAAAGTAGACCGCAGAGTTTCCCTTCAACTAGATTCGCATCTTAACGAAGACTGGGGATGTATCTGTCGAAACGCGCCCTCACATACCAACCTGAGAATTTGTATGCTTCGACGCGGTACATACAGCGTCTAACGTTCCAAAATGGTCTCCCATCTAGTACTGGCCAAGGCTCATCCTTGCTTAACTTCGGTGATCTGGCGAGAACCGGTGCATCAACGTGATTATGCCGTATTCATGTTTTTTCTTATAAATATAGCTTAATACATTTCGTTAAGAAAATAATTTATAGCTTTGGCATAGATTTGTTAATGACGTCATGTTTCAAAACATGAATTTACACATAATCTATAAAAAAAAGTATATGAATGGGTAAACATTATCAATAGCGGTGGAAATTATTGTAATAGTTACAAAACAAATAATTTTGCTTTTACTACGTATTGTATGCAATTATATCACTATTATATAAGCCTCCCATCCCAGCAGGAACATTCAGCTGGAAGGAGGGCATACATTTGCCAGATTGTTTAAATTTAAAATGAGATATTTATTGTTAGATAGTGAAGAGGCGTTGTAGATTGGTACCTGATAAATTCTAATAATAAAATAATTACCAGAATTGAAAGAAGCTGTTCGACGGAAGGAAAGATGTAATTAAATGAGAAAAGAAAGAAATGTAGTAAAATGTACTAGTTACTTCGAGGTAGGGGATGGGTGGATATGTTAGTAAATGAGAGAAAGCCAAAATTCCCCAGCACTCATAATGTAAGTTTTTGAGGAGAAGGAGTGGGAGGAGGAAGAGGGGGAGAAAGATGAGAACGAATAATAAGGGGAAAAGAAGATAATTCTTAAACCCCCTCCCCACACCCCGTTTTAACAGAAATAACTGTTCCCACGTTAGTTCGTAGTTGGGAGCTGTGGAGTGCAGGGATCAGTGCGAGTGATATTAGAAGTTTTTTGCTTATCTCCCTTTATTTTATTTATTTATTTATTTATTTTACAAAGGCATCACCACTTATCAAATAAGTTGATATGGTCTTTGAAACCCTTATCTTATAGTTTCAGGTTTGGAAGAAATCATTTTTTCCTATCAAGAACTTTCGAAATTACTGGCACAAATGACACCAACGAAGCTTTAAAACGCTGTATAGGTCATGGACGGACAGCTGTTAACAAAAATAGTTAGTTTTTACCGATGAAAGTGTAAATCATTTATTCATTCATCCATTTCGTAAGAATCAAATGATTCTATTGGTGGCATTCGTTTCCTCGATATCTTTCTAGTTAGAATTATTTGTGGAAAGACAACGGATACTTACAAAAGGGATCACATGAAGGTGGCTAACATCCTAAGTGAAAATGTTTCTGGGAAACGAACTGGATTCAAACTTGGCACATTTAGGTTGTCAGTCTTTGGCGTTAACCACTGAAGAATCATCACAGTATCTAACATTTCTTTTACATCGTCTTCATATTCAATGTAAGTTGGTATTTGATAAATTCTAATAATATCATGTATTATTTAGATTTTCATTTTGACTTTTGATTGAACAATTTATAAAGAATAGTGCCATTTTTGCATACATCCCAAATCGAAGAAATCCAGCATCCATGATTTCAAAGAATACATCAAATCAATAGAGTGTACATAAGGAAACAGTTTGTCTAGCGGAAAATGTATCACTAACATTAATAACATATACAATAATAGCGTAAATAGTCTGCTTACCTCCGACTGACTGCATAAGGATGGGCCAATTCATTTTTAGGCTTTAATTCTCCATATTTGATGAAGAATACCCGAAGGAATGTCATGACAACGTTGATAACTCAAAAGCCACTTTATCTGGCTCAAATTTTGCATCGTAGTTTATGTTATCAAACGGCATCAAAACCGTATATAAAATTTGTAAAAATCGAAAAATGAAAGTCCGTTATAATTTTTACCGTAATCGAACTTTTTAGCGTCAATGTTATATATAATGTGCAACTTAATTGACGTCAACATGTGCCCTGAAGCGAATCGCTGATGAGCAGAGCCGAAATTATCGCCAAGGGATATCTTGGACAATAGATCTTGAAAACTATGATGATAATGATTATTGCGATTATTAAAAAAAGTTGAAATTAAATTCAAGGAAACAATAACTTACATTTGTTGCATGTTATTGATTTTTTACCCCCCCCCCGCAAAAAACAAACAAACAAACAAACAAACAAACTATTCTTTTAGCGCTATTCAGAAAACTATCAGTTTTATCAAACTACATTTGTTGATTAAATATATTTCTTATTCCGTGGAATTTCGACAGGTCTTGCTAGTTGTATTATTTGGATTATTCAGACTTGTGTTCCCATCTTGGATGCTATTCTCACAACGTTTCGGCCGATTTCTGGTGCGTCTTGTCGAACTTAGAAATCCATACAGAATTTCGAACTGAAGCTTTATTTAATTCACGTGGGTTGATTGTTCTCGTTTCATCAGCACTTATCTGGTAATAGTCTTAAGTAATCTTTTATTTCATCCTTAGAATCGCGTGTAGTGTATCGCTTGTTCAGAAGATTGAAATTTAAAACAGCTTATACTAACACCTTTATCCGTTGCGTCATGTATCCATTGGAACTTGAAGGTTCATTCTTCGCTACAAGATATGATAAGAATAAAATAAACATTACTTGAGCCTTATACTCGGGGATATCTGACGGAATAAGAATAATCTACCTCATGGGAGCAGCATTATTTTCAATAGTAACACATTAAAGTAAAATTTGAGATCCTTGTTTTTGTTCTTGTTGGCTGTGTTTTTATATTTCTACATCTATCGTATATTCAGCACTTTGGGCGTCTATTATAATAGTTTTTGTAAAGCTTTACCACCTCCAAAAAATGTAAATTTGTTCTCCTATAGTCATTCTCCTTTAGGGATGATGAATGCATGAAGTAACTATTGAACGGAATGAAAACCCGAGCAGTTACCTAAAAACAGATGAAATAGTTTAATAAGTTCCTTTAAGTCCTCCTTTACCTATCAAGCAATGAGTTAGTAAGAAAGTTGCGAACATAATTGTTCACCTTCTAATTGACCATTTAAATAAGTTGTAGAATCCCTTTCTTGTGGTATTTTTATCTTACTGGATTCCGGGATAATTATTCACATTGTCTGGAGGAGTGTCCAGTCCCGTGCTGTTACATGAAATTACATCATTTGGAGAAGTTGCACCATTTTACATAAAAGCTAGTGATCGCTATCCATACTGAGAAGATATTATCTGGTCCGCAAATGTTATGTAATTTGGAATATTTAGAGTTTATTCCAAGGAAAGGTAACCTCATGCCGAGTTGTCCCGACCAGCCTCCGTATGAAGAGACCCCAGACACTTGAGAATAGTGCTTAATAAGCATTAGAAAATTAGGTATATATATATATATATATATATATATATATATATATATATATATATATATATATATATATATATATATATATATAGAGAGAGAGAGAGAGAGAGAGAGAGAGAGAGAGAGAAAGAGAAATAAAAAAGGAACACACTGTATTATGTGCTCATCAACGTTTCGTCTTTATTTTGAAACTTCCTCTGGATGAATGGGATTAAGAAACAAAAAATACCAGTACAAAATATTTGAAAATGAAGTCTCGAAATAAAGACGAAACGTTGATGAACGCATAATGCGAGTTGTTCCTTTTTAATTCTCTATTTTGTCGGAATACTATTTCCATATTTCTCATCATATATATATATATATATATATATATATATATATATATATATATATATATATATATATATATATAAAACGACATTGTATAATTATCATAACGAGAGATTTATTTTAGTCGTTCCCCTATTTTTTCTTTCCGATAGTTTGATTTTATTTTAGTCGATCCCCCGTTTAAATTCGTTTCCCTATACAAAAAACAAAAAAGAAACCCTCTATTCGACTTTGAAAAATGAAGGCGAAACACGGCGGATTAACTCTTACCCACCTTATTTAGTTAATGTTTTTCAACCTCCACTAAATGTTTTCCCACCGTCCTTCTTTTACAAACAATTTCTCATTAGATTTCACTATTAGCTTAATTCTTTTTATGCACATATTCTACATCTTGTATAATTGCGAGGAATATAGGATGAATAATTCTAACATACGGACATATATATATGTATATATATATATATATATATATATATATATATATCTATATATATATATATATCTATATATAAACTAACCTTGTCGGTGTTTGAGCGAAACGTCACTACCAAACTTCTTTCTGAATATTTGGTCTATACAATTGAAATTTGATATATATGGTGTTTGGATCACGGGAACACTTAGGATTCGGTTATTAGCTTTGTAATAATCGCTGCAGGAGCAAATCGACTAAATTCTAGGCGTACATATATATTTTTTAGATTGAAGTTTTATTATTCTTAAAAAAGCTGTGTAAAGCTTTACATTTGTTAAATTCAATAGTTATATATATATATATATATATATATATATATATATATATATATATATATATAATAAAAAAGTTAAGGACACTTGATTATCTTTAAAAAGAACCCTTTTTTAAGGAAAGATTTTAAACTCCTTCCATGTAAGATTACCCATGCTACAACCTAAGAAGTTATGGAAAAAGCTACATTCGAAACATTTAATTCAAAAATTTATATTTTGAAAAAAAGAACAAAAAAACTTGGTCAAATTATAAGACCAGGCGTATAATTTTTACGAAATTGTACAAAAAGTGTATGAAAACTTTCCACAACAAAATTTAATAATGAGTTCTACCTTGACTGGTTTTGATGACTTCAAAAATTCTTTGGGGGCATGTTAGAAATAAGCGTTTCCATTAAGGTGCATGGGATGTTGCTCCAGCTTCTGCAGATGGTTTCAAAGAGTTCATTTTTTTGTTTAATATGGTTTGTCATTTCGATACTTGTCATCCATCCTCAAACATTTTCAATTGGGTTCACGTCTTGTGAGTATGCAGGGTATCCCAAAAGATGGACCCCATTTTCTTGCAGAAATGTTAATTTCCGTTGTGCATCGTGGATTGTAGTACTATCATGTTGGAATAACCATTCACCTCCACACAAACATAGACCTTTTTAAATTTACTGAATGCTAAAATTTTATATATATATATATATATATATATATATATATATATATATATATATATATATATATATATATATATATATATATATATGTAAAATCTAGAAGGCAGTATTTAGAGGCCGGGCTGTATGATTTGGATTTTTTAGTATTTTCCATTTCAATGTAAAGTCTATTTTGTTTTGTTTTAAATTTCTCACTAGGTTAGATAGGTTAGTTTTTGTTTTGGGGTTCTCATTAGAGAATGCTTGTAAATTGTTCGCAATTCTGGCCTTTATCGGGAAGGAGGATGATCCTATGTAGGTATGTATTGTACGGTCGGTGCGCGGTGTATCTAAAGATTCTTCATTTATCTGGAGGTGGCCTGAGTTTCTATGTTCAGGTTCTGTAGAGCTTATACCTATCTGCTGTGTGGTCAATTGTTAAGTTTTATGTATAAGTTTTATATATATATATATATATATATATATATATATTATATAGCAACACTGATGAGTCGTATAATAACGAAACACGTGTCTGTGAGTAATAATATTAAAAATATACATTAGGTACTTATATGAGAACAACAGTATTGAGGGAAAATTATTCCCAGCTAGCATGGGTGCCCGGCGTTGCCCGGGTGTTTGGAGGTGTATGTTGAGCAAAAAAAAAAAAAAAAAATTGATAGTAGGAAGATGGCTCGAGCCCGTACCCCGAAGGTGAAAAGAACGGGGAAAAACGTGACGTCTTTGCTGTTACGACCACCGCCAAACCAGAAGTGACGTAGGTTTAAATTAAGGCTAGAAAATCGAAAAGAGGGGATGACTTTCGAAAATATTGGTGAAAAAAGCGACACCCCCCTGTAGAAAAGTGTCCATGTGAGGGTGAAGAAATTAATGGTTTTAGTCAATTTTTCGATATTTGTCGTCTGAAAGGTCGAGCTTCAAAGCGATACTGATCTTGTGAAAATCCGTCGCCGCTGTCGAAAGTATTGGACAAACATGCAAACATGCATACATACATTTATATATTGGTAGCTCAAATTTTCGACTCAAACCGAATAAAAAGCTTGTCTTATCTCTGAATACCCTTTTTTGTAAAATTTAAAATGTTTAGACCAGAAATAGTCCGAGTAATTTGGTAGAGACCACAGAAGTCAATTTTTTTTATTAATTTTTACCCCTATTATGCCCCCTTAAACTTTATTGTTTTGGGCTCAAATCAAGTTATTAAGTTAGATCCATGTCCAAGGAACCTATATTTAAAATTTCAAGAGTTTAGACCTAAAATTGGCGGGGAGTTTGGTAGTGTTCTCAAAGGTAAAATCGTTTAACTTTGACCCCTTAACAGGCAAATTTCTGCTCGGAAATGGATTAAAAAGATTTTTCCCAATCTCAGTATCACGTATATCAAATTTCGAGTCTGTAGACTGAAAATTGACAGAGTTATTGTGTAGGGAAATGTACAAAGACAGACAGACAGACACTTTCACTTTTATAGATATATAGATTAGCATTCAGAGTGTTTTCCGTTTATACTTATCACTAGTAAAATAAAAAAATAAAACATTTTTTTAGGTTTGTGAAATGAAATTCGGATTTTATTTTCAATATACCAACTTCTTTCTCGCTCTCTTTCTTTCTCTTTATTACTACTAGCTATTCCGATCTCTCGTTATCGCTCTCTCTATCTCTGCAGTATTTCACGGTAGAAAAGACAGTAGAAATTTCTCAAAAAGTAAGTTTAATTTCGGAATCATTTGATAAATATTCGTTTCCTGTTAAAAGAAATTTCTCGCCGTGAGAAACTTTCCTGTGTGCGTATTTATAAAACATGTACACTAATGACATTTTGTTAATCAGGATTTCTGGAGCAAAAGTGTAACATGTCTCTATGAAAACTTCTATCTGTACCCCTCACTATCTGTCTCGTTATCTTTCTCTATTTTCATCCGTCTCTTTCTCGTTCACCCTTTCCATTCCTCTCGCTTGACATGCACACACATATACACATGTTGTATAGTGGGGTAGTATATAACGAGTGTGCATAAACGTGCGTTCATGCGCGTCTAGTCTGTATAATTATACGTGTTTATAAAACCGATGCTCATGTCGTCTAGTGGTTATAAATGTTTGTTGTGTGTGTGCGTGTTTACACACATTCAATCAGAAATGAAGAAGATAACAGTACTTTGTTCGTGACAAATATGGCACATAAACACACAATGGTCCTTTGAAATCATACTACGAACCTTAGGTTGTGATTCTCTTCGTCTCTCGGACACTGCAAGAAAGAATTTCACTATGAAGCAATAACAGCAGGACTTTTTGGGGGTTCCTCGTTTATTCTCATTTTCACAGTAAGGAGTTTCCCTCAGGGATTTAAACAACTTGTTCCTTTGGTCCTCACACCATTTCCTAGTTAACTCAGTCGAATACTTCCAAGCCTGACAAAGTCAACCTTCTCTCTTATTTGCATCTCTAGTCTATATAAAAAAACCTACGCCTTCTTTGGTATGAGGTCAATTTCATTGTTAATATGAAATTTAATTCCTTGATGTATTTTATTACAAAACAATCTCCTTAATATTTTATTCATAAATCTAAATCTAAGTTCAAATTCCTCCGTTAGACTTAACATAAATACTTTAGTAAAACATTCCTTTTTTTTCAAGACATCCTCCTCCTGCATAACTTTTTCTACCTAAGAATTAAAACATTATTATTAATAATAATAATGGTTCAGACAACATAACACAGTTACTACGCTGTGATCGTAGCCAGAAGGCCCAACATAACACACAGACAACTGTCGTTTATAAAGTTTCCTCAATATATTAGTCGACATTTTCGTTCCTAAAAAGTACACAAAATAGCTGAAAAACTTATCCCATCTTTGTTTGCACCCAAATGCAACGATGATCAAGTACTTTCTCTCTCTCTCTCTCTTTCTCTCTCTCTCTCTCTCTCTCTCTCTCTCTCTCTCTCTCTATATATATATATATATATATATATATATATATAAACAAAGCAACCACACGTATGCATGTATGTCTCCATGTATGTATGTATATAGAAATTAAAGAAGATTAAAATAGAAAAATAAGAATTGCTCAAGGGAAATACCTCCTTAATAAAATAAGTAATTTTCAGTTATTACATAAAAATGACTGAAAAAGTGACACCCCCTAACGGAAACTGGCTTATTTGACTCTTGCAGAAAGAATAATTAAAATATATATATATTATTTTACTGGGGCAGCGCCAATCAAGAAAATACCGACTATGTGACTGTTTTTATTTTTATTTCAGCTGGACATTCATACATACATATATACATCTTGATTGTCATTTGACAGAAGCTTGTCATCTCCTCAGATTGCTGTCGAGCGTCTATGTGCACATTGGTGGCTCTTCAACCCAACTTCACTCTTGCATAATCGTTCACAGATGTGAGAGTGGGACTTGCTTATATTTGGTTGGGGTTGTTGACGGACATCATTATGCCTCTTTAAATGTCTTGTCAAACTGCATGCAAATTTAGAAACAAATCCAAAGATATTACAACAATACTTGTGTAACCTGGGTTGCAGCACATCCTCATGAAATTGTAGGCATTCACCAAGCCAGCTTCAGATATAAGAAATCTGCCACAGATTGTGCATTTCCGTTCTTGTTGAAATTTGGAAGAAATACATACATGGATATATACATATATGCATACACACAGCAAGACAACTGCCCGTTATATAATACATAATCTTCACGCGTATCTTTGTGATTTTCCCTGAGGTATTATAAAGAAAATAAACACAGGTATAAATACTACACATTTTTTTCTAAATATTAATAAACATTTGTATGATTATTCAATAAATCTCCGTATCTGTCCCCTTTGTTTCCACTTCTATCTGTAATATTTGTTGTCAAAGCATTCGTCACTGTTTAACTTAGAAATATCCTCTACAGTGTGAACAACATTAGTTGGATCCGGCGCGTAGAATCCCATCATCCTCCAAAAATCATACAGTAATTTTATAAACAAAACAAAAAGTTTGTATATCTAACAAATAAAAGATTCGATTTATGATTTCGGAGGAAGAATATCTAAATATAAAGAATAGTAACGTATTATAATTTATCTCCATATATAAATTCCTCTCTGGACCAATGTACACTACGTTTGCTCCAACAGATGCCACATACAAATTTATTATATCTAGTCTATTAGCCACTATATTATGTAACTTTTAAACCCCCATCTTACACACATTTATTCGTTATATTAAAATCTTACATAACATCCTAGAAGCAATATTATCACAGTCGCAACCATCTATAGTGGAACTGCTTACTATTTTCCCCTCTAAATAAAAAGTACTCCTACGCTCCCATTCAACACCGGGAGGTATTCTGAAATTTGATCAGATATGGGGTTGCACCCTTATCTGGCTCATATACTTACATACATAACATTATATTTCCCTTTCCCGTGCCCATAAATAATATTTTCCCCCTTCTCACATTCCATCAAATCTCATTGGCTGAAAACTGACTATTCGTTCATTCCAGAATGTAAAGCCTCCTGCAAAAACGAACGCTCTAGAGATTTACAAACATGCCTTCTTTCTATGGAAGAGACAATCATTTTAAATAAAATACTCCAATTACAAACATATTAACACATCGAAACATGTTCATACGTCAAGACTGCTTTTACATTATATATACCGTACATGTTAACTTTTCTTATACAGCTAGCATTCTATATCTTTGTGTTTACGTAATCGTACTTACTGTTTTTCTACACATCATCACATGCTGATAGCCATTATTTCTTCTTTCTTTTCTAAAAGCTAGATAAACCTTTCTTTTTTAAAAACTACGATTGACTAACATTTGTTCTTTCTACACTGATTAAAAAACTTAAAACAACCAATTACGCGATTATTAACGTCGGGACGCGGCTTTTGAGTGAGTTGGAAGCCTCTAAACTGTCTAAAACCCTTGATTTCTTCCTTTTCTAAATATCTAGATAAACTTTTCTTTTTTTTTTCGTTAAGTACATCTGACTAAAATTCTTTCTTTATACCCTAAATAAAAAATAATATTAAAAAAAAAAAAAAACGATTACGCGATTACTACAGCCAAGACCCGGATTTTGCGTGATTTGGAAGCCTGTAAACTATCTATGTGTTTTATTTTATAATTTAATGTTTTATTTTTATTTTTGAACCCGAATTGCAAGCTTTTAAATTTTCATTAATAACTTTCGACTTCGACGAAGAATATAGCTTTCTACTACCTAATTGCATTTGTATAAGTCATTTTAAATACAGTAGAATCCCGGGATATGATGGCCTTAGGATTCGTTTTTTTTTGTTTCAGGTTACAATATGGAACTATGTTTTATCGGCCCCTGCTTACGGCATTTGCCACGCCATACGATGTTACTTATAAATGTTTGATTATATACATGTGTATTATATACTGTACTGTATTTTGTTAATAATTATAAGTGTCGTATACCAGAGTTTTACTGTATATAATTAATGTATATATAACGTGTCTCTATCACGACGGAGATGATACATTTCTCATATTTGATCGTAAAAATCACGTTATAGAACAGATAAAAGTATGCACATTATATCAGTTATTATAATTCCTTAGACTTTTATTACAAAGAGAAAATATATTTTGATTCACATTGCTTCAAAATAATAATAAAAAACCGGATATTGTCCGTTTTTTCTTCTTTTTTTTTAATTGTGCATTGTTTATTCTAAGTGATAACATTTATTTATTGTAAAATTGTGTAAAATTATAACTTTACATGACAAATATTGAAGAGGGGGGTGTTATATTGGGGAGACATATATCGGATACATTTTAAAGAGAGACAGGGACATGTAATACACGATGAGAGGGGGGTAGAAAAGAGAGGAGGACATTTATACATTTTACAGTCTGTGGTTCTCATAACATATACTTAGAGAAGAGGGTTATAAGTTCCTATAACATAGGAGGGGACTGTCATTACTAATATGGCGAGGGGACACATTACTTATGATAGAGAAGAGGGACACAATACTTAGATGAGTTATATACAAAGTTCATTATAACGATGAGTGGACACAGTGTTCATATAAAGGATGTTTCACATTATTTTTAATTGTTGAAGAATGACACAACACGAAGACGCGGTTACAAAATATGATGCGTTCTTTATTACATTCGGCCGCTTGCAATGATGATTGGTTCCAGGAATTCAAAGACAACTACATAATTAAAACTTTCTAACCCTTCGCTTCCAAGAGGGAACCCTGCTTCTCTGACGATGTCAGCTCTGTCTCTCGTCTGTCCAACTCTGTCTACCTGTCTGTCTAACTCCCTATAAGCTCCTAAAACTAGCAAACTATATTGAGAATTCATTTTCTGCTATGACGTTATGCACATGTCCGAGAACGTGCTCGACTCACGTGGCCTGAACTCACGTGGCTTAAACATGCATGGGTCGCACATATCCAACCCATTTCTGCAGACAAAGAATTCTTCTAACCTATTTTCGACCTAACTTATTTTTCAATATGTTTAAAATTTTCTATTGTTCGTCTTCTAACTGACTTTATTTTAATTCAGTTTTCATAAAAAGAATTGAATAATTAAATTCCTTTTCAAACAACATATCTATACTATTTTATGTGAAAAGTGAACAATGCGAAACTTCCATTTCTGACCCTATTCCTGAACCTTGCTTACGAGGTTCGAATCTCGGTCTGTCTAATCTCATTTTTACATATCTAATGTTTTTGTTACTTACAAGAAAAGGGAGGCCTTTCTTGTAACATCAGTTGCCTTTTTTGTCAATAGCAAGTCACGTCTTAGAAAAGGATGACGATAGTGGAATCACTTAATATGTTCCCACATGCACATTATTTAGCATCTGAAGACAAGTAAAAGGTTTAGAAAAGGATTTCGTGGATATTTTTTTTTATTATAATTCAAAATGTTTGACAAATAGGAAATGTATTTAATTTAAATATTTTAATTATATTTTTTTAATGGGTATACTCTAAGATTTATCGATTTACTTTGTTTTTCTTATTTTCCTTGCAAGGAAATAAAATTGTCTTTGGAATATTGATTCAATAATTGACACTGTCTTGCATGTTTTTAACATTAGATCAAAAAGATCACTTCTGTCTAGTTGCCACAAGACTTAACCTTTTTGAATACATTCTCTGGTTATACACTTCTAAATATCGTTATGTTCTGCATTAATTCATCAATCTATAATATAAACATGGAATCGATTCTTAATTTTCAAATTTGTTTTATCCACTTCTTGACGTAATATAAATTAACTGCCTGTAAAGAAACAAAGAATATTTTCTAGCAGAAAACATAAAGGTAATATTATGCTATAATCGATAAGATCTAGAAGTAGAAAAATAACAATTAATATTATAAACACAATGCGATATTTTAGAATGTAAGAAAGCAATTTTAAGGAATAAATGTTTAAAACTGTACATGCATTCTCCTTCTCTGTTCGATACTCATTTTACAATATGGATCCTGTATAATGATCGTTTGAGACTATTATTTATATATTGCACGTATAGTATTATTTATATAAAGAATGTATACTATTATTTATATAAAGAACGTATACTATTATTTACATAAAGAACGTATATACTATTATTTATATAAATAACGTATATACCATTATTTATATAAAGAACGTGTATACTATTATTTATATAAAGAACGTATATACTATTATTTATATAAAGAACGTATATACTATTATTTATATAAATAACGCATACACTATTATTTATATAAAGAACGCATATATTATTATTTATATAAAGAACGTATACTATTATTTATATAAAGAACGTATACTATTATTTATATAAAGAACGTATACAATGCACCGAAACATCAAATATCGTTAATAATGTCTGTTTCGCGTTAAATCCTCTTAGACATTATATACAGTGGCGCCAAAAAGAAAGTCCACACTTGTAATTTTTTCAAAAACTGCAAATATAAGCTAAAGTTAATGGAACTGTTTGAACAACCTATACCTAATTTGATTCGTCTTTTATTCCTCTATAATTATAACTGTTCATCTTTGACTTTTAACTGAAATATATCAGTATTCACGCCAATTAAAAAAACAAGCTTCAAATCAAGAAGGCAAAAAGAAACTGCGCACAATGGAAAATTGTTATTTAAATGTAACTTTAGAACATTAATGCAACACAAATACATCAGGAACGCAATGAACTAGTTAATATTTAGTAGCATAACCTTTCTTCAAATTTACAGCCTACAATGTTTTTGGCATTCCTTGAAGTAGTCTGCGGAAATATTCCGGTGAAAGGGTATCCCACTTCTCTTTAATTTTTGTTCAAAGTTCTTCCAAATTTAAAATTTTATCATTGCGTAGCTGTTGCTTGATGTAATGTCATACGCTTTCGATAAGAATGAGGCCTGGAGATTGTGCAGGTCAATCCAAACACGGAATATCATGCTCTTCAAGGAACCTCTTGACATTGCCGGCTGTGTGAATGCGAGCATTATCCTGCATGAAGATGGAATTATCATCCAAATTCCAGCCAAAGTAGGGTGAAAAATGCTCAGTCAACATATTAATGTACTTAGTCGAATTAATATGACCTTGCAAACGAACTATAGGCCCTGGACTATTGGCACTAAATCCCCCCCCCCCACAAAACTATACCCCCGCCACCTTGCAGCATTGAAACTGTGCATCTAGGATTAAATTCTTTGTCATTTCTTCGGCTGATGTATTGCTTACCATCAATGCCTAACCTACTGAACTTGCTTTTGTCGCTAAACTTACGATCAATATGAAGAGCCATGATACTCATTGCATCTGACGAAGTCCAGACGGCGCTTTCAGTTCTTTACAGAAATCATTGGCTTACCTCATGAAACACAGTTCCGTAAATTAAACCTCTTCGATCTGTTCTTAACTGTAGAATAAGAGCACTTTTTTTAAAAAGAATATTACACTGTTGTTGGATATGAGTAGATGTTTCAAATCTGTTTCTGAGACTGTGGAACTTGATAGAATTGTATTGTCTGTATGAAGTAACTCTAGGACGACCAGATTTAGGCCCATCTCGAACACTGCCGGTGTTTTGGTACTTATGCACAGTCACACGCACCGTTTTCTCATCGCATTTCGATTTGCGGCCGATTTCTCGATTAGATAAACGAGAAATGTGGAGATTAATGCGCTCTTGACGAGAAAGTCAAGGCATATGAACTAAATATTACGTTGCGTAACGTGGAACAACAACACTTATGATTAGAAATGCGTTGTAACCTAAATGGTTGATATTTTAAGCTCATTTGTAGCTGCGGAGTTTATTGTTGCCTTCTCGGTTTTAAGTTTATTTTATAAATTGACGTGAACACTAGGATGCTTCAATTAAAAGTATAAATATGAACAAGTAAAATTATAGAGGAATAAAAGGCGAATCAAATGAAGTATAGGTTGTTTTGGCGCCACTGTATATATACACATACTCACATATACATTTACACACGCATAATGATACACACGCCCATAAAACACGTGCCTTAAATAAGTTTCCAGGCTGTTTTGTCTGGGTTCTTTTATTAATAGTTCACGCATGAAAATCTAGTCCCCCGGCTGCAATGCATTTGTATTGTATCAACAACTTCTTGAAGGTCTCTTGTATGAACGTGTCTTTCATCTCCTTAAGTGTCTTATAACGACAGCCTCTAAGATTTTCCTTGGACTTGAGGAATAACTAAAACTCACAAGGAGCAAGGTCTGGACTCTAGGGAGAATGGTCAAATAGTATGTAACAAGGATGGAGTTGTGGACTGATGCATTGTTCTTATGCAAATGCCACTGACCCGATTTGAAGAGTGCTAGCCTGCGAGGAAATCTCTTCCTGGGCTCCTTTAAAACCTTAACATAGTATTCTTTTTGGACTGCCTGTCCCGTGGGAACCCAGCGTATATAAATCATGCCCGGACTGTTAAAAAAAGATCATGATGTTTCTGAGCGATTTTGCTCTGTCTGACCATCTTGGGTCTGAAAAAGCCAACAAGATTCCATTGGGAACTTTTTTCTAGGTCTCTGGATGATAGCAATAGATCCAGCTTACATCACGGGTCATCAGAGCATCAAGAACTGCGGGCTCTGAATTGACCAGATCGACTATCTCCTTGCTGTCACGACAACTTAAAAAAAATCTTTTCTGAGAACCTTGGGGGCAAACTTCGCGCAAATCCTACGCATCTACAGGTCCTCGTGAATAATTGTGTACAGTTCCCACACTGACATCAAACTGTGCACTTATCGTCTCTATAGACACACGATCGTCCTTATAAAAAAAAATCCTTTTTTTTTGGCCAATCACCTCTGGGGTTTTTACATCCTTACTCCTCCCACAAATCTCATCATCTCTCACAGACCCTCTGCCTTCCTTGAATCTCTTATGCCACTCAACAGCGGATGCTTGATTCATCCAAAAATAGCCCAAAACAGTCTAAGGAATTTTATACGTTCCTATGGCATTTTTTCCAAGTTTAAAACATAATTTTATTGCATATGCTTCTTCTAAAATTTCCTCGCATCCACATTACATTTTGGAAATTCACCAGCTGCGACAATCAAGTAGGGTATATTCCAATTCCTGCTGTAATTGTTCATTTGAACCTGAAATCATAAAAATTGATCAGTCATATCATAACATGCATAGCAATAACATAGTGAATTATCCAAGAGTCTACGACAATTTTAAATGCCTGTAAAAAAAAAGTCTGGAAACTTATTGAAGGTTCATGACTTTATTACTTTTATTAATTATCTCCTCATAAACAGAGCTGCATTGTATTACAGACGCATGAGTTTCCTCCCTTATAACTACATTTTAGAGACGTGTATTAATACATAACCATATACACATGAACCCATACACACACTAACATATACATATATATATATATATATATATATATATATATATATATATATATATATATATATATGCGTGTGTGTGTGCGCGCGCGCGCCTGCGTGTGTGTGTGTGTGTATGTGTGTGTGTGTGTGTGTGTGTGTGTGTGTGTGTTGGTCACCAATCTATATATTAATCACACAGACAATATCTATTTTTGAATTAGATTGTTACTCAACACTCGTCCCGGTGAAACCTGAACAGAGCAGGATGAGTTCAATCTATGCAGGTAATTGCAGTAACGAGTTCCTGATCAACAGTGTACGCTTATATAAGAATTAAACCCCTATATATGAAAATCTCATTACAGTTTTCTGCATAGATAGATGAACAGCCCAACAGGGTTTTAAGTTTTCATGTCTAGAATTCAGAAAGTATATAACTCACACACACACACACACACACACACACACACACACACACACACACACACACACACACACACACACACAAACTAGAAATACTTTTTTCATGAGGAAATTGTTCACAGGTTTGCTCATACATCCTCTACCATATATATTTATATGTGTATATACATATTGATATGATTCCTAGAAAAGGATATTTAATATTACTTCAGTTCGAATAATAAATCTGGTATTTCACAGTATGGACGAGTATCATAGTCGAAACGGGAGACCCTGACGTGAGGCTTGTGTACGATTCGACCTATCTCCCAAATGTTTCTAACAGCCGGTATTTATGACTTTACCAGCCAATCAGAATATTGCAGAAGGAAATACCTTTACATCACCTCTCCTTGAGCTAAATTTTCCAGTGAAATTTAGCTTAATATCTTATTTTCTACGTGTCTGAACATAATTTACTTTTTTTCTAAGTCTGTTTATAATCAAGCCTTGTCGTTATGACCTTTGACCAACTGGTATTTCTGGCCTTGAGTTCGGGGATACACATATTGAAGAATTATGACTTGTGGGGACAGGAATTTTAAATGAGTCCCATAGTATTTCCTTGGTATCGCTTAATTTCTTTTCCATGGTTCCTGTACTGTGCCTGGGTCTCAACTAATTCCGATGTCTTTTACATAGATATTTGTTTTAATTGTATATTATATATGACATGTCCCATTGTTTTGGTCACATTTACCTCTTCCCAAAACATTCTTCAAGCCCAAAAGTCTGTGGATAAAATTTTGCTTCCTTGCCTATAGACTTTAGTCATTTGTTTTTCTTTATTTGAATGTATCTTATCCTATCAAATACAGAGCGTATTTTCCTCGGGAACATTTGGAGTTCGTGTTCGCCACCTAAGCATGGTATGCACGGTTCCAGCCCCTGTCAGACTTCAGACCCCTTAATGTAAGCCCTGTATCTAGATCAGGTTCTTAGCTAGCCGAGTGAATTCACTCCCTCCATCCCCGATAGAAAACCTCTAAGATGCTGCCCACATCCGACTTTTCTTTTTCGTCCCCGGCCACCCCAATAATTGATCATATCGGGAAGTAACATCCTATACACCCCCAACTCTCCCAACACATTTTCTCTTTGATCCCATCTAGAATTTAGAGAGCGACCTCCTTGTTTTAGGCTCGCATCAAACCGAAAAACAGTGGGCGGTCTGCCATCTAGAAAGGATTGGGATGGTCTTACTAACAATTTTTGTTTATTTTTTTGATAATGGCCCCACCCCACGCTAATAAAATATCAATAACGCGACTTTTTATAGAATTTTATTTTTACATATAATATATATTTTTTATTAAAAAAACAAACTATTTGAGTTAATTATGTTAAGTAGGATGAGCTCTGTGTGTTTGTGGTATTAGTGTGAATGTGAACGTTAGCTAGGATTAGCATAGACCAATACAAAACTACGTAAACCTCCCTCCCCAATTTTTTCATTGGCATTGTATTTAATCTTTTGTTTTGTAAATTTTCTGTGCAATGAACAAGTATATAACTTAACTGCTGGCGATAACTATGACGTCGTATTCAGATATGGCGTGATTTTGTACACTTCCAAAATTTTCAGAATAGTTCTTTTATTTGTTTCCACGCCTTGATTCTTCTTCAGCAATCGTTTGACTGTGTGCACACATTTTTTAGTCATTCCGTTGGAGCTTGGACAGTAAACTGACATTGTTACGGGCTCAATTGACAATGACTCGCAGTATTCTTTAAATTCCTCTCCAACGAACCGAGTTTCATTGTCGCTGACTAGAGTCTTGGGGAGTCCAAACGACTAAAACTTACTCTTAAGTGCATTTATCGTATTTGTTGCCATCAGATATTCGCACTTAACAATTTCTGACCTCTTAGTGAAATTATCTCATATAACGAAGTAATATGATCAATTTATGGACCCTGCATAGGCGATATGCAATTGATCCCATGGCATATTTATCTATGGTTCGATATTTTACTGGCGAATCCCTTGCTGCCAGTCGTCATCCTCTACATTGTTTCATTACCAATTCTATATCCTGTTGCATCCTAAGCGAATACCCGTAACCTCTCATTACCGATTTAATTTGTGAAATCCTCGGAATTCTTGGAGTAGTCTCTTCTTCAGAGTAGCCGGTATTGCTACTTTATCAGCGTATAGTGTGATACTATAAAGTGGACCTGAGTCACTAAATGCCGAGAAGAGGGGTGGTGGCAATAGACAAAATAATAGGAAGTGACTGACAATAAACAACGAGATGGGAAGTAGCGAGCAATAAACTTTAGGTAGTTTTAGATCGAACCTTTTAGATTTGACAATGACAATAGAAGCCCACAGATTTGACAATGGCAATATCAGCCTATAGACTACAAGAGAAGGACAGCTTCCGGGTGACCGGGGTGAGGGCGACTTCAGAGACCGATGCAGAGAAGACAACCAGTTGACAACTAAATGCCGTTTACGGCGAATGGGATTTGATAGCGACAAGTTGGACAGTTTTTAGAATTGACTGCGAAACAGAGATAGGGCCGAATTGCTACTGACAGGCAAGCCTAGCCTTTGTAGTACACGGGTGTTGGACTAAAGTTTCACACACACCTAGATTCCATCTAATATGTATGTGAAGCATTGACGTTGTGTTTTCCGTATTTGTTTTATTTTAATATTTTTACATTGTGAACCCACGTGTGTTCCCATCGGCAGTCGCAAGCGAGAAAATAACGATCAGACCATAAGAAACACAGTGAACGAAATTTACCACGACACACAATGTTGGGAGTCGGCGATCTGTCGGGGCCACACAGGTTTGGTCACAACAGCAATACACGGTTACATAGAGAAAAAGGTGACACACTATTTCCCTTTTTCTTCTTCTCGTTCGACTAGATTTGCTTTTCCATTTTACTAATGAAATCGTCTTTCTCCGTTGCTTTTTTCACATCTTCTACCGTGACTGGAAGTTTTCTACTCGTATTGCATAACAGATCCGACAATTCACTTTTGTTTCTTAGCGCCGCTACCACTGTTTCGATTGGTTCTGCAAATTTAGTATCAAGCTTAATAACTTATCGGCGTGACCTGTGTTTTTTACGGTACGTATTCTATTTTTAAATTATAATTCAATAGAATTGTGCCTTAACGTTATAGTTTATTTGCCGCATACATTAGTATACCTTTGTTTTGAACTAAAAAATTGTTGCTAGCGTTTGTGGTCTGTGCGCGCAAAATAAACTCTCTTGCATATGCAGAGCTGTGAAAAACTTCAATTTCACTGTAATTCCGTTCTGTGTGCAGCAATGTTATTGAGGCGTGTACTATTAGCTTTGTAGACGCGTCTTTGAATTTGTGAAGCAGTACAGCGCATGAACACCAATTGCTAACATCTGCTATTACAATGATATTCCTCTTTTAGTCGACACGTGCAAATGATAGATCTGTTACCAAACAGATTTTTATTTGTCAAACGTCTGTTCGCATTCTTTTAACCATACATATTTTGCGTCCTTTTTAAAAAGATATTTAATGGCGTTCTCATATCATATACGTATGAAATATATGCACCGCAGTTACTTACTAATCTTAAGAAATCCTAAGGTTTAGCAACATCATCAGCTACGGCTATATTCTTAAAAGCTTCAGACCTTTCTGGCCTCGACTTTCCTTCTTTTGTTGTCAATAATCTTCCACAAATATTTTCATTAAAAAAGAAATCGCATTTTTCACAACTCAGTTTGAATCCCTATTTTAAAATTCTCTGAAATACTGCTCTTATATGGGCTTTGTGTTGCATCTCATACTCATACTTATCAAAATATCATTCATATTGTCTACCCGCCAACGTTGTATTCATTATTTACTGTTATAGGTTTGGAGCTACCTTCGGTCCAAAAGGAAGTAGATAAGATTTAAAATTCCTCTACGTGTTTATTACTGCGAACATTCTTCACTGACGTTAACCTGAAGGTAACCTTCCGGCAAATCAAATTTTAAAAACATTCGTTTAATTTTGTGAATTTCTCTTCCGCAGATTATAGTGGATATGCTTAATCTTTCAAAACGAACATTAGCGTCGAAAAGTCAGTGCATATTCTGATTTTTCTGTTTTTCTTTATTGTATATAAAGCTGGCCACACCCAATCCGAGTTATCGACTTTTGAAATTACGCCATTTTTTTCAATCTTTCTAATCCCTCATTCATTGCGTCTAGTGTCGAAAATGATACTTTTTATTTTGATGTAAAAATTGGTTTCAAAAGTGAACTTCTGTTTTTTGCACAAACCGACTCCCACTGCAAAAAAAAAAAAAAAAAAAGTGAAAGGAATTTTCTTTTCAAATCAGTAATTAATTTTTTTTGTTTGTTTCGTCTTATTTTTTATCAACGATGATAACTTTCTACAGAAAGAATTAATCGATAATTCCCACAAATTGTACAATTCAATCTAACCCAAGAAGATTTTTTGAAGCCGGAAGTACGTATACTTTCGAATTATACGTTTTTTCATGAATGAAATGTTACAATTTTTTAATTTTAATTTTGTACTTGATGCTGTTCTGTCAATCTCTTCTGTATTCATTAACCGAGGACAACCTAATGTTTTCCACATTTCTTCGATTCTTACCGATATATCACTCTCTAAGTGGAATAACAATTGTACGGTATTTATTTTTATATCAACCTACTTTCTTATGTTACTGCCCTTTATTTCGTTATTAGACAAAATTACATTTATTTTCGATTCTGATTTTCTTTTCAATTAAAAAAAAATCTGCGTATCTTGTATTCTCTTCAATCCCCTATTTGTATAACAACAACGTGGTTTTTTTTTATTCGTCCGATCATTATTTTCCTCTTTTCGTTAATGCTTTCAAAAAAAATTCTAACAAAAACCTAACAGCCAGCCATGGTTCTCCCCAGAATGTGCTGCTGCTATCGCGCACAGAAATCACTTTTTCCATAGCTACCAACGTAATAGATACACTGAGACTAAAGCTGCTTTCAGGACTGCCAGCAACCACTGTAAAAGAGTAATAAAAAATGCAAGAGAGCTATATGCCCAGTCTGTTAAATCCAAGGTAGCTGATCAGCGGCTTGGTTCCCACCAGTTTTGGCAAATAACAAATAGGATCCTTAACAGAAGTGTGCGTTCTATCCCAACCATTATCAATGGACCAGAGGTTATCTCGTCAGCGTCAGACAAGGCCAAACTATTTGCAAAGAACTTTGCAGCTAATTCTACCCTATGCGACGAAGGCCATCAACTCCCCATATTTCCTCCTATAACACAGAACAAGCAAGATAACATACAAATATCCGTGCATGAGGTCGCCAAGCTAATAAAAAACCTAGATTCCAGTAAAGCAACTGGCCCTGATAACATCCCAATTATAGTGTTAAAAAAGCTTCAACCAGAACTTGCTCCCATACTTACGAAACTATTTAAGCGCTGCCTTAAGGAGAAGTGCTTTCCGACCCCCTGGAAGACCTCATCGGTTTGCCCTGTATTTAAGAATTCAGGTGATAAGTCATCTCCCTCTCAGTACAGACCAATAAGTCTTCTCTGTGTTATAAGTAAGTTGCTGGAATCAATATTAAATAGAGAAATAGTCAACCACCTCAGCAGGAATAACCTTCTTAGTGACACTCAATATGGTTTCCGCTCTGCAAGATCCACCGCAGATGTGCTGACGGTTATATCCCACAGGATTAGTGAATCTCTTGACAAAGGCTTCCTTTCTAGGGCAATTGCTCTTGACATATCAAAGGCCTTTGACAAAGTATGGCATAAGGGTCTACTTCACAAGATTTCCAGCTACGGTATAACTGGAAATGTTTTCTCAATCATTAAATCATTTCTCTCCGATAGGCTCATAAGAGTAGTGGTAGATGGACAAAAATCGGAGGCCTGCAATATAAATGCTGGAGTCTCTCAGGGGTCAATCCTGGGCCCAACTCTCTTCCTGATCTACATCAATGACCTCCCTAAACACATACTTAAATCATTCGTTGACATCTATGCTGATGACACGACCATCTACGGCAACACATCAAAGGCTGTAAATGACGAAGTTCTCTCGGATTCTCTCTCCTCTGATCTCGAGCGCGTGGTTCAGTGGGGGAAGATGTGGCTAGTTACCTTTAATGCATCCAAAACCAAACTCCTATCCTTACATCATCAACGCTCTGATCCCCAGCTGGCATCAATTGTGATGGATGGCTCTCGTCTGGGTGAGGCCCCGTGTTTTGACAAGCTTCTGGGTTTGTCCTTTACTCCTGATCTGAAATGGAACACGTAAATCAAGTCTGTTGCCAAGGTCGCTGGAAAGATGGTGGGATCCTTCTACCGCTCCAGAAGATATCTCACTACTGATGCAATTCTCTATCTATATAAAAGCCAAGTACGGCCAAGGATGGAATACTGTTGCCATATCTGGGCAGGAGCTGCCAAAAACAGCCTATCCTGCCTTGACAGAGTACAAAATAGACTTCGTGGTTTAGTGGGGGATGCCCTTTTCTTTACTCTGCAACCCCTCTCCCACAGAAGAGACGTTGCGAGCCTATCTTTGTTTTATCGTTATTTTCATGGCAGGTGCTCGTCTGAACTCCAATCCCTGGTCCCCCCTCGCCAATCTTTCACGAAAAACACCCGTCTAGCTGAATCCACTGTGAAAAATTTCCCCCACTCTATATCTGTGCCTAAATCAAAACGCGGATTTCATGAACAAAGCTTCTTTCTTAGAACTGCACACCTGTGGAACTCTGTTCCGTCTGCCTGCTTCCCTCCGGACTACAACTTGGATGTCTTCAAGTCTAATGTTAACAAATTCCTAATGAACCGCCCCCCTAATTAAACACTTCATCAAATCTCCTCACTAACGTAATGTACTTGCAATAACCCTTATCCCTGAGTGGCTTCCGGGCCTTGATAAGTGGTGATCACTGTGAAAAAAAAAAACCTCCGGAGATACGCTGGAAATGTTGAACCAATATCCGAATCGTATTTTCATTTCGTTAGAGAATTTGAGATTTCACCAGCTGATATGAAAAGTTGTTAGTCTATAGTTTTGTAGTACTTCTTCCAAGCGTGCTTTGTTTTCGCTTGTCTGTGGTCTCAATGGCTTTTTAACTTGCTGGTCTCGGAATTGTTTTTGCTGCTCTAATGGTTGTAAACTGACTTGGTGTACTTTAACCAGTTAAGTACTACAAAAAGTACTATTTCAGTTTGTGTAGACAATAATCTTTGAAAACCTTTTCAGCGTTTTCTGTTATTTTGTTTATTTCAAGTTAAAAGGTCGTTTAAACTTGCGATTTCGTTTCAAATTCTTAATCGCCACGGATATGATTCTTACAAAAGGGTTATATATCGTTTTAAATAGCTGAGCGGTCTTGCTTTAGTTGGAGTAATAAATCTGGTATGTTGCAATATGAATGAGTATTGTACTCGCAACCGAGTTCGTAACGTGAGGCTTGTGTACCTTTCAACGTATCTCCCAGATGTCCCTAGAGGTAAGACCCTAATATACTTATATTCATTACGGTAATTGACCATGGTCAAGTGCCTAATGACACGGACTGACAACCTGGATGTTCCAAGTTCGAATCCAGCTCGATCCACTAAAAATGTCGGCAATCTTCTCATCGTCCCTCGTAAATGTCTCACTAGAAAGAATGCTTACTAGCAAAATATCGAAGAAAGCAATGCCAACAATAACATCTTCGGATTTATACGTTATGATATGATTCATTGCATCATATATATATGTTATATGTTTTTGTTTTTGCGATTCGTCTTGAATGAATTCAATTATTTGCGAAAGTGCATTTTTACCTAAATGCGAGTTGGGAATAATTTTCTCTTTTACCAATTTGCTACCCCCACATGGGGAACGGCATATATATTATTTTAAAAATATAATTATCTACTGACACGTGTCAGTGGATAATTATATTTTAAAAATAATATATATATATATATTCACTTTATATAAACGTCACTTCGTGTGAGTTATTTCCTCATAGGTTCCGAAACGACTGAGCCTATCTTTCTCAAATTTCATACAAAAGTAATTTATATATATGGCAGTGTTCTTAGGCATGTTTTTTTTTTTTTTTTTTTTTTTTTTTTTTTTTACAAAATTTCATCCGATAAATATCGAAAATCGGAAAACATTGATCTTAAGAATAGTTCTTTCTTATAGAAAAAAAAACCAGAATTTTACAGAGGAATATTTTACGATACACCAGCCAAAGGAAATAATAAAATCTCAGTAAATCATTTTTAAAAAGTGAAAACATCCGATCTTAAAAATACTATTTCGCTCCTGTAAATAAACAAGAAGAATTTTTACGTTACACCAGACAAAGGAAATAATAAAACTTCAGGAAATCATTTCCTCTTAAAAAAACAACTAGATATATTGTCATCTGGAGATATAGCTAAGTGGTAGAACACTCGCATACAAATTGAATGACCCCCTCTTACAGCCAGGGCGTATATTCCTATTTTATCTCAATTTTTTCTTATTAATTAGTTTAATTAACGATAAAATAAGAGGTACCAGTTAAAATCGCCGTAAATCATTTCTTCTTTTGCATATTTTAAAAATAAACATTAATCAGAAGTTAATTTTCTAGGGCATTCATCGTAAAGCTACAATTCCCAGCTTATGTAATATTGTAAACAAACACAGACGGAATTTGATGAACGAAATCTATATATTAATACGATAGCGTGTGTGGTCCATTGTGTGTCACGCTTACATCCGAGTCGTTTAATGTTCTTCTATTTCTTGTCATAAATAATTTTATCAAGAATTCTTCATAAGTTTTGGTTTCGGTTTTGGCTTTAGTTGATGGTACTTAAATCATCTATTTTTTTTATATAAATAATTTTATCAAGAATTCTTCGTAAGTTTTGGTTTCGGTTTTGGCTTTAGTTGATGGTACTTAAATCATCTATTTTTTTATATAAATAATTTTATCAAGAATTCTTCATAAGTTTTGGTTTCGGTTTCGATTACGTCTGAAGGAACTAAAGTTATATATATTTTTTTTTCAGAAGTTTTTATTTCGGTTTCGATTTCAGCTTATGTACCCAAGTCATATGGATATATATTTTTATTTTTGAAATCGCAACTTTATCTATATAATTATAAAACTCAAATGACCTTGTAACGGGTAGTGTAACTACACATCCGGTTTACGACTTCCGTTTGCGCATGCGTACATAAACATAAACATAAACGTTTTCAGCGTCCCAATTGTTTTTTTGCGTTTAAATTATCCGAATAAACAATTTATTTGAACAGTTTATTTGCTTTTTTTACATCGTTCATTTCCGCATTGTCGTAATTAGTTTTATTGACGTTATTATTTACATATAAATTAAATATTTGATCCAGTGGGTCATGAATGTTTGTTTAAAATAAATGAAAAAAAGTTACATTTTATTTTCATATTCTACTTAAAAGCCATTCTTAACATGGGGAGAGCGTGTTTACCTATTCTATACTTTCAACGAACAATTTCATTTAAAAGATATATACAAATTTGTATTTAACTTTAAGTATTGTGATACCTGTTCAGTGCAAATTTACCTATAAGTATGGCAAACCACTTATAATTCAATGGCTCTAAGTTTTTTTTTCAAAAATAAACAATTATGAACAGAACGATTTATAGAAATGTATCTATATTATTTTTTATTTTAATATACTTTCATTCAAATGTTTCTGTTATGTCACAAAAAAATCTTTTCTTTACGTCACAAGTGTCACGCTCATAGATTAATTCCATAGCTAATATAATATACTGACCCAACAGGTCACAGGTAGTCTAGTAATATATAAATATTGATAGAACATTACCTCTATAATAATATATACGAAATTTGCAAGAATTAAAATATATTTAAGCATATTTTACGACCGAGCTTGCCGGGCGTTCGTGCTAGCTTAGATAAATACTTTTGCAGTTTTTTTAACAACAACAACAACAACAACAACAACAACAACAACAACAACAACAAAGCTGCCATAATATCAGAGCGTCTCCATTTACACTGAACATCTACAGAATGCCAACATCAATATATTATATATGAATGAGTCCCCTGTGAAATTTCCACAGTTCCCGCTAGTTATCATTATTATTGTTATCATTTTTTTTTTTTTTGTGAATTAGCCCAATGGGTGAATTATTTCTCATAATATATAATAATCAACAGAGGATTGATTCTACAATAATACATACGCAATATGCATAAATAAAAGCTAGTACACCCCCCCACATACAAACGTGTGTGTATACTGGTTGGACGCTTGTGATAATTTAATCTATGCATATTGCGCATGTATTATTGTAGAATCAATCCTCTATTGATTATTATATATTGCGACATACATGTGTGCGAGTGTGTGTGTGTGTGTGTGTGTTTCTCGATGCGCGTTTGCACACCCATTTAATTATAATAGATATTAAGAGTGATAATACGATATTTTGCAAAAGCATTGCAAAAAGAAAATAATAAGTTGGATCTCTTACTATATCCAAATTAAAGCAATCTTTAATTAATTCAGTCTCATAGGAATTGGGATCTGCCATTTTGAGATGATATGAATCAGAAAACTTATCAGCTTTTTCTAATAAAAAAACGGTTCAAATAATCGACATTACTGTACGGGAATTTTTATAGATTAATTTCACGTCGATATTTTAGAGTCCCATTGGAAATGAATAGCAATGCACAAATTAAAGAAAAAATAAAATTATTTAAAGGTAAGGCTTAATGATCTAAATGATCAATGAAAAACAGTATTTCCTCGACTAGAGTGAGGTACGTATTTCTTCTGTATTAACGTGAAAACAGTTTACTGCTATTTAATTCAATAATGCAACCTATGTTAAAATACCGTATAAAAGGATATAGACCAAAGACCTAAATATAACTATTTATCGAAAATCATTCAAGACAAGACGCGAAGCCACTTAATGTGAGGAGTTAAAGCAGGGAAAGATAAATGTAATCTTTTCTACGACATTCGAGGCCACCATATTGGTTTTAAAATTTGGCTTTTCTATGGGTTGACAGATTGTTATTTTTAAGGCCAAATTTGGCCTTTGTTATGTTATTTCATGGAACCATGTTTTGATTGAGCGTAAAAAAGGCCAAATTTGACCATAAAAAGGCAAATCTGTCAAACGCTAGAAAGGACAACTTTAAAAACCATTATGGCCGCCTCGAATGTCATAAATTTAGTCTCATAAAAATGATGAAAAACAAATCATAAAAATGAATTTTTTCTGGTTTTATTTCAGCCCCTGTGTCCAATAATGTGTTTTATATAAAAACAAATTTTTTAAAATTTGTCACTCAACAAAAGAAAACAAAATAAAACAAAATTAGCATCGTGTAAGGGTTGAAAGCGGTTGACATCATAAGTAACACTGTTGAAGCCTAGGTGATCTTTGGAAAATCTATAATAAAAATCGTCCACACTAAGAGTCAAGGAACAAAAAATATAAATATAAAATCACGCCCCCTCCCAAAATACAAACGAAAACAACCTATCCAAAAGAAATAGCATCGTCCAAATGTTTAAAACCGCTCCCAAATAAAAAAAAATAAATGATAATCGTAAATGTTCTTCTTTTCAGGGTTTTTATCTTAGGCGGGATATTAGTGTGTAGGCACTTTGTGCATAGATAAGTGTAAGGTTAACAGTATTTAAGTTTCTGTTTATGAGCGGTTCAAATGTTGATATTTGGTATTTATTGCCTTATGTAGAAAGCGCCGCCATATTGTAAAATTTCTCGAGTGTTCGTTTATGTATGTAGAAGTGGATTTTGGAATAATAGAATTGACTGGTCTCAGCCAATTAGATGGGCGAATTTTGAGAAAGGGAAAATTATTATTTTTGAATTATGTAATCGACATATAATGTTATGTGTATGTAGCTAATAACCAGTCATGATAGGTACAATGAAAGAATCGTATTGATAAAATTGTTTTGAAAATTACATAAGCTAGTAGCTAATAGCCTAGACGTAATGAATCAATATGTAGCATTTGTTATTGCAAACCTACGATACTTTGGTCTAGAGGGGAATTTCTGCAGTAAAAATATTATAGAGGAGATAATAAGTCGTTAGAAAACTATACGATGCAATTGTGTTTTATTGTTTATTTTTTCCAGTTTAATTTTCGAAAATAGATACGTCTTCATCACAATTTCAAATAAAGATGAACTAAAAACCAATTTTAATCCGTTTTTGCGTTTTCAATTTGTCTGGCGTTTAAGCGAATGCAAGATGGAAGTTTCACTTGCCAAGTGAATAAGAAATAATGATCTAGTTTCAGATTGTTTTAAATTGAAAATTCGAATTATCTCTCCTTATATATAAAAGTCACTTTGCATGTGTGGGCGTCGGCGCGTGTGTGTTTTTGTATGCGTAAGTTCGTTCTCTATCGACTCCAAAACAGCTAGACCGATTAAAAGAATCACACAAATCTTCTTTATGTTTCTGCGAGTGTTTTTTATATATATATATATATATATATATATATATATATATATATATATATATATATATATTAATCGGAATGCGTTCTCTAAGTATTGATAATTGAAAAAATCCGATTAATGAAAGCACAGTCTGATTTTGATTAAAGTTAACACCTTTAAACTGCCTAACATCACAAGTGCATTTCAGAAGTTTTATCACCGCACAAGCAGCAGTTTCTTTGATAAGAGAGAAGCGTGTTCAAAGTTAAAGTTTCTGTTTATAGCACAATTGGACCATGACTTTAGATTTTAAACTTTAATTTAAGCCATGATATAAAATAATTTGGTACTTGTGCACATTTGCCACCGTGCTGAAATAATAATCTTATTATTTTGAAAGCCATTCTTAACATAGAGAGAGGGGGTGTTTTGTAACTATTCTGTGCTTCCAACTAAAAATTTAATATAAAAAAAATATCCTAAAGCTTGATTTTAACATGAACATCTATTTAAAAATAGCACGGTGGCAAAAGTGCACAAGCACCAATAATTTTATAAAAGAAATAGTAGAATATATTGTGGACTAAGTCCCTGCGAGCAGGGATGCGAGCTTTCTCCGGGTGCACCGCGAAGGGTCCCCGACTAGATGAGACAATTAAACGACTTAATTGAAAAAAGGACGATTTCACCAGTTTTGATGATAATAAAAGTATTGGCAGTTTGAGACATTAGTTATCATTCAATGTCGAGCAACGTGGGATCTCCTGCTAGTTAAATATAATGCGGCCGTTAGAAAGACACACAATGCGATATATATATATATATATATATATATATATATATATATATATATATATATATATATATATATATATATATATACTCGGGTTTTTTTATATTCAAAAGTAATGGACTAATGAAGTCAACGAGGTTGTTAGATAGTGCTCAATAAAAAGAGCTGATAATACTTGTTTATTGTTATATAAACATGCTCACATCCCGCTGCTACAAATATCCACTTGTTTCAATCAAACAACAGATATCATCAGGCAGCGACTTGACTATTCAAAAGTTCAATGAATAAACTATTAAATATTAAATATTAAATAAAATATTCATTGAACTTTTGAATAGTCAAGTCGCTGCCTGATGATATCTGTTGTTTGATTGAAACAAGTGGCTATTTGTAGCAGCGGGATGTGAGCATGTTTATATAACTATAAACAAGTATATATATATATATATATTTTATACAAATAATATGGACTACATATGTGCATACATGTTTCTACTGCAACTACTTTTAGAGAAGTGCTGTGATCAGGCGAGATATTTTTCTTTCTTCTGGCTTTAAGACGCTGCTTCTCTAAAAGAGTTACAGCGAAACATGTATGCACATCTGTAGTCAATAATGTTTGTATAAATAATTACGCATTGCTAGTCATATATATATATATATATATATATATATATATATATATATATGAGAGAGAGAGAGAGAGAGAGAGAGAGAGAGAGAGAGAGAGAGAGAGAGAGAGAGAGAATAATTTTGAAACCAATCGTAGAGCTGTCAAAGTTCTACAGTTCTGTATTTTATATGCTTCTCCGACCACACCTTTGCTCCAAGTATTTTTTTTCTAAACATACCTTTCTAAAATCGTAGGAAAAGAGGTGGGATTACAAGCGTTACCCCTACTTCCGGTGCTGCGTATGAATTTCTCGTCTGCTCAAGTACTCACCAGAAGTTCATATTTGGACTTTAAGTGTAAATTTGTGCTTTCTTCGACTTTTTTTGTTATTTTCTCGCGAAAACGTCAACCTAAACTGATTCGGCCGACTAGTAGGCGTGAAAAAGTATGACATTACCGGAAGCGGCCAAATATTAAAAGCACCATTGTGCGCAACCAGGCGTCATGTTTTCCTTTGTTAAAATGTGAGCGAACATTCTTCAATTGTTATCTCCTTTCATTGGCAAATTCATACACACGACCTTTTGTTCGCTTATTCGCAGTCACACATTAGATATACTAGCTGAAATAATCGCTTATGTTCACCAACAATTTCAAACATACTTATGCCGTAAATATTTTGGCATTAAATATCTTATGCAACAGAATAAACATCAAATCGTAGAGGCGAATTCGAGAAATAAATCATTTTTTGCGATTGATGAGTTAAAAGTCCTACAGATTAAAGAGAATTCAGAAAAAGATTGGAGACGGCTGAATTTTGTGTAAAAGCAGAGTATCCACCTTTACCCCTTTACCTAAAGTTAATTAGACATAAACCGAATTACCTATCCTTACTTGTATTAACTCTGAACGACCAGTTAATTCGCTTAGGATTGAATACTGTACATATAAATATATAAACATATCTATGACTTTTTATAAAAACATGGCGGAAGGATAAAGTTGTCGCCATCCCCCCCCCAAAAAAAAAACAACACTACAGCTTTATTTTAAAACTTTTCTTGAGAAAGTCAATCCAGGTAACTTGATTATGTATTAGAGCTGACATCTATTCAATGTAACCACCTTCAGCCTCAATCATCGTCTCAATACGGGTCCAGAATACTCAGCGGATATCGGCGATTGGGCGGGCTTTGATGTTGTAAGAGGTCGTGTTGGTGATGTTCTTGACGGACAACCAAACGGAGTAGTCCAGCGGTTAAGGTCGGAGAAGGGCCAGTGAGAGAAGGGTACAAAGTCTCTTTCTGTGTTTCTTTGGACTTGCGGTCCGACGCCGAGTTCTTCTACCACACCCAGGGTTTGCCAGCGGCCACCTAATTACCCCAGGGGATCACCACACTCTTTAGCATATCAAGGTACACTTTGCTGTTGACTTTCACGCCGACTTCAAAGATATGAGGTGGCATGATGTGGCCATCACTTAAAATAGCACCAAAGACCATAATCATTGCCGAAACTTTGTTTTCATCACCCTGGGCATGTCTATTATTATGTGGCAATTCAACGATGCGTTTTGAGTGTACTGGCAATCGTCCTGATGTCATAACTTGAATGGGTAGGGAGCATGAGTTGTACAGCGGTGCATCTCCAAACTCGCTCGTCGAACATTGTTTCACTTTCAGACATGATACAAAGCTCCTATCGCTCTTGAAATGTGTACACAACTAGCCAACTAGTAGATGGTCTTCAACAAAAAAAAAAAAAAAAAAAGAAGAAAAGAAAACCGGTTTTAATTAAAAGGAAATAGAAGCATGTCTTCTTTTCTAGGACAACAATTTCATTATTCCATTTTTTTTACTGATGTGAAATATTAATATTAACCTTGTGTAAAAACGAAAGGATAAAAACGTGAAAAATCCAGTTAAAATGCAAAAGCGTTTTTGTTCCTATCAGTCGGTGTAAATTCACAAATATTGAAGATATCTGAATTTTCACGAAGACTTTCGTTTCTCTGTATACCTTTTTTCCGAAAATTAAATTGTATTAAACATAGACCAAGTTACCTACCCTTTATTTCTAGTAACACTGTTCTAAAATGCATAATGATTAGTTAATTAGTTTAGATGTGAATCTTGCACGTAGAAATATATAAACCTAGACATAACTTTCGATAAATATAGCTTAACATATGATATCTCAATTAATTTTCCTGTTCAGTGTTTAACGATCTGAAATATTCATGGTGGCTTTATTTAGTTTGGATGAAACGAAAACTATGAAAGATTGGAAAATACAATTTAAGTTCAAATAGACTTTTCTTCGCAACCTTTTCAATTTAGGGAATGAGAGATTATTCTCGATTTTGTATCATCAGATACGTATGTTTGAGTATAATTTGGTATCGTTCACATTAAAAACCGGCCTTTTGTCTAACTTTCCTCTAGTGTGCAGAAAAGTAAATACAGTAGAACCCCGAGATACGGCAGTCTTAAGATACGTTTTTTTTTCAGGTTTCCAGGCCCCTGATTACGGTATTTGCCTTGCGTTACAGTGTTATTTATAATGTTGTTTGATTATATACATGTGTATTATATACTGTACTGTATTTTGTTACTAATTATTAATGCCGTATACCGGGGTTCTATTGTATAGACAATTGCTGGTAACCAGATCTTTCTTTATTGGAATAAGCCAAAAACACTATCAATAAATTCGCCCCACTCTCTATTGGTGCCCAAAACTTAAACGTGGATTTCATCAGCAAAGCTCTTTTCATTGAACTGCCCGTCTGTGGAACTTTGTTCCGCTGGTCAGTTTTTAAACTGACTCCAATATTGTCGTCTTCAAGTCCAATGTAAACAAGTTCTTATTGAACCGTCACCCTAAAAAATCTGATTGTACCAAATTTTAACCACAAATGATTACTGCACTACTATCCCAATGACTACAATACATACATTATTCCTTTATCCTCGAGTGGCATCCAGACCTTGATATGTGGTAATCCCTTTGTAAAAACAACGTATAGTTTGCTCTCCGTCTTAGTTGATGTACTCGCCTTTCTCTTCTTTCAGGAGAAGCCGTTTTCTGCCAACCATTGTTTCCCCACTTTTGTACCTGAAAGTTTCAAGCAGATCCGTCTAGTGAACAATAGTTTATATCAATTTTCATTTTTCTGTGGATCTCATCGATATCTGCGGTTATGTAAGTTTTAAACAATTAGTCTCACAATTATGTTTAATTTTGTTCATGACACTTTGCACAATAATATGTGTTTTCAACTTTCTTTAAAATAGTCTTTTTCATTCATTCTTCAACTGGTTTTCTAAGTTCCAGCAGTAATTTACGATGACATAACATCGTTATTTCAATTTTTTTTTCCACAGCAAATAAATAAAAATCAAACGACTTATCATCGGTTGATTGAAACAACACAAATGAATCACAATTTATTTAAACAAAAAGTTAGTCGAAGAAAAGAGTTATTGATACTCGAAGTTGGATAATTAACAATACAATGAGACGCTTGCATACGATAAATGAAATGGATTTAAAAAAATCGCTCCAGACAAGCATGAAGCCACTTGATGTAAGAAGCTGTAAATACCACTTCAAGGCCAGAAACTAATTTCTATAATTATAAAAATGCAACTTTGTCTGTGTGTGTGTGTGAGTTCGTTCCTTATAGACTCCGAAATAGCTGAACAGATTTTCTTTAAAATTTGCAGAACTTTAGTGTATAAGTCTCGTAGTGATCTTAGTCAAGTTTTGTCACAGAATAACCCCGATAATTACTAATAATCGATAATGGAAACCGTTATTTTAATTCATCAATTATCGGTAAATACATTTTTTCCATGTCATCGTTAGCAACAATGATAGAACAACGGGCCATGAAAATTCTACTGTAAGTAAATTGATAGCGTTTTTTTTTGTTGCATGACGTGGTCTGTAGGTTCAAACTCCGCACGTAAATTTCTTATTTTTTCATTAAGTGCAAAGAATTTTATAAAACTTGAAAATTTACGTTTTCTTTTGCTTTTTTTTTTGTTTTGCATGACGTGGTTTGTACGTTCAAATCCCACACGTAAATTTCTTAATGTGTTTTTTTTTAATCAAAATATTACGACAGGAAAACACCAAGTGGCGTGCTATTCAACGATAAATGTGAGATAAAAGATTACGATAAAAAAACAGCCCCCCCTCCTTTGTCAGAAACATCGCTCATGGAATGCGAGGACAAAATAAGGAGATCGGGAGTTACAAATCTGCTGAAACTAAACCCATGATCAAATTTCTACACCTTTTATTTTGATTACTTAAAAATACAGCTCGACTAGTATTTATTGACTTTGGACTTGAAGGCGATCATGTTATTGTCTGCCGGGAACAGCTTTGCAACAATGTGCTCCAAAGTTGGGACGCTCTTCGAAATAAACTGTTTATGATAAATCCGTTTGGTTTTAAGTACGGATAGGAAGCAAGGAAACGCATTCGCAAATGGTTGTAGGAAGAGAAGCTTTTTCTATGAATGTTGTAGATGGGACGGTGAGGCATTTGAAAATTACTGTATGTTTCAGACTGTATGTTACAGACTGTATGTTACAGACTAACAGCGTGTTATCGCTGAGAATCAAACTGTACGGAAGCGAAGAGATTATCTAGATTGCGAATCACTTTTGTATTCCGTGCAGGCAAGAAATAGCGCACTGAGCGACACCTTCACACATGTGGCACCCGTAATGCATCTTACGACACGTGTATACCTTTTTTTTTATACACCTGTATATGTGGAAATAAAAAGTTTACAAAAAAAAATCAATCGTATTTGCTTTATCTAATTCAACTCCAATAGGTTACACACAATTCAAGGTGTGGGTTTCTGCGGAACCAACTAAATTCGAACGTGGTGCACCCAGGTTTTCATTTCTTGTTTCTAACCACTAAGCCACCGTTAAACATTGTTATAACTAACGCGTTTAAGATCTGCATGTGAAAAAAAATGAAATCAACAGAAAAATAGTTTTAAAACAATAGACGAGTTACAACTATGCTCCTTTTAGGCTTTGTTGATTGCAACACACCGCTTTCTTAGCGTGAGTTACCAAGGTAAAATAACTGCTTATTTCTCTGCCTTAATAATTAACATGCTCGACGTGTTCAGCCTGCACTTAACGGCAAAGCACAGTAGTTGATCCTATAATAAACAACAAAAAGGCGTAAAGTTCAAAATCAAAAACCGTTTATTCGGTTGTTGTTTTTTTTACTTAATTCAAAAGACGTATCTGCTGTTAAGGACATAGCCCTTGTCGCCAATGGGTTCTTTACAGATTGCGCTATCTCTGCGTTAGGTTATCTGCACATAAAACCTTTTTCTTTATAACTAATGACTAGGGCTATGACAACAGCATATTATTTTTATTATTTTGACTCTCGAGTATATATCTGACACAGTTAGACACACTTAATCAAATGAGAACCACATCACTCTATATAACAGTATACAAGAGATCAGCGGATACACACCCGAGAGTCAAAACAATGAAAAGAATGTGCTGTTGTCATAGCCCTCCTAATGACTTAAAAACAGCTCCCCGAGCTGGACTGCATTTACAACTAGCCATTGAGATTCTATTTCCTTATAAAACGTATATTTATTACTTATTATAATGTATGTGTTCTCACAATGGCTATTTTCAGTGATTGCTCACTGATAAAAAAGGCGGCGTTTTCTGGGAGGGGGAAGGGGTTAGTGCCAACAAGTCTTTTCAAATATCCAGCATTTAAATATTTTTTCAATAACCTTTGTAAATCGCTATGCGATTTCCGAACAGCCGTTTACCAATTTCGCTGATAACGACTCTTAAATCTCTCTGGTATTTTGAGTGATAAAAAGTCTCCACAGAATATTTTACAACTACACATCACCCACGTGTTACCATAGGTCGGACAGCGATTACATGAACTAGTATTAAGCTTTGAATAGGTCGAATATTACAGACCGTAATGACACGAAATCTGCAAAACAGACTCGTTCCCCGACTGAATCATAATAAGCTGAAAACACAATGTATTAGGCTAAATCGGTTCGACAGCAAATGGATATGAAAGTAAAGTAAAAATATGACGTCACAGAAGTCGAATCGACAGCGAACGCTGGTTTTAGAAGCATTTCTATGTAGAAATATATGTTGGACGTACGTTTAATAACAGGAAGTACAATAAAAATAGGATACATGTGAAGTTGTATGTACAAAATGAATTAACTATTCGTACGCGTTCCCTGTCTGAACCTGGCGCACGTAATATCTAGCCCTTTCGGCCCCCATCACTTTTGATACGTTTAATCTCTTAGCCGGTCGAATGAATGAGTTAATCCTACCAACTTTTAATAGAACTCCTCTGAGATACCTACCCACTTTCACATTTTTGTCCTAGGCCTCTGCCAAATTGCGGTTATATTAGAATGACACTGTCTATTCTCCAAACTCTATCCCCCGTTTTCTTTTTTTTCGACAGACCCTGTTCTCATTTAAATATTGACATGCTTGTTTTCGGTACTGAAAAAACAAAACAAAACAAAATCAAAACAAACAAAAAAGGAAAGCAGTAGGCGGTCTATTATTTAGAGATATAATTTGGAGAGTCGTAAACTTACTAACCGATTTTTTACATCTTTTGTTCTTTTACCAGTTCCCGTGTTATTCCTATAAATTTTGTGCGTGGACATAATTTTCAAAAAATAATATTTCCAACAAATTTGAAGATATTATTTTTTTACTGGAATCTTTTGAGATGAGTAATTTGTATATTTATTTATCTATTTGCAGACTTCCATCCTCATAGCCATTAGGATATCTTAATTAGAATGGCTCGTAGAGTAAATGCTGTATTGTGGTTAACTGAGATAATTCTAGTCAAGTGTGGGGTAGAATTTTTTATCACTTTTGACCAAAGATAACCAACGATCTCCTTTCTCGTCACACTTTGGATGGCCTTGTGCATATTTGTTTTAGTTCTAAGCTTTTAATTTTTTTTTTACACGGTGGTCACCACTTATCAAGGCCCAGAAGCCACTCAAGGATACCCTTATTGCAAGTACAGTACGTTAGTGTGGAGATTTAATGAAGTGTTTACTTAAGAGGGCGGTTCATTAGGAATTTGTTTACGTTGGACTTGAAAACATCCAAGTTGTAGTCAGGTGGGAAGCAGGTAGACGGAACAGAGTTACACAAGCGGGCAGTTCTAAGAAATAAGCTTTGTTCATGGAATCCACGTTTTGATTTAGGCACAGATAAAGAGTTCGGGAATTTTTTCACAGTAGATTCAGCTAGACGGGTGTTTTTCGTGAAAGATTGGCGAGGGGGAACCAGAGATTGGAGTTCAGACGAGCACTTGCCATGGAAATAACGATAAAACAAAGATAGGCTCGCAACGTCTCTTCTGTGGGAGAGAGGTTGCAGGGTAGAGAAAAGGGCATCCCCCAATAAGACACGAAGTCTATTTTGTACTCTGTCAAGGCAGGATAGGCTGTTTTTAGCAGCTCCTGCCCAGATATGGCAGCAATATTTCATCCTTGGACGTACTTGGCTGTTATATAGATAGAGAATTGCATCAGTAGTGAGATATCTTCTGGAGCGGTAGAAGGATCCCACCATCTTTTCAGCGACCTTGGCAACAGACTTGATGTATGTGTTCCATTTCAGATCAGGAGTAAAGGACAAACCCAGAAGCTTGTCAAAACACGGGGCTTCTCCTAGACAAGAGCAATTCATTTCAATTGATTCCAGATGGGATCAAAGCGCTGATGATGTAAAGATAGGAGTTTGGTTTTAGATGCATTAAAGGTAACCAGCCACGTCTTCCCCCACTGAACCACGCGCTCGAGATCAGAGGAGAGAGAATCAGAGAGAACTTTGTCATTTACAGCCTTTTATGTGTTGCCGTAGATGGTAGTGTCATCAGCATAGATGTTAACGAATGATTTAAGTATGTGTTTAGGGAGGTCATTGATGTAGATCAGGAGAGAGTTGGTCCCAGGATTGACCCTTGAGGGACTCCAGCATTAATACTGCAGGCTTCTGATTTTTGTCCATCGACCACTACTCTTATGAGCCTATCGGAGAGAAATGATTTAATGATTGAGAAAACATTTCCAGTTATACCGTAGCTGGAAATCTTGTGAAGTAGGCCCTTATGCCATACCTTGTCGAAGGCCTTTGATATGTCAAGAGCAATTGACCTAGAAAGGAAGCCTTTGTCAAGAAATTCACTAATCCTGTGAGATATAACCGTTAGCACATATGCGGTAGATCTTGCAGAGCGGAAACCATATTGTGTGTCACTAAGAAGATTGTTTCTGCTGAGGTGGTTTACTATTTCTCTATTTAATATGGATTCCAGCAACTTACTCATAACACATAGGAGACTTATTGGTCTGTACTGAGAGGGAGATGACTTATCACCTAAATTCTTAAATACAGGGCATACTGATGAGGTTTTCCAGGGAGTCGGAAAGCACTTCTCCTTAAGGCAATGCTTAAACAGTTTCGTACGTATGAGAGCAAGTTCTGCAAATATATTCTGCAAATAAATATTTCAAAGTGTAGTATCTGATCTGTTACTACACATCCGTTCTGTCCTCGGTCGTTGAAAAGAGATCACTAAGACGATTGTATTTTTTGTGTTCCTAAAAAAATGTGGGAGCTGAATTTCTCCACATTAAAACTCGGTCTTGTGTATAACTCTGCCGCCGTGGGGACGCGAGCAAATTGGCATTATGCGGTATTTTCTAGGCGTAGGGAAGAAGATGTAGGTTGGTTAGCTAGGTGGTATCTTTTACATTCTCCTCATCAATTACCAAAGCAATTATTTTAATCTATAACAGAAAACAATGATGTCTAACGCAGATTAGAGAACAAAGACTTTCCACATTCGGAGAGCCGGTTGGAGGTTGTAGTGGCAGTAGAGAGGCGGAACAAGTCTCACTCGCTTCCTATTTGCATTTTCTTCGTCAATCATTACGTTCATTTTTGTATTCATTTTTGTATTCATTTTTGTATTCATTGTTTTTTTTTATTTCTATATAAATGATCAGGAAGTTTTGTGATAGATGTTTACTTTGAGTCTGACTTCTTTAAGAGAGACGCAATGACCGTCATGGTCATCGTATTTTACATTTGACCTTTGGCCGTTAGGTTTACTAAAAATGTTTGTCCTACATCAGTTACGATTTGTTTCAAAAGTATTGTAAATGACGATTTTTAGTTTTTATTATTTGGATTATTCTAACTAATGTTCTTGGATATTGTTGGCACAACGTTTAGGTCGTATAACCATGACGCAACGGTGAGTTAAGTTTCGATCCTCAGTTTGGGTGATACTAAAAATACAATTACAAATAAATTAAGACTTCAACTTTGTTGTGGCTCACAGACCGAAAGCTAGCTACTCCTGTGGATTGCATACAGGTTACTTATGCATCTGCATTACTGCGATAAAGCCGAACTTTCACGAGCGTTTCCGGGCAGATAATGGGAAAATTCGGAATATGTGAAAACACATAGCCAATCAAATTCAAGTAAGCAAACGATAAAATAATTCAATGAATTTCTTGACAAAGTTACAACAGTTATAGTTAAACAATTTATCGGCAACACTTTAAAACGGTTCTTTCCGTTATCGGCCCAGAATCTCTCGTGAAAGTCCGGCTTTATCGCGATAACATCGATATATGATGGACCCCCGCGTGGATTTCAACAAATGAGCTTTCACCACAACAGCTAAGTTGCTCGGAAATTCACTCAGATGATTTGTTTATAGTATTGAAGGCTTTCTGTAGAACTATCCACAATTTTTGGTATTACTGCCAAACTTTGTCGGTGTATATGACTGTCACAGGACAGAGTATTCAGTAGACCGCAGGTTTTTACACCAGAATTTCCTTCTCCTGGATGTATGTCTTAAAGAAGACTGCGGGCGCATCTCTCCCAGTGAATTAATGCGCCCCCAGATACCAACCCGGAAATTTCTACGACTCGGCGGGGTACATACAACGCCTAGACTTCCCAAATGGTCACTCGTCTGGTACTGGGCAGGCTACACGTTGCTTAAGTTCAGTGATCTGGCGAGAACCGGTGTGTCAACGTGATTATGCCGTATATCGATATATAAGTACCGCATAAAGGGTTCGGTTGGAGATGCCGTACAGATGCCTAAGCTCGACAATAGGTAACAGAAGGTCAGGAGTTACATCGAATTAAACGTTGAAGATAACATGCAAAATGATAACACTAGTCCGAATAATCAAAATATAATTTAGTCACAAACCATTGATGATTTAAAAAAAAAGAGGATCAAAGCGAAACTCTGTTCAATTCCAGTTGGGATGACACAGATAATCATAGAGGACTTTCAAGAACGACCACATTAATCTTTTGCTAACAACGGACGCAAAACGTCTGATATAATTAAAAAAAAAAAAAAAATCGAAACCAGGTTATATGTATTTCTTTGAAATGTCTTTTTAAAGATAGTTTTGTTCTTTGTTCATATCCATTTAAAATGTTGGAGATCTTTAAGCATACTCCTGTATATTGCTACACGTGTTTCATATAAAATGCCATTAGAAGTTGTGTTCGGCATTAAATAGCAGCTAAAAATATATCTGGTATTTTATGAATGGTCGTTTGCCGATAGCAAATATTATCTTTTCGTTTTTCTTTTTTATCTTCTTTAAATTTTTTTTTTCTTCTTTAAATTTTTTTTTTCTTCTTTAAATTTTTTTTTTTCTTCTTTAAATTTTTTTTTTTTCTTGTTTGCTCTTGTTGGTGTACGAAAGTAAAATTAGCCACGATGTTACTTGATGCGTTGTTGGAGTTTAAAATTCCAAGAGACCGACATTTCTTTCATCCTCCTGCCGTTTGGTGCGGAGATGTTCTTCCCACGACCCACGTAATTTAATTAAAATATAAATAATGTTTTATTTTTCGTAAATTAAAAAATATATATATATTTTAGAATATAACTAATTACATTGGTTTACAAATATTTTTTTTGTTGGAAGGCTGAGGAGGGACATAATTAAAGGAATTTTCAACGGTATTATCCGACGAATTCGAATTTCTAAACATTCTTTACTGCATGACATCTACATTTAAGATGCGTCTACGCGACGTTATGTCATGTTCTGTCTGTCGGTCGTCAAGTTTACTTTCTAAACCAGCAGTTCAGCCAGGCTTTGCTATGGCCCAATGTACTGTTCATAACTTTACGTGTATATATATATATATATATATATATATATATATATATATATATATATATATATATATATATATATATATATATATATAAAAACTTATATATTACTTTCTTTTACCCATGAAACGCCGAAATGAAAATAACGTTCGGAAAATATAATCGCCACCAAAAGTCGGGGAAAAAACTAAAGAAGAATGATAACTCAATATTATTAGCACGTATTTTTAAGTAGAAACTTATAAAAAGATCTTATCGTTCTTACTTAGCTAGTATATTTCTCATTGTTTATAAAGATAGCGAGGTTTTTCACCAAATTAAAAAATGAGCAGTAATTTAACAATATTCAATCGTTAATTTGATATAAAGCCCCCATTCTAAGTAAACAGGCTATGAGTTTTGTCCATTTATATCTCGTCGATAACTACAAATATATATATATATATATATATATATATATATATATATATATGTAGTTGTCGACATACAGTGGTGTTTCGTTGTATCACAACTCCTCAGTGCCGTTAGACTAGTATCTCTCCCAAGCCAAGGATCGAACTTAGAACTGTCGTGTTGACAGTCGGCAGCTATACCTCTAGACCACGGAAGCGACGCCCGCAAATAACTTGTCCGAATATCTATCTAAACAAGCATCCGTCCGCTACTTGTAAAGTGCCCAAACCGCCTGTTTGTAAACAAACCGTGAGCTTCGCATTTTTCAGCCAATTAAGTAGCGAGTGAGAATTATTTACGACAGTGCTCTACCCAAATGGGGGGGGCTTTAAAATATATTTGTAGTCATATATATATAATTTATAAAATATAGTATTAATTAGTTTTACTTACAGACGACATTAGTGCTCCACGCTTACGTAATCATCAATGTAGGAAGTGATAGTTTCTGCCGATCGATGTTTATATTTATCGCAGAACGCACAAGAAATAAACAACTTTTATGCCACTCACAAAGAATAAAACCCATATGTTATCTGCTAAACGTCTAGAATCCTTATTCCAGTTGTTGTCAAAATCAATTTCATGATTTTCCTTGTAGCAAATGTTTTAAATTAAAGACAAGCTTCAAGGCTCTAAATAAGAATTGAAATTCAGAGAATAAAACCTTGTTTCTTTATTGTCTAATGACTAGGGATGAAATTGAATGCAGATCTGAAATATTCAATATTTTGAATAAGTAGTTATACTCATAGTGTGCTTCGTAAACACTAGAATTGTTAACGTACGTTGAATAAACTTAAATTGGGGAATAGTAGCGTATTCCAATCAGCCGTAATTTTTAATTAAGTGAACAAGTCACCCAACTCTTTCTTTACCCAACTCTTTCTTTGATATCTACGCATTTGGCAAAACATTTTCCATTTATGTTGACTCAACCAACCTTTAATATTTCTTTATGTTTTCCGCGGGCATTTTTGACGAACTCTAACTTGCATGAGTCCCAGCACATCACAGACGCGTATTAAAATTAGACTGCAAAATTGTAAGAAACTTTACTTTGTTAAAGAACAATGCAGAATAATCATACTCATATCGTTGCCTCCGTTCAATCTCGAAAGACAAAGGATACCCCCTGTAGGGGCAGCTGCGAGTGTAATTGTGTGGCAAGGGTTGATCAATCCTCAACCACACCTCTCCTGAATCGGCACTGCTTGAGTCCAGTGGCAAGGAGAGGTCCAGGACGACTGGAAACAATGCCGAGATAAGCGGAAACCACATACAGCACCTGGAAGTCTCAAATGGTCACCCATCTGGTACTGGCCAGGCTCATCGTTGCTTAACTATGGTAATCTGACGGGAACCGGTGTGTCAGCGTGATTATGCCGTACAAATTAAACCTAATACTCATATAAAATAATATAAACTAATAAGTTTATGTATTAAAGATAAATTATGATAATACTTCTGTTTAATAATAAAAAATAGTACTACTTTTATGCAATACTACTACTACTACTACTACTACTAATATAGAAATAAACAAACTGTTGTGCAATAAGAAAGTCTTAAAATATACGTCATAAAATATACGTCATAAAATATACGTCTTAAAATATACGTCATAAAATATACGTCATATACAAAAATAGGTCATAAGTTTGGAGATAGTCAAGATTGTTTGCTCTTTTTGATTTTTTGTGATTGCTGTCTATTTTGCTGGATGATTAGACATGATCAAGAAAGCTATTCTTAACATGGAGAAATGGAGGCTTTCATATCATCGAAAAGGAAAAGAAATATTAATTAGAAGTCAGCATATCTTGCCTTTTATCGTCGTCTTTTCTGCGGCGCAGAAATCGGAATTAAAAAATAGGAGACAATCTTGGCTATAACCCAAAGTAGAATAATACGGTACTAATACGGCTAGCGAATATATTAAAACAAGAAAGGACTGAAAAAGAAAACTGATGTAAAAAAAAAAACATTTCTACTTCTGATTGGTTCCAAATGTACGTGTACAGTTTAATTAAGACATTCAAAAAATAAAAATATCGAAAAAAAGGTTATATTGTACGTATCCGTTTTGGACTGAAGATCTTTGAAAAAAAAACTTCATTTAATTTGATCGAGTAGTTTTTTTTTTTTTTTACAGCGGAAAAGCACGTTTTTATGAGAGCGCATTGAAGTCAGCCATTATGGACTTTTTTAGAACACGCCACGGGGAGATAACTCAATGTAAAGCGCCGACACTCCCTTCCCATCTTTATTACTAGCTTTCCTCCCGAAAATCGAACATTTGGCTCAGGATCATAACAAATTGTTTTTTCGCTGTAGAAAAACAAAAACAAAACAAAACAAAAAACTACTCGATGAAATTAAGTGAAATTTTTTTGGGAGAACTTCGTTCCATAAAGGATACGTACAATATAACTTTTTTCGATATTTTCATTTTTTAATGGCTTGATTAAACTGTATAAGTACCGTTCCAAAGTTTAATTAGTCTTTTTTTTTTTTTCGTAAAACTTCTTGAACATGTAAAACAAAATCCTAAAATAAATCAAAACAAACAAACGAACAAAACAACGCAATTCATTGTAAGTCTCGTCTTCATCAAACTCTTCTATAAATATTTCTCAATAGAGCATTGGTCTGGTGATTAAAAACATTTTCGACTTGGGTTACATTCTTTTGGATGAAATTAAATTGCTGACTGAAACGCTTTTGGCGCCTCTTTTGGCAGCGGAAATCTTACCCATAATTTAGGTGCAAAAAAAACGAATATCACTTGCTGTAAATAATAACGAAGGCGCCTCTTATGCATTTTCTACTAAGATATAACACCGCAGACTTAACAAATAATCTATCTATTTATTTATTTATGCAACTATAAAGTTGAAGTTTGTGTTGCACTTACATTGAGATTAAAAGCCTAATTTTTCTTTTAAAATTATTAAAAAAAACTTTTCGATATACCTGTTCATAGATATGCGAGCATCTTTATGAAGGCTAACTAATTTGCATATTTTATGAAAAAATGAACGTTCATTAATCAATTATTCATTTTTTATGGTTTTTTATTGGATGATTGGTTTCACTTAACTATTAAGCTCACTTCTATTTATGCATATTATCAACAATGAGCATAATTGCATCACATTTAGAAGACAATGTCTAGCAAACGCACATCTATTTATATATATATATATATATATATATATATATATATATATATATATATATATTATAGTGACTTTGCCTGTGTGTGCGGGCAAGTCTATACCAAACTTATCTCTGAATTTTTGGTCTATAAACGTGAAACTTGATATATAGAGGATTAATTATAGATATTGATATATAGAGGCTTTTAATTTATGGGGCAATTCCGGTTGTTTTCAGCTGGTAAAAAAAAAATAGCAACTAAATGGCTAAAATTAAAAAAAAATTGTTGACCTTGACAGGAGCAAGTAAAGTAAAAGTAAAAGCAGTAAAACTTACTTTTGGCATACGCAAAAAACAAAAAACAAAAACCAAAAAAACCCAAAAAAACATTTATAGCTTAAAGTCACTTACTGCCGAGAGCTCAAACGGTAACGGCTGGAGTGCTAAACATTTTTTTTACTTACATTTTCACCCCAAACAAGGCACATTTCCACTTTGATGTAGGGGCTTCTATTAGGGACATAAGCTATAGGGGTACTATGTGGGGAGTTGGGCAGAAAGACGTCGGTTCACGTTACACTTGAACTTCTGCATGTCAGTACAGTTGGGGAAGCAGGAACCCGGAAGGGAATTCCAAAGTCTAGCGGTTCTGGGGAAGAAACTATTGGAGTAGAAGGCTCTCTTACATCTAGGGATCTCTACTGTGAAGGGGTGGGATTTTACTGCTTGTCGGGTTTGTCGGGGGTATTTACGTAGAGGGGGTACAAGTGCTTGCAGTTCGTCAGAGCAGTTCGTTAAAGTACTTGTAGAACAGGCAAAGGGATGCTACATTTCGTCGATGGGACAGAGGCTGAAGCTTGGATGATAGTTCAGGACCTATCAGGTTGGCGACTCTCTTTTGAACGTTGTCTAGGAGTGAGAGACTAGTAGCAGATGCACCGGTCCAAACATGACAACGATACTCCATACATGGGCGAATAGTGGTCTTATAGAGGTACAGGATACTTTCGAGCGTTAGTAGCTTTCTAACACGGTAGAGAGAACCCATCTTTTTCGCAGCAGTCCTGGCAATGCTCTCAATGTAATTATTCCAACTCATGTTTCCTGTGAACGTTAGGCTGTACTAGCTGATGGCACTCGTTATGATCTTTATAATTTTTGAAATTATTACTATATATTGGATCAATAGAGATTGGCTAATAATGAATACGAAACATTCGTGAATTAAAATATGATGTTTATGCATATTTATGCGTATTTTACAATCGTGCAACGTCGGGCGACCTGCTAGTAGATTATAAAATTATGATTATTGATAGCAAATACTATTTAGGCCTTTTGTAGAATTTACTTAAAACAATAACGCGTCTTATATAATAAGGAGGAGACACCTTACACTTCTTAGTACTAAGGTATTAAAGTAAAGTTATAATTAAGCTCAAATAAAGCTTGATTTATAGTGGAACTAAGGCCTAGTGAGCGATGCCTTTTTCCTCTATGTACTACCTTTTTCTTACAGAAGGGACGTTGAGAGGCTATTTCTGCTCTCTCATCATTTTCATGCCAGGTGTCTGACTGAGCGTCTAACTACAGTCCACTCTCTAAAAAACAAAAAAAAAACTCCTCTAACTACAACAGTTGTCAACAATTTCTGTATCTGTGTTTTAAACTAAACGAAGATTCCATGAGCAAAGTTTCTTTTCTAGAGTCACCTGGCTGTAAAACACGATGCAGAGAGCTGCTAATCAGCTGAGTATAACACGATCGTTTTCAAGTCTAATGCAAACAATTTCTTGTTGAGCCGTTCTCTTAAATAATGAAACCTTACTTTAGTTTCACCATTACCGACCATCATGGTGTTGTCTCAGTAACAATCTTATACTTATTAACCCTTATGCTCGAGTGGCCTTTGGATCTTGATATTGATGTCCAGAAATATATATATATCTTAGCAATTCATTTTTCTTGAGGTTATTTGACCCGAGTCACGTGGGAGACACCACTAACACGACCGACTAACAATCCGGTGCAACATTAATTTATGACAAGCAAACAAAAACTATAAAAAATAAAGATGGAACCTGATTTAAATAATGACAAAGATAATTTTTCGTACGATTTTTTGTCATTAAATTATTAAATCAAACTCAAAATAAAAAACAAAACAAAACAGAAAAACAGAGCAACACAGCATTTGGTCAAAATTATGATAATTCGTTTCTACTGAATTTTGTATCAGTAGAAAAGTTTATCATCCTGAAGAGATAGAGAAACGTACTAAAAAGTTAGATGAGTCTCTGGTAGATAAGAGATTAATGTGCGAGACGAGGCCCAGGAAAGTTACTAGCTGATATAAACTACCTCTTTCTTTCTTGATTTCTTGGATTCGTACTTACTAGTATGTTGCGTTTCACTCGTTTTCGGTATTAAATTTGTATCACCTCTTAACAGCCATGCGTGGCTTCTTCACCCCTCAATAGTCTGATGAAGCAACTACTATAATAACCACGCAGTGATGTTAGTTATTTAAGCCAGAAATGCAGTAGGTTATCCATACCAGATTATTGTAGTTCTGGAACCCGCTCAACATTGTTTTTATCATACCAGCTGTTCTTTACGACTCTTGCATTACAGGTTTGTTTTCGTTGCTTTTGGCAACATCTTGAATCCATTGGGCCTCTTCATTGTAGGTAACCTTGTTTTCGAACAGAGCCCCCCCCCCTAATAAATCCCTACCTCTTGTTTTTCGGGTGGCTTTTCTATCGTTATTGTGTCCCTTCTTAGGTTACTGTAGAATAGTCGTACATATTGCTTAACCTATTTATTTTCGGTTTTCGCCATATTCTTGCTTTCTTTTTTTCTTTATTCTTTTAGCAAGTATTGTAGGATCCTGCTCCGAGTTCACTCGCTATGTTCTTCATCTCCTCTATTTTGTTGGGATTTTTTATGCAGAGTCTGCATATGGTGTTCTTCAATCGTCTATACACTGACGCGGCGACAAGGAATTGTTCCATATGAGATAATTTCTTTTTGCAATGTTTCAGCTGAGTTTAGAGCTTCAGTTTCTAGCTTAGTGTTTGTTTTTTTTTTCTCTGGACTCCCATCGCTTTTGCTGTTGGAAATTAGGGACCGTGTTTTTAATAACAGTATAGTGTCCTGCAGCATAAGATATCCGGTTAAACTCCATGAGCGGTGTGTTATATAGCCCAAGTCTCTTAAGAGCAACATTCACTCTTTTTATTGCTTCCCTTGTAGCTTTCGTAGATTGTACTTTTGGCAAATTAGATCTTTCCTCGAGCCGTATTATCTGGACCTCCTCACTGGTTTTACATAGCTCTTCCTCAAATACAAAAAGCCTATCGTCCAGTACTGGAAATTTCTGAAGTAGTGGTGTGGATACAGGTGTTGGCAGTAGTGTCCTTGTCGATAGTGATGACGAAGAACCAAGGTCCACTGACTGTTATGGATGTTTACTTTGTTATCTGATGTGAGAGGTGAGTAGGGGAGTCATTCAACGAAGTCGATCGTTGTATTAAAGTTGATATCTATTGAAATATTATGGGCACAGCCAGTTTTGCTGGATGTCTCCAAGTCCAATATAAACAAATTCCTGATGAACCGCTCCCTTAAGTAAGACACTTTATCAAATCTCCAATAATAACGATTACTACGATACTATCCCATTCATTACTGTACACGCAATAACCCTTATCCCTGAATGGCTTCCGGGCCTTGATAAATGGTGAATACCATGTAAAAATAAAAAATAAAAAAGTGAATGGTTGGGTTATTCTAGCTGTGCTTTTGGGGTAGTGTATTGATCAATGATGAGTGTTTTATGAGGATTTCCAGCAGATTTTGCTTTTTAAAAATTTATGAGATTATATATGCTCAGTGGAATATGCCATGGAACAAATTCGATTTGATTTTTAGCCGATAAAAATAGCTGCTAAGGAGTCAAAATTTTAAATTTGAAACTTGTCAGGCAGTCGATATAAAATACGCAACTATATATTTATGCGTTGAAGTTCGTCAATTCTTTGGTTTTGATATGCGAGCGATCTTAGTTCAGATGGTAACGAAAAATGCTGAGGAGCTACATGTTTACGTTTCGATTCTCATTGATTAAACTGATGTTGTCCTTTTTAAGTTTTGAAATCACTACTATATATTGACGCAATCTGATTACCAATAGAGAGTTGACTTTATAATAATGAACACGAAATCTGCATAAATACAAATATAATATTTAACCGTATTTTACAATCGGGAAATCCCAGGCGACCAGCTAGTATATATATATATATATATATATATATATATATATATATATATATATATATATATATTTCTTGGCATTCAGGTTGTATGTTTTGGGCTTGGCATATCCCTTAAGGACTATATTGTTTAGTCGATATATCATCACAAAAATGTATCTTGGGATTTCGTATTTCGTTGAAGGCTTCGTCATATTTTGAAGTAGGACTTTTGCCAATTTTTGAACAAAAGTTCAAAGAAACAATTCTTGAATTACACAATAGGATATACAACAAGCTTAATAATCGCGCATGCGTAGAATGACTGGTATCTTCGACCTATACAACTCAGATCCGGAATAAAAAAAATCTAAATAAGGGATAAGTTTTCAAACAGATGGACGACCCAATCGTCAACGCATCGAAAAATGTTATTTAAAACTTAAGGGTGATAGCCTGCTAGATTGACCAGCTGACTAATAAAATGACAGAACCTCTTATAGGAAAACTTAAGCGCAGTTGATTATTCTAATATAACAACCATATTCAGCCTTGAAATAAAAGCAAAGTAGTATCACAGTAAGCCTCTAAACGCTTCGCAAACAAAAAATCTTTAACCACGAAAAGAAAAAAAAAATTAAATAACATATGACTTTGTTTTTGCTTACCAGCAATTAGTGATGGAACGATTGCAATATTTTCCCGATAACAATACAATTACAGATTCTGTTCTAAATTCCTGATTTCGATACAATTGCCGATGTTCTTTTAAATTCCCGATTCCGATACAATTATCGACTCCAGTTCAAAATCACATAAAATTAGAATTTCATTGGAGTGGGAATTTACAGGAAAGTTTTTTTTTAAATGCAGAAATAATTTTCTTCACATTTTATATATATTTTTTTTTATTATAACCAACATTTCGATGAACTCATCTTCTGATTTTCATCATTTTTATTTATGCGATTTTCATCAGCCAATTTTTCCGGCGCCATTTTCATCAAGTATTGTTTATTTCTATGTGTAAAGCCAAGCTTTACATATAGAAATATTTTGCGGATATTTTGACATTAGTAAGAATTTTTCTTTTAATTACTAGTACCAACAATAGAAAATTAAGTTAAAAAAAAATAAATAAAAATAAAAGAATCATTTTTATAATCGGCTAAAACGTTTTCGATTCGGATACTTTAAAAATAGTGATAGCTACTTTAACACCGAACAAGTACTTTCTCTGAAGAAGAAAGAATGTCTTCGACAAGAAGCGATAAAAAAAGAAAAAAAAAAGAAAAAAAGAAGACATTTTATGATTATGGCGATATTAAGAATATTGAAATTAAGATTTTAGTTTTTTTTAAGAAAAAGAAACAAAAACAAACAAAAAAAAAGCAAAAATAAAAAGAGAAGAAAACAAAAAAAAACATAAGGTTTGGGTTTTAAATTTAAAATCACTTCAAATTCACAATGTTTTAAAAAATGAGGAACACACTATTTTGATTTAAAAAATAAAGTAAGTAAATGGCGAATGATAAGAGAACCGGAGTGAGAAACGGGATTGTGTAATAAGTTAAAAAGAAGAGAAAAAAGGGTGATAGTAATAGGAAAACGGAGAGAGAGAGAGAGAGAGAGAGAGAGAGAGAGAGAGAGAGAGAGAGAGAGAGAGAGAGCGAAAGAGTTGTTCGCGCGGGTGTGTGCTGGGATGGTGATAAGGAAAATAAAAAAGAGAATGGAAGCCATAATGGACCTATTATGACATAAAGTATTTTTAAATACTTTGACCTTGTGGAATGAGAGCGAAAAATGATTAAAAAAAAAGAGATAAAGAGACAGAGATAGAAGAGGGGTGTTCTATTGTAAGAATAATGTTTTCTGAAACCATTTCACTCTGAAAATCTTTTTTGAAATATTATACTTAATAATATGTACAATAAATACTAACCCAACTAGTTACGGTTGGTCTGTTATACTTATGCACGCGATTAGAATCTTCAGGAAGATTTTATATCTGATTTATTGCTTCAAACGCTATTTGATGTAATCATATTCATTGCTCTAGAGAACAAAATAATTTCCATTATAAATACGTGGGAATTTAACCGCACAATTGGCAACTTCTTAGGAGAGAGTCAGCTTAGAGTGCAGATAAGCCAGTTATACTACTAGGCTAGCACAACGGCAGAGTGGAAGCACATGCCAAATGCGTTACTTCCAGTTGGATTCCCGTTTTGCTTGTGATTTCCGTCAAGTTTTTAGGTGTCCGATTAGTCAAAAATTGAAGCGTTACGGGGGGGGGGGAACGTTAAATAAATAAAATCCTATTGAAGAAAAACAAAGCCAGAAGTAAAATTTAAAATAGAAAAAGAGTAATTCAAGAAACTCGGAAAAAATTGTGCGCTATCGCTCTCTCCTCCCTCTCCTTCTTTCTCTCTCTTTATCTTAATATATATATATATATATATATATATATATATATATATATATATATATATATATATATATATATATATATATTTATTTAGTAATGTGATTGATAATTTAAAATTTAGAAATCAAATTATAATTAAATTAAAAATCCGTTTCATAAGAAGGAACAACAACAAAATCAATTATTTGTACGATCGTTTCTGAAAACAGTGTTTTTATTGTGGTAGACATCAAGTTACGGACAATAATTATTACATATAGTTTTTTAATAAACAAGGTTTCCTCGTCAGCAAATTGTGAAGGGTTTTTATTAAATTTAAAAGACACCATAAATAAACCTAGCATTAAAAGTAAGGCAGATGTATCTGGAAAAAATTAAAATATTAAATTAGCTCTAGGATATTTACCTATCGAGCTTATTATATATCTAAATTACAACGAGCACTTTTTCTTTCCTGTATTTTAATTAAACTAGTAATTTCACTATTACATTAAAATACACTCAGCTCTTTAGACTATTGTTCTAATCTCCTTTATATCTATATCTATATATATATATATATATATATATATATATATATACAGACATACATGCATACATGCATATATATATATATATATATATATATATATATATATATATATATATATATATATATATAAATAGGCTCCCTGTTTGTTTTTTGTAAAGAAACAAGCAGCTCGAGCAGTGTAAAAGCGATGGGCGAATGTTTATTTAATAGGCACTTGATGAGACGTCCGTTTTTCCCCGCTTAAATATGATATTTTAATTTGTCCAGATTTCGTTATTATAGAATCGTGATTTCAAAAGAAAAAAATAAGTATTCGGGTACCATCATTTAGAATCGAAACCGAAGCATTCAAAGCTGGTGACGTTACCACTGTACGAAAGCTGACACGCATATGAACTGATTAATAATTAAAAGTTAAAAGTAAACTCAGATGAATGTACGAAATGCATAACAATTCTTTCAATTTGTATTAAATTTTGTACCCATTAAAACTATTTTAACCTACTAAAGAGTCATAAAATGACGATCCGTAAAATATCCAATCTTTTAAGGCCGCTAGGCTGCTCTGCTACATTTAGTTTCAGAGGACAGAGAGTTTAAAAATATGGACAAAAAAAAACAGACATATAAATTAATATACGAAGATATAATTTATGCGTAAATCTTTCAGTATGTACTTCAACAGTGCTCAATACATAGGAAGAGCTAGGTAGTAAGTTATAAAAATGTACATGTCAATTAAGCTACAGAGAATATTCCGCGTTTCATTTGACGAATTTTCATGAGAATGAAACGCGGAATATTCTGTGTAGCGTAATTGCCATATATATTTTATCAACTAACTACTAATAATTATTATAGTACATAATTATATATATATAATTACATATATATATATATATATATATATATATATATATATATATATATGTGTGTGTGTGTGTGTGTGTGTGTAAAAAATTAATTACAATAATATGACAAAGCTTTGATCTGTAGTCATTAATAACTAAGATCTATTCAAGTGAAAGTCTAGCTTTTATTCAGGTATTTATATTGAGAAAAATGTACTTTTTCAATACGAACACCTGAATGAAAAGGTATCGCGTCTGAAGACATCTTAGTTATTAATAATTACAGATTGAAACATTGCCACGGCAGTATATATTAAACGTTATATATATATATAGTAAGTTATAAAATGTATATGGCGATATATATTGTGATACATTTATTAAAATGTATAATAAATTATTTTATTGATTTTTAGCCGAGAGAAGATATATTTTCAGTATATTTTATTCACTGTATCATTTTTCGCGCCAAAAGGGTCCAATTCACATATGCTCGATCACATTTTGTAAACAAAACAAGAAAAAGGGGAGGAGGAGGCCTGCGAACAGGAGGAAAAGAGAGAGACAGAGATACTGTGAACAAAGAGTGGAAAAGGAAAGAGAAAAGAAAGATAAAGAGAAATAAACCGTATATATAGAGGGAAACTGTGTAGAGAAAAAGAGAGGGAGATTGTATATAGAGAGAGGGGTCTGAAAACAGTTGTCAACAGGCAGTGAAGCTTCGCGCTTCAAAGCGATAAGACGTAAGTCAGCGAAGGTCGGGTTGGCGAAGCCGGCGACGACGTGGTAGCGGCGTCGCGGAGGTAAATATTAACGACGTTAACCGATGATCAGCGGTCAAAGTTGGAATATTGACCGAATAAAAGAATGAACCCAGCGAAGGAAGGAATCATAGAGCAGTGAAACTTTTACTATAAACCAAGGACTTCGATGAGCTTCGGAAGCGAGTATTTGGAGCAATTAACACGCACACGCGTAATGAAACATAAATCATCCGAAGGACAAAAATATGAAAATAAACCTGCGCGCGCGTAATCAAGCATAAACAATTTACAGGAAAGAAATATATATAAAAAAGAGACAAAAGAAAGGTCACATTTCAAAGGACATTAAGTGAGTTTTTCAATCAAAACTTTAATTTCTCCAACATCTCTCTCTCTCTCTCTCACCCTAGAATCTGTATCTAATCGAGCAGACGATTTCTTGTTTTATGTGAACATTGACTGTTAACATATTTTTTTCTCGGTAGAATTAGAATCATTAAATCATTTCATTTAGTTAGGCATATTTCATTTTCTTTTCTTGAATTGACTTTTATTTTATTTTTTATATAAATAAAAGTTTGTTAATTTTTCGACGATATTTGTCCTCGTTATTTACCATGTGATTTCGTTGTCCAGTACATTTCATTTTATTGTCTTCGGGACGGTTGTCCCATTCCCATAACAACGCATTATCAAGGAACCTGGGAAACTTTATTTTTTTTATATATTTTGTTACGTCACCCATCGCTACCGTCCCCAGTAGGATTGGAATACGTCGTAACAATATATATATATATATATATATATATATATATATATATATATATATATATATATATATATATATATATATATATAATGTGTGTGTGTCTGTCACTGGTAGAATATTATAAAAGAAGGACGAAATTCATTTATATATTCATAAATGTTTCGTCTTTATTTCAAGACATTCTCACGATGATCGATTTGAAAAAAAATAACACAAAGGTAAATATATGAAAATATTGAGAAATTTTGAAATGAAGACGAAGCTTTGATGAGTAATAAATAATTTTGGATTTTTTCCGTTTTTCATTTTCACTACGATTAACGGTTTATAGAAATGATTATCAAAATCAATTTTGCACTCCGTTTTTCAACCGTTACATCTTAAATTCTTAATATGGAGTATTTTTCAAAGAATGGGTTTCCTGTTATGTATATATATATATATATATATATATATATATATATATATATATATATATATATATATATATATATATATATATATATATATACATATATATATTATGTATATATATATGTGTATATATATATATATATATATATATATATATATATATATATATATATATATATTATAAACATCTTGATATTGAAAATATTCAAATTGTCAAACACCTTTATAAACCTGGAAGGAAGGTATACAAAATTTTAAATATTCGACAAGGAGTACAAATAAAACAAGAAAAAAACTTATTCCATGGAGTTACGAAGAGAGAAAATCTCATCAGAGGGAAGAACTTGTTTCCTTATATGGATTGCCATTGGATTGAACACTTTCCTGCATTGGATTTTACAGTTTTCCCATTGGGTTCATATCTTAGTGGGACAGCCGAACGGGCATGGGTGAATTTACAGGTCCACCCTTCTTTTGTCGAGGGACCAAAAATATAGTAATGCACTGCAGGTGTACATTATTTGATTTTTACTATTAGCTCGCATTTCTTCAATCATAGTATGACCGTCCTAGGGGAAAGACTAATAGTTTCAAATAAAGGTTTTTTTTTTTTTGGAGAAACAATATTCAAAACTGCCAGTAAACATTAAAAAAAATACCAACTGTAAATGGTATCATTTTTTCACGGACCGGTTCATAACTAGCAATTGTACTTGCCACATTTTCACCTTTTCTCTTTATAAAAAAAAAAAAACCCTTGTATTTCATATTGAGACTAAATATTCAACCTCATCATTTCTTGATTTTGATAAGTTAGTTAGCAGGTGTTAAGCGATGGTAACCAGCTGTTGAGAAAATTGAATAGAAATCAGACTGAGATACCATTGTCCCTTTGAAGCTGTCCCTGCCTAACGTCTGTTGTCGGTCGGTCAAAACGACCTTCTATTTTTGTTTTATATTACCAGTTTGGCCCGGTTTTACTCGGGCCCTATGTACTGTTCATACCTTTATGTGCATATATATATATATATATATATATATATATATATATATATATATCAAAAAGATTGACTCATATCCAGGTAACCTACATATAAAATTTCAAGTGTTTAGACCCCAAATTGGTGGAGGAGTTTGGTAGAGTCTTCAAACGCCAACTCTTTCAACTTTCACCTCTTTGTAGCCAAATGTTCACCCCAAACAGCTGATTAAAAAGCTTGATGCATGTTTGAATACCCTTTAATTAAAATTTCAAATGTTTGGACCCAAAATTGACTGAATAGTTTGCTAGAGGCCTCAAAGATCAACTCTTTTAAACGTTGGCCCCTTGGCAGCTTATTTTCGACCAAAAACCGATCAAAAAGCTTGCCATATGTCTGAATAAACTTTATGCAAAATTTCAAATATTTAGACCAAACTTGGCTGAGTAATTTGGTAGAGACAGTAGAGGTAAAATTTTTTTTTTTTTTTAACTTTGACACCAATTTTGACCACTTAACATTTATTGTTACTGATTAAAAAGTTTGATCCATGTCCAAGTAACCCATATTTAAAATTTTAAGTGTTTAGACCTAAAATTGGCGGAGGAGTTTGGTAGAGTTTTCAAAGGTCAAATCGTTGAACTTTGACCACCTGACAGCCAAATTTCTGGCCGAAAACCAATTAAAGTCAAATCTCGAGTCTGTTGACTTATAATTGACAGAGTAGTTTGGTAGGGAAATGTACACACACAAACGACGATAAAGATCTGTTTTGGTCAGCGGTCAAAGTTAGAACATTGACTGAACAAAAGAATGAACTCAGCTAAGGAAGGATCCATGGAGCAGTGAAACTTTTACTATAAATCAAGGGCTTCGATGAGCTTCGGAAACAAATACTTGGAACAATTAACACGCACGCGCGTAATGAAACATAAATCATCCGAAGGACAACCTGTGCGCGCGTAATCAAATACAAACAATTTACAGGAAAGAAATATATATAAAAAAGGAGACAAAAGAAAGGTCACATTTCAAAGGATATTAAGTGAGTTTTTCAATCAAAACTTTCATTTCTCCAACATCTCTCTCTTACCCTAGAACCTGTATCTAATTGAGCAGACGATTTCTTGTTTTATGTGAACATTGACTGTTGATCTGCTTTTCCCTCGGTAGAATTTGAATTATGAAGGCATATTTAATTTTCTTTTCTTGAATTTTATTTATTTCTTTTATATAAATAAAAGTTTGTTAATTTTTCGACGATACTTGTCCTCGTTATTTCTTATGTGATTTCGTTGTCCAGTACATTTCATTTTATTGTTGTCTTCGAGACGGTTGTCCCATTCCCATAACAACGCTTTATCAAGGAACCTGGGAAACTTTATTTTTTTTTTTATATATTTCGTTACGTCACCCATATCTACCGTCCCCAGTAGGACCGGGATACGTCGTAACAAATATATATATATATATATATATATATATATATATATATATATATATATATATATATATATATATATAAAGTAATGTGATTGATAATTTAAAATTTAAAAATCAAATTATAATTAAATCAAAAATCCGTTTCATAAGAAGGAACAACAACAAAATCAATTATCTGTACGATCGTTTCGGAAAACAATGCTTTTTATTGTGGTAGACATCAAGTTACGTACAATAATTACATATAGTTTTTTAATAAGCAAGGTCTCCTCGTCAGCAAATTTTGAAGGGTTTTTATTAAATTTAAAAGACACCATAAATAAACCCAGCATTAAATATCACCCCCCCCCACACACACACACACACACACACACACGTGTGTGTGTGTGTGTGTGTGTGTGTGTGTGTGTAAAAGTTACCTTCTCTCTGTATGTGCGGGAGGGTCTCTACAAACTACTCTCTTAATATTTAGTCAACAAACTTGAAATTTTATATATAGTGGATTCGGACCTGTGGAGCCAGTTCAATTTGATATTTATCCGGTCAAAATAGCTGTTACAGGGTCAAAATAAAAAGGAAATCGATTTTGCTTGGCGTAAGTCGATTTAAAGTGCTCCTCTGCGCATACACGTTGGAGTCGATTTTTTAAAAAGTTTTGATATCTATGTCGTTAGGTCATGTGGCCAGGAATAATGCTAGATCAGTAAATTTTTTGGTTTCTGTTCGAGCTAAAGTAATATATATTTAAAAAAAAATTGAAATCACAACTATGTATTGCGTGTAATGTAATAATCAACACAGAATTGGGTCTACAATAAAAAATAGGAAATCTGCATTAATTAGATTATATTTTATGTATTTTACGACCGGGCAACACCTAGTGGAATGCTTATATCTCTGTCTCTATTTACTATTATATAAAAAGAACGAGAATCCTGCATAATTTGACTCGGATCCTCGTGATTTCCCGTCAATCCCGGATCGGGTGAGACCGGCAATCATCAATGACAACCGAGCAGCGTAACAGACGCAGATTAAGGAAAAAAAAAGCAAAAACAAACGAAAAAAAAAAAAAACAATTGAAAATTTTCAAATAATAACAAGAAACCTACCTTTAAAAAACAAATATGTTTATTTAATTTATTGTAGTATTTTTTTTAATAATTATCAACAAGAATTTTTTATTTATTTATCTGCAAAAAACGTTGATTACCGGTATAACTGTTAGGTGTAAGTATAATCTTTTGTTTCATTTTATTATTTTTTTTTTTTGCATAATATTTATCAGCAACAATTTTTTTTTTTATTGTCTATCATCATTTATCAGCAACAATTTTTTTTTTATTTTTATCGTATAATTGTTAGGTGTGAGTACAATTTTTTGTTTAATTATTAGTATTATTTTTTTTATCAAAAATATTGATTAAACATTTTTTTTTTTTTTTAAACGGTTGTTATTTGCTGGCAGAAGAACTTTCTGGAGAGGAGAATATTTCCTTAGGAATCTTTTGCTTCGTTCGACTGTTGATCGGCCATCAACAGCAAAGAGAGAGGTGACGGGGCAGACGAAATGGGAGGAAGCTCCCCAACCGGGTAGCTATCGGAAATATGATTTACGATGGAGACAAAAGGATCGTTTCCAAATGTTTGTCTTCACATAAATTCTAGTAAATATGTATTCAGAATCTCCCGGCTGGTCCCACATTCTTGCTTGTTACGCTGTTTCACTTCCTTCCACATCCTCTCGACGTGGTTCGTTGTTGCCTTCATCGTAGGGTCTACAAAGTGAATACTATGATTTATAGTGAGGTGTTGGAACCCTTCTCCTCCAACTTTGTTATAGGCCTTCCAACACTGTTGTACCCGGCAGAATATATCTTTTTATTATTGGAAGGATGGTTTCGGCTTTTCGATTTGGGACGGTGACAAAAAAACCCCTCCTTGTCGGTGATATCATAGCCACCGAAGACCCAGAACGGTTCGAGGATTCTCCCAACGTCATGTTTCCTCCGGCTGAATGCAGTGTCCCCTGGGTCTCCTATCTGCCGGGGATTCCTCAGGAAATACTCCCGACAAATTTCCCTCAGAAAGTTCTTACAATCCGTGTACGTGTGTTCGGATATAACACCGCATTCTCTCTTAATATTTTTTTATGTCGCCATTTCGAAGGTCCATAAATAGATGATTTTAACTATAGTTGCAATATCCAAATTGGAACGTGCAAAAACGATCGTGTGCGCAATGACACTCACTGTCTATACTGACCACTGGTACACCGCCAGAAGAAGCCATCCTTTACGCAATTTCTTTTTTTTTTTTTTAGTAAACATTTATGATTACATTCGTTGCATCTCGTTCTTTCGGAAAGCAATTTCCTTTCCTGACAAAAGGAAATTGTCTGCATCGGCGTTTCCATTTGTTTTGCAATCGTGCACATATTTATTTCCATGGCTGTCATTTTTTTTTCAGTAGTTACTTTCTTCCAATTCGATTGTCGTCTGCTTACAGTTACAAACTAAAGTAGCGTTTCAACATTTGAACAACGCTCGGCGGACGCCGATGATTGCCGGTCTCGCCCGATCCGTACTTGACTGGAAATCACGAGGATCCGGGTCAAATTATGCAAGAGTGCCAAAAGAACTTTGCCTATTCGTGTGTGTGTGTGTGTTAGTTCGTTCCTTATGGACTTCGAAACGGCTGAGCCGATTTCTATGAATTTTCACAGAAATGAACTTTATGTATTTGGCAGTGTTCTTAGATAGGTTGTCAATCCCAATGTCTTTGATAAGTATCGATAATCGAAAAAGTCCGATGAGAGAAGGAACTGGCGATTTTGACCACCTTATACAGCCTAACATCACAAGTTCATTTGAGAAGTCTTATTACGACACAAGCCGAAACGCCTTGCATATAAAATCCATAGTAGGGTTTCTGTTATGACAAGGGTGCGTTCAAAATGAATTTTTGTGTTACGGACACAACTGGACCATGATAACTGACTTTTCCATTTTAAACTTTAATACAAGCCATTATATATAAAATAGTTTTATAAAATCAACATTATATTATCTACAGTGCAATTTAGACTACAATATAGTGTTGAGTAAGTCACTATAGGAATGCATGTGAAGCTTCTTCCCGTTGCTTCGCGATGGGTTTCAAACTAGAGCAGACAATCAATCGATTTGATCGAAACTGGGCGATTTCACCGATTTCGATGACAATAAAAGATATGAAGGGTGTGAAATATTCGTTGATCATCATTCAATTCCGGGCAACATCGGATATCCTTGCTAGTATATATATATATAATGAAGATTGAAGGGGATGTATTATTGGTAGGTAGATAGAGAGAGCGAAGAATTGGGGAATTGGAAAGATGAGTGCGAAAACGATATTACAAAAAAAAAAAAAAAAAAATGAAAATAAAAAGCCGCACGAGGCGAAATGTAAATAAACGCTAAAATAAACATCGGATAAATGAATGGAATGGCATACCAAAGAAATGAAAAATGATTAGCCACACGGAAGAGGAAATTTACAAAAATAAACTACTTGACAACTAATGACGTCAAAGAGGAAGTAAAATGTTGCTACTGGTACGACTACTAATATTCATTACAATAATTCGCCTTAGCCTTTTGGTCAAGATCAAAGTGTAGTATCTGTTAGGTTCCTTTTACAAACCTAGTGGAACGGACAGTCTATCAACTAGACGGGGTTGGGAGGGTCCTACTAATCACCTTTTGTTTTTTCTACCCCCGCCCTCGACACAAATGAATTATTGTACCATTTTATTGTTATCTTTTTTGTTTTTACACGTCAATAAAAAATGTTTTAAAAATTGGGAGTTAAGTAGGACGTCCCCCAATATGAAAGGGTGAATGCGGTATTATGGTGAAAGAAGATACTAGCTGGGAGAAACTTTTGACTTTGTTTAGTTCTGGAGTGACAAGGATGACCAACGACCCCCAAAATCCCCCCTTTTGAGTTGGCCATGTGCCTAAGTTTTTTGTTCATCGTTGATTTTGACTGTATTTTTTTACCATGAATAAAAGATTTAATATCTCAAAGTGTAGTATCTGTTCTTCAGATGCTGCACTTCTATTTCTTGTTCACTTTCGGTGGAGGAGAAATCCTTCACGACTGAGACAATTTTTATTTTTGTACCTTTTCTCCACGTTAAAAAACAACCCTGGTGTCTAACTCTGTCCCGTGGGGAGGCATAGTAAATAGGTATAATAATTATAATAATCATAACAACCACGAAATACATTTAAAGATGCATCAAGCGTGGTCTTCAGTAATAGAATGACCTCTCTACCGATTTCGAGTTCTGCATCATATCGGCTTAGATAGGCAGGCAGCTCTGGCCCCAGAAGTGTTAGCTCGTCTCCTTGGAAGTTAACCGTCATTACAAAAATTCTAAGCGACAATCTTCAACTGTTCTTATTTAGACACGCCCATCAGCTTCGGCAAAATTACAAAGAACCTTACATTCTACTCTCATATTTTGTTTTTCTTTATTTTGTCTTGTTTCAAGAGGTAATCTTTCCTTAGATTCGTATTTAGTAAAAAAAAAAAAAAAAAAAGAAGATAATTATAGAATTTAAAACTATTTACTAGAATTAAACCAGTTATGAAAATAAGCAACAATCGCTTAAGATATATGATACAGAGAAAGGTTAATAATAATAATGATGATGATGATAATAATAATAATAATAATAATAATAATAATAATAATAATAATAATAATAATAAATATTATTGTATTATTATTATTGTTATCATTATTATTGTATTATTATTATTTTTATTCTTATTGTATTATTATTACGATCATTATTGTTGTTGTTATTGTTTTATTATTATTATTATTATTATTATTATCATCATCATCATCATCATCGGCTCACATGGAGCTTTCACACAAGTCAGCAAACGATCTGATTGGAGACCTGTGGTGTTCTCTGGAAGCTGAGTGACAACAATCTCCCCAGACGTCCAGCTCTCTCCTCCTCCTTCGATAGCATTTGCAAATAGATTTGCATCATCGCAACAGTCGCTTACCATTAATTTCTCGCTGGCAGTGGCCATTGGTTTATACTGGAATTTGAGTGGCACTAAACCTCCCCAAGATCCCAGTTCTCTTCGCACTTGTCCAGCGGAGGTCTGGCCAGTGCTCCCTCCTCGGTCTTTCCATGCTCCTTGACCCTTCTCGGCTCTTTGGTATCACTTTTTTTTGGGGGGGGGGGAACGGTGGTGAAATAATGGAGAGATGCATGATTGAGGGGGGGGGGTTGAGCATGTGGATCTGCAGCTTCTGTTCTTCATTCTCTGTAACGCTTCTTCGTTATATTGTTTTGTGTTATTCTCCGCATTTAAGGGGTTTCCTTAATATTTCAGCCGTTTTCATTATCATTAGGCGTTGTATTTTTGCAGCTATTCCTCTGATTCCAATTTCTGCCCTTCTTTTTTCCATGTTTTTCGGGGTTGTTCCTAGTGCTCCTACTATTATCAGTACTATTTTGATTTTCTTCATCATCCAAATCCCTTTTAACCCTCTGGCTAGTTCTGTGTATTTTCTTCGTTTCTCTTTTTCTGTCATACTCACCCTGTGGTCAGCCGGGAGAGCAAAGTCTACGATTTGATAGGATTTCTCTTTATTGTTAATTATTACGACATCTGGTCTTCTTGCTTGGATGAGTTTGTCCGTCTGTATGTCCATGTCCCATAGGATTTTGTGGTTCTCGTTTTCGAGTGTTGTTGCGGGTTTATGCTTGTACCATTTGTCTGTACGTTCAAAATGCAGCCGTTTGCACAATTCCCAGTGCACCACCCTCTCCACTTGGTCATGCCTGTTTTTGTATTCCTTTTGGACGAGTTTGCTGCATTCACTTACTATATGGTTTATCATTTCGTCTCTTTGTCCACAGAGTCTGCATTTGCTGTTTTCTTGTGTTTTATCGATCCTTGCTTTGATATGGTTGGTTCTTATCGACTTTTATCTTGTGCTGCAGTTATTAGTTATTTCTCGGTTTATATGTCCTTTTCACATCCATGTCCAGGTGTTTTCTTTTTTCTCATCTTTTGTCATTCTTATGAATCTTCCGTGGAGTTGTTTCTCTTCCCATTTCTCTTTTCTCGTTTATTATTATTATTATTATTATTATTATTATTATTATTGCTGCTTACTAGTGAGTTCTCACACAGGCCATCATTAAATATTTCTCTTTGATAACAACCTGTGGTGTTCCTGGGAGTATTGGCGACAACAAGTCTTCTTAAATTTCCGGTTCTCTCCACCGCTTTCGATCACCTTTGCAAATGGATTTGCACTATCACAATAGCCACTTACTATTGATTTCTATTATAAGGGATAAATCAATGATAAACGGCTGTTGGAAGAATAGCCGTGATTTAATTGGTTTTGGATTAATCAGAATCGGGACCGGGAAACGTAAAAATAGAAGATTTTAAGGGTATCGAAATCCGTGTCAGAATCGAAAAAAAAAATGTGTCTATTTTCCGATGCCAATAGTGATTCGCTTATTTGCTATTAAAAAAAAACAACCTAATTTTCCGTTGCTAATATTAGTGATGAAATGATATCTATTGATTTTAAACTATGAACAAGTATATACATACCCCGAATGTAACCTTTTATACAGAGTGAGTCACAGGAAACGGATGTTTTTAGAACGTTTCTTGCTCTCCTAGAGTAAAGGATAGAGAGTGAAAAAGGTAGTCTTTAAACCTGTTTAAGATGTTGTTTAGTTTGTTGTTATTTATTAAAAACATCCTTTTCTCGTGACTCACTTTGTATTTGCAACAATATTATGCATACACCACATGGATCCCCTCACCCACTTTAAATAAATTGTTCTCTACATTAAAAACAGACCTTGTGTCTTATTTTGCTCCCGTGGAAAGGTAAGCAAATAGCAACTTTTTTAAAATAAAAAGTAATTTCTAAAAATATTTATAAATAAATGGCAAGGTCTATATTCCAAATTTCAAGATGTCCATGTTAACGTTATTTCTTTAAGCATGTTAAAATGTTCAATTCTAACATGCTTAAAGAAATAAACAGTAAGATGGACAGCATCTTGAAATTTGGAATATAGACCTCTTGTCATTTAGTTGTATATGCTCTGTAGTTACATTGAGCTTGATAAATTAAAGGATTGATATAAATTAAGGGTGAAATGTAATTGAATAATCATATTTTATAATGAACATATCAATAAAATTATGTATTTTAACATGTTTTTATTTTCGTTTGTTTGTGAAGTTTACAAAATTAAAAAAAAAACAGAAACAACAACAACAACAAAAAAGTTATCAATTTCTTCGTCCTAACAAGTTCAATAGAAAAGTTAAAAATGGGCATGCCAGTATGTTTATTAAAAAAATATAATTTTAGGAAGCAGCACTGCCAATGATCTTAGTCACGTGCCGCCAATGACTTTTACTTGGGAATGTTGACCATCCATCTCGTGGTCTCTCCCGTATGTATTTCTAGAAAGAATTCTAACTAGAAAGATATCAGGGAAACGAATGCCCACAATAGAAACGTTTGATTCATGCTAAAATGTAGGTATAATTTTCAACAACAACGTCTTTTCGACGGATAACAAAAGAGAATACGCAAATCTATTTAATCTGTAGTAAAATATTAAATAAGTTAATGTAAGCACCGGTGAGGAATATTTCTTTCGTCATTTTTAACGCAGGTTGTACACTTGTATTTCACAGAAACGATATTAACCTGCAGACAGACAGCGCCTCATATAAAGACGTTGAGACGCATCTAAGAAACATTTAATGTAATTTTTCACAGCGGATGGTATCGTTTCATAACGGATATGAGTTTTCACACCTGGAGCACCACTTAAGTAAAAGTGTGCGAATGCCGGGATTGTAATTACTGGGTCCATAATTCATTTTACAGCGTATTCCAGCTTTTAGAATTGAGCCAACATCTTTCTCTTCATCATCTGAATAAGAAGAAACCACAGCATTTTTAGCCGATTGCATTAATGTTTGGCTAAATGTCAACTGAGCCATATTCAACGTGAAATGAATTTTGCGATTGCTAACAAATTATATCACACGTGGGTGCATGTTAACTACAGACTATGTTTATCACCCGCCGATGGCGGGAAGATGTGACACAAGGTCGAGAAAGTGGGATTTGAAACGCCAACACCTTCGATTCGGTCGTACGTAAGGGGCATCTCAGGCGATTAGCACTTAGCTAAACCCTTTTTAAAGGGTGAGAAAGTAAAGTCTGAGGGTGGACCTTCTAAGACGGTACACGACTATACACCTTAACCAACAAGAAAGAAATCGTCTCCACAATGGTTTAGGTGCAAATGGTTTTTGTGTCGAGGGAACAATCTTTGGTAGAACTGCAACATGTTCAGAACAAATCTGAGTATTTTTCTTAAATCATTTTTTATTCCAGGAAAATTGCAAAGGAATAACTGTTTATGAGTAGTATGAGTTGGTTTAAGAGCTAAAAACCATGGAAAACTGACGAATATTGGGGCATTGGAAGAGACAAATTTGCACCATGAAACATTTTGCATGGATAAACTTGCGGAAATCTTTGCTTCATATGAATTATTTTTGAATGCGATAAAGGCGAAGAAATTTGAACTGGAAAATAATAATGAGAATTTAGCTTGGTTTGATTTGATTTTTTTTTATATAGCAACCCTTTTCGCGTTATTTAATGCCTGGTGAGGTCAATTTGGTAAAAGATAAAAAGAATATCTGTTCAGCTCTTTAAATCTTCAAATATTCACGGTGATTAGGTCTTTTTCGCAACCAGATGACTGATCGAATCGGGCTCCTTCGACCGCTCGTCAAGCGCAAGTAAGGGATAAAATGGTTTCAAGGCGCATGTTCACTTTTCTGGGCTATGGATTATTCAGACGCCAGAATTTATTTCATTAATCGTCAAGAGTTACAATACACGGCAAACTGTTAGTTTTATTGGGGTAGAAAAAAAGGGAAAGAGAGAAAGAATGTGTGTGTATGAGAGAGAGAATGAGAGAGAGAGAGAGAGAGAGAGAGGAAGAGAATTCTTGTTTTTTTTTTTTACTTTGTAGAATATGATTAAGTTTTTCAAAGGAAAAGGACAAACTAACATCAGTGCATTTTAGGCCAGCAAGTCGGTATTTTCAGACAGGGTGATATAGTTGCAACACCCGACAAAGATATGGAAATAAACCCTAGTGAGAAGGTTTCAAGCAGGCATCCCGAACAATTAAATTCGATGAAAAACTGTAGGAACGTTACGGCAATATTCGGTTGGTTGTTTTTGTTTTACTGTATATCAACCCTTTTCAGGTTATTTAATGCCGAATCCAGTGATTTTGAGGAACAATTTTTTAATAGAGTATATTTGTTTTTTTTTTTAAGTCGGTTTCTATTTAATCTATAGTTGGGACCCTAACAGGTACTACCAGTCCGGGTCAGAGTGGACCTGGGAGCAATGGCAATTAAAGGGTGACTCCACACTCCCCAAAGCCCGCAAGCTGAGGCCTCGCCATCGGATATAGTTTAAGGTCATATCCAGAACCGGCAATAATCGGATAAAGGATGGGCGTCGAAGTAGCAACTATGAAAAAATAGTTAAGCAAGGATGTCTGCTACTACTCCTACTACTACTATAGTCATAACGACTAACCTCTTACCAAGTAGGATCTAGAAAACCGCCTTACGAAAGCTAAGGAAACCCCCTTCCCGAATATCAAACACTCAGAATGATCTAGTTCTTCACAGATCCAGTTGCCAAGTGCGGAGAAAAAGTGTTGGCCATCATACAAGTCGGAAAATTGGATCAGAAACGGAACAAGTATAATTTTTAAAATTCTGTTTTCCCAAACATATTTTTTATCAAACATATGCTTTATCAAACATGTGTTTTATCAAACATGTGCAAAGGAAACATCGCAGTTTCGTATATAATAAACAAAACCATAAAGTAACACATAAATAAAAGCACTTTCAAAGATTTTATTTTCAAAATCACAAGAATAAAATTTGCTGCAGAGAGTATTTACAACTAACCTACAAAAAATTTCTGAATTTTTGAGATGAGGATTAGCTATTCGTATTATTATTCATCGGACTACTGTTCTCACCTGGAGTATGATTTTCACAACGTTTCAGTCGATGTAACCTCCGCCCTTATTCAGGTGTACCGTCAATCCGCAGTGTCGGGGACCGAAAAAATATATTTGCGAATTACCTAGGACCTATATCTAGTCATGGCTGACGGAACAAGAGCACGCTACCCCCGTGAAGTAAATAAAGGGTTCCGCTCGAAATTCCGTCAAATTCCCGAGTTCGACAGAAACTTTGCCGAGTTCGACAAGATACACCTGAAGAAGGTTGTAGGTTACATCGACCGAAACGTTGTGAAAATCACACTCAAGATGAGAACAGTAGTCCGATGAATAATAATACGAATAACCTACAAAAATATCAACTTTTAAATTATCATTACGTTTATGTCAAATGTGTTCCGTTATAACAGAATCGATGGCCACACTAAGCTTAAATTTAGTGATAAAAGGTGACCATTATTGCAAAGTGGCTAAAAACTCAAAAGTTAAATGTGTGGGGAATTAGATACTTCAAAGATTTCATATATTCGAAATCTTTGTGAGCTGGATTTGCCTATACGAAAGGAGAAACACTTCCCGATTACTGAATCAAATCTTATTTCTTTTTTTGCATAATCTAGAGCAGCGGTTCTCAACCTTTTTTGACCAATGGACCCCTTTTCCCTTCTTTTTTTTCTTGGTGGACCCCCTTATAATTTTTGGTCATAAAACAATATTCTATTTCTCAATATAATTTTTTGAGCTTTTAATAAACAAATAAATATTATATAATCAAACTTTATTTTTAAACGGAAACGGTGCACGCTCAGTGTGTCGCCGTCCGACATTAGTTCCGGATATTGAGTTAGTGTTTTGTTTATGTAAATATGAACGAATCTGTAATATAACAGAGCGAATGAAAATTGTAAACACTTGTAAGACAATGTCACTGGAGAATCGGATTTACTGAAATAAATTGAATATTCAAAACTGACAATTCATTTATAAGAGAGCAATTCAAAGGTCACGTGACCAAAGTTTCGCACTAATAGT